>NC_133654.1:236755885-237114272 GCF_009905375.1 Apium graveolens | reverse complement strand
ATTTGTCCACCATGTTTTTGTTTGGCTTAGTGAACTTTGTGTTTTTCCTGAACTTCATTTTTGCAAACCTCCTGGACAGAAAGGCCAAATGTTCTTCAATATCATCAGATTCATCCTGACTGGAATTATCTTCATCCTCAGCAACTTGCTCTTTACCCTTGCTTGATTCTGATTTGCTTGTGCCAATTTTGAGACTTGGCATTGTCTTCTCCTCATTCCTGGCTTCCATCTTCTCACTGTCAGCTACAAGAGCAACTGTTCCTCCTTTTCTCTTTCCCTTTTCCAACAGCTCATCCTGCTCCATTTCAAGTTCATAAGTCTTCAGAATTCCATATAGTCTTTCAAGTGTGAAGTTCTTATAATCTTGAGAATTTCTCAAAGAGACAGTCATGGGCTTCCATTCCTTTGGCAGAGACCTAAGAAATTTTAAGTTGGAATCCTTGACTTGGTACACTCTACCATACAGCTTCAATCCATTCAACAGTTTCTGAAACCTGTTGAAGGTATCATTTAATGATTCACCTTCTTCAAAGTGAAAATATTCATACTGTTGAATAAGAAGCTGCATCTTGTTCTCTCTGACCTGCTCAGTACCTTCACAGATGATTTGTACAGTATCCCAAACTTCCTTTGCAGTTTGGCTATTGATGACATTGTCAAACATATCTTGATCTAAGCCATTAAACAAAATGTTCATAGCTCTTTTATCCTTACGGATTTCTTCCATGTCTTCAATAGTCCATTCTGCTTTTGGCTTGGGAATGGACTGTCCAACAGTAACTGTTGCAGTAGCAGCTGTGGCTACTTTATGAGGGATATGAGGACCATTTTCAATACAGTTGATGTAGCTTTCATCTTGAGAAAGAAGATGTAAATGCATCTTCACTTTCCAGTGATGATAATTATCTTTTTCCAGGACTGGGATCTTTACACCAATATCCTTCCTACTCATGATGTTAGCAGGAGGATTCTTCTGTGCACTCATGATGTTAGCAGACTAGATCTTTAAACTCTTTGTATGTTAAGAGCTTGCTCTGATACCAATTGTTATTCCCAGTGGACTAACAATGAGATTTACAGAAGGGGGTTGAATGTAAATCTCAAAACTTTTTCAAGTTTTGAGCAGTTTCTAAGGCTAAGTGTTTGAGTGATCAAATGTGTGTGAATTGCTTGAAGCTGATGCAGACAGATATATATTCAAACACAAATGTAATGAGCACAAAGAACTTAAAAACTTTTCTGGTGGATTTGTTGTTCCACCAGAGATGTGTTATTTCAGAAAATCTGTGATTCAAAGAATTAAATCACAGCTGCTTCCTAGTACAAACTAGATGATTTTCTCTTTTGATATTTCTAAACAGCTCAAGGAAAATTTATATCTAATTACTAGCTGCTACTTGGTTTATATATCACCAAGTTTACAAGTGAAGACAAACTGTAAAATACAATTGAAAAGATTCTTCACATGTTTCTTCTTCATTTCTCTATCCAATGCAATCTATGATAATCTGTAAATCTTTGAATACTTCCTTGTTTGCATCAGAATGGAAATGCTGTATTTTCTTGATTCCTCCTTGAGGCTTCCACATTCCAGTATGTCTCTGTCAACCCATATGCCTCTGTCAGCTTGTGAATTGTCACTATCAACTGCTAATGAACTAAGCATCCGTTGAAGCTTTCATCCGTTGATGCCTTATCCGTTGAGGCTTTATCCGTTGAAGCTTTATCCGTTGATGCATTATCAGTTGAAGTCTTTATCCGTTGAAGCACTTATCCGTTGATGGATATTATCCGTTGAAGCAATAGAGACATCCGTTGAAGCTTTGTTTCTTATCCGTTGAAGGTCTTCAATATCCGTTGACACTTCTTCACTTATACAAAATTACAAGGCATGAAATATTTACAATTAGCCCTCCTATTTGTACATCCATTAGTAGTCAACATGACTGATTATTTCCTAACAACATCTAAGAATTACAGCTTGAAACCAGAGAGTGAAATGTGCTACAATACTAAACTTATTGCTAAGTAAAGCTACTCCTTCAACAGATAGCCAAGATGGTCTTATCCGTTGAGGCTACAAACACTAGATTTCTACTTAGGTGTTTTGCTTAACTTATCATCAAACTAATACAAATATTCCTAACAATAAGGCTAGCGAGCCTCTTACATTTTCTTTTAAGAAAACTATCCAGGATTATGCTCCAAACACCAAGCCAGAATTTACAAACTAATTGAAGAATTGATGCACCCGTTTATCCTCCACCTTCACATGCTTGACGGATGTCACCTATATAACATTTTAATCTAGGCTAATTAGTGCAAGTAATAATTATTTGTATGTGTTTATAGCCTTAAAAAACCGCAGTAACATAAATCAACGATGTAAAGAAATAAAGAATGAGAATATTGTTGGGGTCACCCTTGAGTGTCCATTTGACATACCTTGAATGATGCATCCAGAAAGTTTTCTCTTGTATATCGGGAATGAGGGTAGATAGTTATAATCTTTGTAACACCCCCAAATCCGGGGTCAGGGATCCGGGTTGTCACGAGATCCATTTCCCTTAATAACACTTAATTTTAATAACAACCAACTACTGCGTACTGTGACCCCACAATATACACACACACCACAAGTTATAGTCTCAAAGATGAGTACCAAAAATAACACAAGTCGTTTTATTCCACAATTATAAACCATTTCACCTTAAAAAGGGGTTCTGAATAATTTTCATATTGTTTGACATTATTACAATTCATAAATATACATAAGTCTGGTACATCGAAATTTGAAAGCCTAGCCTATTGGTAGATCCTACCTCAGCTACACGGCATCAACGCCTACAGGAAACTGCGGAACGTTTCCTATCTGCTCGCGAATTAAGCTTGATCCTGTTCATCTTGTCTATCTGTTGTTGTGTGATGAAAGAAGAAAGCAAGGGTGAGCAACAAGCCCACCAAAATAATATATAGAATAATTAACAAAATATGAGCATTCTCATAGTACTCGTGAAAGTCTTGGTCAAAAGAAATGAACCAAGTTTGATCTCTTATGCGACCAAGTCGCAAAATATTCAGTATATATACATATATACTTTTCACAATCTCTGAAATCCTCTGACCTGTATAATATACACAGTGTTCCAGTTTATAGCTGTATAAAAATATCGTTGCAAGGTGATCTCATATATCTAACCTTGTCTCAACGTTTTTCTGAAAATCTTTGTCATGCATAAGATAATCAATAACCAGATATAAGTTGAAAAGATGAAGTTACAAGATACCCCAATATACTTATATCTTTCCCAAATACTACTTGAACTACCACCGTTCAAGTTATAATCAGTTTCAAAAGTTCATCACATAGATGAGACTACAAGATAAGACTTGAATAGATTCAATCCTTGAAATATCATTATAAATAATAAAGTTACGAGATACTTCATTAAGTCCCGATATATATATATACACCTATATATATACATTTCATACACTCCTTGAAAACCTCTGTTATGAAAATTATAAACAGAGTTGTAATATCCAATGAATTTGGAAAGGAGAAAACCTTGGCATAAACCTGATATCTTGCTGATCAGGCAAATATACCAATAAGTAACATTTTCTACTAGTAGATGGACGAATTCCCCACTGGTCATCACCCTGGCCGCAATAGGACCTTATGCTGGACTGCCACTCAGCCACTTACGCATTTGATGGACTCCCACTGAGCCACTTACACTTTCATGGACGCCCACTGAGCCCATGTTGCTTATGCCGACTCAATAGATGGACTTACTTCCCGAATGTTGGGTAAGTAATCAATTCATTTATCAAAACAACAACCTCGTTGCGAATATAAAATACACCACAGAGCCGAATCCCTTAGATTTTTGAGCGAATATTCAAGTCCCCTTTGAAAGGAAGATCTTAAATCTGAAAACGAGTTTTGGGATCCGCTCTAACTTTTAAAAATTATTTTGAAGACTCGAAAACATTTTTAAGAATGTTTGGAGTAATGCTGATTTAATAAAATAAATCAGTCCCAATATATTAGATAATATCTGAATATTATTATTTAAATAATATTCTCATAAGGGATAATCTTTATAAAAATAATTTGAAGTACAAGTTTTAAAACTTATACTTGAAATGAATAATAAATAACCAAAGATATACTTATACGAAAGTACGATCTTTATTTGAATAATCGAAAATAAGTTTGATTATCAAAACATCATTCTTTAATAAAATAAAGAATATTATTTAGTAAATAATCGGAGTCATAAGTCCTCGAATGAATATTCAAACTAATATTCATTAAATAGAATAAACAGAGTCATAAGTCCTCGAATGAATATTCAAAGTAATATTCATTAACTAAATAAGCGGAGTCATAAGTTCTCGAATGAATATTCAGAATAATATTCATTAAATAAAATAAAGCTATCGAATAAACCTTATTCGATTAATAGTTTTGAAAACTATATCAATATATATATATATAAATATATATATATATATATAATATACTCGGGAATATCGACTCCCGGTTTTAGAAAATGTTCACCTTTGGGCCCCCTATACTAAGGGTATACGCAACTACTGCTTATCTCTAGCATATGTATTATGCAGTTTATAATCATTTGAATCAACAATTAGATATCAAGATTACAAAAACAGGCATGCATATATACCATATCAACATGCTCCAATATATCGCAAGATTTGCTAATAACAATCATGCATTTATCACAAGATAATGCATATACATTTATACATCACAACAACAGTATAACGGGTAGAAAACTTGCCTGAGTGTTCCCGGATAGACTTAAGCTTAGAGTGTGGTGCCCTCCAAACCCGGGTCAGAAGTTTGGGGTCCACAACACATATATAATATATAAACCTGAATAAGAAATATTATTTACAATGACCCTGCTTTACATAACCACGGATCGCAACAGGTTAAAGTATGAAAACAAGCCACAATCTTAGCCTTTATTATAACGTACCAAATCCCAACTAATTTAACTTACAATTGATAATAAAACTCATTCTTACAATCTGATTATCTCTATACCGCATGAAGCTTCTGCTAGCTCGATTCAACTCAACTGGAACCTTAGCCCGCACTTTGGACTGAGGAACTTCACTATCATCCATATTCTTTTCAACTGTAAAATATAAAAAGAATTGCAAGGGTGAGCTAACTAGCTCAGCAAGTCATAATAACGATAAGTGAGGTTAAACAATGATCAAGTGAGATGATTCAGATGAATCAAGTTTCTTTTTAACTAATCATTAGAATTGGATATTCATTTTAAGTTTTAAAAACCAAGGTTAGGCTGCTGATCAGTCACGCACTAACCCCGAGCAAAGCACACAACACTGCTCTAATTACTGGATCCAAGGCACACATTGGCCTAACTTGACCATTGGTATGGTCTGACCACGAATCTGGTCTACATATATAAAAAAAAACTATCCAATCCTAAAGCATTTCAATATGATAAACAATATAATTTGGTAACACAAGATCATAATTAATGATGATTAAACATTTGAATAAAACGTAAGGAAACTCATGGATATCACAAGGGTATATCAGGGTATGTAAAAGAAACAGCTTTTAATCTGTGAAAGAATCAGGTATTAGATAAATAATGATTTTTCGAGGTATAGTTCTTTGATGTTATAAAGAATGGCTGGAGTATAAAAGTTTTTGTGTCTTCAAACAATTGTCTTCCAGTATTTGGTGTTTGGTAGCTATACATTTGAGGAGTAGTATCATATTGGTGTGATTTGGTATCTTGAGGATCAACAAAGGATGGTTTACAAAGAATAAGGCTTACGGTTCAAGATCAAGAAAAATCAGGGTTCAAAGGTAAATAGTCTAAAGCACTTGCAATATAAAACAGGAGTTATTTTGCATAATAACGACATGTTATAAAACAGTTCGAAAATATTTGCAATATATCTTGAAGAAAAGTTCGGAAGTACTTGCCTTACAAGGCTTTACAACTATTACTAATCAACTCTGAGCCGACTTTGCTGTTCAGGCTCTAACGTCCAACCACTAGATCCCATTGGATTCGATTTCGACACTCAGGTCTTCCTGTTGAAACTCTACTGAGCTCGTCGACTGACCACTAGGTTATCTTTAGTCCATCGTCCACTTTCAGGTTCTCGACTATAACCTACAGGGTTGAAATACCCTACGTTAGACGTCTAAGTATGCTTGATATATTCTCGATACTAATTCTTACCCAACAATATTCAAACTCGACTCATAATTATGTACATTATAATAACGCACGCAATAAGTAGGGTTCACAATCTCGAAAATAGGTTTGGTGTTCATGTTCAGAAAATACATATACTCTTTATTTTACGAAATTGGGGTTATCGATTTGGCAAAATCTTTCATCACATCGTACAATCAAATTTCATATAAAATGCACACATATATATATAGTCACTCAACGTCCCGATAATTATCGGATACGTTCTCGTATTTACGTAGTTCAGTTCCTGGAAATCGGGCAGCGTTTCCTTCGTTTATCGGACTACCCGTCGAAGCAATTCGACGTCAAATCAACAACAATCAAACTTATAACAACCACAATACAATAATCCAAATACAATTCCCAACCTCCAATTCAATCCAATCATAACACTTAAAATTCCATACTTTTCCAAATTTCAACTTAATTACAATTATTAAGTATTATTCGCATTTTACATTTATTTATTTTATAAAAATTAGGACTCAGAATAACTTCATCACCGTCCACCGTCGGCTCGTCGAGGCTCATCGCCGACCGCGGTAAAATTCGTGGGTGCCCGTTTATTTCGGGTTTCCAACACGAATCCTACCGATAAAGTTTTGAATAATTATAAATTAATAATTCGAGTCATCAACACAATTTTGTCCGAGTATTTCAGAATTTAACTCGAATATATCAAGTTATTCAAGCAACAAAACCACGACAGTAACAGGAAAGTAGGACAGCCACGCAGGTACGCACGCAAGATCACCGCCGTCTCGCCGGAAATGGTGAGAGGCGGCAAACAGCGAAACAGACGCATCACAGAAGAACTACAGACAACACGGCAACACTACAATCCAGGCATCACACGCATATATATATATATATATATATATATATATATATATATATATATATACTCGACATATACATACATATGAAATCCATCAAAACCCAATTGAGACCGTAACTGGGAACAGGAGTAAGGCCGGAAAATAGTGGTCGGGACTCACCTGCACAGATAGGAACGGGATGAAGGAGAGGAAACAGAGAGAGAGGGAAGAATCCGAGAGATTAAAAGTGAAAGAAACAGTGAAATTGAGAGATGATATAGAAAAATTAGAGAGAGAGGAACACAGATAAGGGACTAAGAGGGATACAATTGATGGCTGCCTAATTTCAATCCACGTGTCCGAATAAAAAAGATACGTGGCCCTTTTCTGACCGCACGCCTCAAATTCGACTCGAATTCACATTTTAGGGATACATTTTATTAGTAGAAACGAGTCTAAAAATTTACTAAATTAATATTAAAATACCTAGAAACTAATAAAATAAGATTTTTGTAATTTTTAAATCATTCTTGAATCATGCGATTCATAATTAACGAGTCGAGGTGCGTTTAACACAATTTCAAAAAATTACGAAAATAATCTTACAATGTTAGAAATATCCCGAAGTTTATAAAAAAATAAATTTCAAAATTTTAAAACAATTTTTGAAATGCAATTTGTACCCGCTTTTTAACAATTAAATGAAATAACGCGCGGGTGGAATTAATCCCGGAAATTTCTAAAATAATTTTAAAATTCTCAGAATATTCCAAACTTAAATAAATATGAGTTTCATAATTTTTGAAGAATTCTAGAATTAAATACAGATTTTACAATTAAATGTAATCAGAAAATCATACAAGGTTAAATAATTGATAAAATATTGATTTCTAAATTTTGTAAAATCCCAAAAATAATTATTATAATTATAAAATCATAAAAATGATTTTAGAGATAATCTAAATTTTTATGCAAATAAATTTGCATTAAATCCACTTTTAAAAGTGAAACAACTCAGTACAATTCCATAATTAATTACGAGGACAACCCGACACACTATAAATCACACATACATAATAATAAAACAACATCAAGCTGACAAAACTATACACATAATTTTTTTATTCAATAATTCCACAATTACACATTTAAATTATATATAAAAAAATACACGAGTCGTTATATAGAGTGGGTCCGATAACCTATGAACAACAACATAAGTCGGAATTAAACCCCGGTCGCTTAAGAAACTAGACTTTAACCAATTAGAGCCCTAACGTTCGCTTTCGCGCTTAACGATTCACTTAAGTCGCTCGAGTACCTTCGGCTCCACTATTTTTTAATAAATTAACCATTAAGAGTTTTAAGGCGATTCTTTCGCGAGTACCTTACCAACTGCCTAATCCACTTAACATAATTGTTTCATACCCCAATTAGTCATTTAAAGTCCTTAACCAAGGTTTCAAAGTAAGGCGAGGGGTAATGGTTCGTTCGCGAAACACCGTTACTTAAAACGGTCGTTTCTCCTAAACCGTACATCGGATTCAAGCAAACCACATATAAAAACGAAGCTTGAAACATGAATTATCTAATCATGGCAATGGTCAAAACATAACAGTGAGTTCACGGGTCCTGATGTTAAGAACAAAAGCAGTCTAAGGTAAATCGGGCATTACGACGGCTATGTTTACGCGATTACCAAATTTGTACAACTCCAAATCAATCCACAATCAACCACAAATTAACCCATAACCACCAATACAACCAAACTCCGTCCATACTTTATTACAACAGTCCCAACATCTCAAAATTTTCCAATTTATACTACCCTTAAACATGAACTAAAGCTATACTTAAGTTCATTAACTAATTACCAAGATTTACCATTCCAAAAACATCACAAAACCAACCAATCTCTAAATACACAACACCCATGCCTCTCATGAACCATAACAAACAAAACCAAACTTAATACTCAAAGTAAAGTTAGGGTTTGGAGGGGTTATACCTTCCTTGGAGTGATTAGAGTAGCTAGGAAGCCTTAAGAAGCCTTGAGATAGCTTAGGAATGCTTGGATCTTAAAGAAAATCAAAGAAAATAAAGTTAGTAATCTTGAAAACACTATTCATCATCTTCTTCCTTGATTTATTGGAAAATATTCATGAAGAAATAGAAGCTTAAACTCCTAGGATATGCTTATCTAATCATAAGGAACCTTGGATAATTACATTGCAATTTAACAAAGCTAAAATCTTGATTTTTGGAAATTTCTTCCTTGAAAACATGAAAAAGCCGAGAGCTCTTGCTTGGAAATGAAAAGTCAAGTTTATGTTTATGATTTGCTTGGCTTGGTTGATATTGTTTTGTTAATTGGATTATTACCATGGTAAATTTTGTGTGGTTCACAATCAACCAACAACACGATTTTAGTTTTGATCTTCTTATTATAAATAGTTAATTATTTTACTAAATTGTCACTCTATTATACACATCTCTGGGAAAGCCTCAAGTTTTTGTACCAGTAGCAAGTGATGCTACTGAGGTTAAAGAATCCAAGAATATAATCAGAAGAAAAAAAGAATGATTTTTTTCATTTGAACTGCATTTTATTACATTTAATGATATAAAATATTATGTTGATATGTTGCAGGTACTTAAATGGATTAAAAAGAAGCAGTTGTGGTTCTCTGCATATAGATTATTTTTCCTTTGAACAAATTTGGAATAGTTAAATCAAGTTAAAAATTCTTCACATGTCATTTCCTGTTTAATTTTGCAGGTCAAAGTTCAAGTTTCACAAAAATAAATGGAGGAGAAGAAAGTTATATGATTAACGTTATAAGATGGATGCCTCATTAATGGTGATCAGATAATCTATATTTTCTTATTCAAGGTAGTATGTTGCAATACCAAGACTCAATTTCTATATATTAAATTCTATAGTTTTTGATATTTTTGGTGCTCCCAGATTTTTTGAATACAATTTAGCTATGCTGTTAATGATTCTTATTAGTGAACATGCAGCTGAACTCATGCTGCAAATCCCTGGTTCATAACCGAGGATCGTACTTCTAAAAATCCACGGCAATAGATATGCATTAACAACGATTATACAATGTTAATGTTGATCTGGATGTGCAACTCTCGAGCGAAGGTACATGTCTTTGTATGTAGTAGTAATTGTGTAAATTTAATTACCACAAAAGCATGTGGCTTTGTATTGAGGTGATATTAGCAATTAGTGTACAAAACTAATTATAATGTTGGTTGAATTTGAAACTTACATTTGTCTTTATATTAATATAATGAATTACAAATAAAGCCATAAATATCACTTATTTGGTGTGTAGATCCATTCTGTATTGTCGTACATTTATAGTTCAATTTAAGTCGAGTATATTTGGAGAAAAATATATTTATTGTAGTACGATTCTTCTTGAGAACGGAACTATTTTAAGGAGGTAATGATTTAATATCCTGACCCAATAATTTTGTTAATTATTTAATTAATAGATATATTAGCATGCATTATAGAATAAATTAATTATAGCGGTAAATTTATTTTCTTAATTATGAAAAAAATTTGACGAACTTGGTTTAGGCTTTGTTATAAATTATATAGTCAAGATTTCAGTTCCTGAACTTTTCTGTGTTACATTGAAATATATTTATTTGACAAAAAGATTGGTATGTGTACTAAGTCCTCTAAAGTTATGTTATTAGAATGGCTTTGTGCTAATGCATAATCTATGTAGATGTTGAAATTGTTGAATTTGTTAATGTTGGATCATAGTGCTATATAACAATTTGAGAAGAAATTATTAAAGTTTGTGGGGCTCTGCACCTAGATGGCTAGCTGCGTCAAACGGCAGATAACCCTCCAACTCCGTGTTTAATTTTGACCATCAAAATTTTTCCATGTATATCTATTATGTCTGAAATATGTTTCCATTAATATTGATGTGTTTTTAGTTGCTAGACTGCAAACGTCTTCTTCTTTATCCATTAACTCCTTCATGGTATTATGCTTTAAAGCTGACCCGTTAGTTTACCATATGTCGTTCTCTGAAATTTTTTATTGTGCTATTGTAAGAATTTCTTTGTGTTATAGGTCCTAGATAAAAAAATCACTCAACTGTTTATCTACACCTATATGTTAGACACTCTGCTGCAAAACTGAATTCTATGATGATTTATTTATTTTATAAATAATGCCCTTTTTGTTAATGTGATCAATATCTTTCGTCTGAGAAAAGAATCCAAATGCTTCATTATCTTCTGATATAGGTATGCAAATGCAAGAGTACAGTTAATTTTTTTAGCATATTCTCAAGCGGTCGTAGTTATTTTCTCTTTTCTCCATTATCATTTAGTAATTTTAATTTGCCATACTATCATAGGTGTTTCGCACATGTCTGTTTTGTATATTATTGAAACTACTCCAATCGCGCAGTTAGTAAGAAATATTGACTTATCTTAACTGAGTGGAATATGTAGACTTCTAGGTCTGTTCTGTTCCGGAAAATAATTTATTTATGTTATTCAGTTTTTCTTCTGAACGTTCTGTCACAGAAGTTCCCGACCGTACTGGTGTTCCTACAACACATCTAACACCATCACAACATAGACTTATTTGTGGATGATCATCCCTATTCCGATTTAATGGAGGATGACGTCAATTGTCAGGATGTCGGGTTTATGGTCAAACATAAGATTGGTTATGAGAATGTTCGTACTGACTCTGGACAGGAACATACCTTGAGGATATGCTATACTATTAGGAAATTTAGATAGATTGAATAGGCTACTTCTTGCTGGTACACCTGCATTGCAGAGGAGATGCAAATAAATACCCTCCAAGAATTATTTGGTACTTCATGGGAGAAAGAAGAGAAATTAAAGGCATATTTTCACTAAAAAGGAGATACGCACTTGACCTCTTATTTGTTTCTGTAGGTAGACCAATTTGGTAAATTTAAGTAATTATCTATTGTGACTTTCTGTAAATTTTTTTTTCTTTGTTAAGATGTTTTATAAGATGAGGGAGGAACTTGACTTTTTCAGTGTAAATTATGTATGATATATGTAATTTGTTTTTTGGGGGGGGGGTGGGTGAGTTGCAGAGTATTTTAAAACCAAAATGTATTATTTTTACTTAATTTAGGTTGACAAATATTATCTAAGCTTATATTTACTTGATAGTCTTAATTTTGGTTAACCCATAAGTTCACAAGTTCTTATAATAAATACAATGTTATAACTTTTGTTTGCACAGTTGTGTATTTCTGTTTCTCGGATCTGTGTGGACCGACCTAGATTTAGTCAAGGTACCTGACATTTCTTAACTAATACATTATGGTTCCTAACTTTTATAATGGACAACCTTTTCACAAGTGAGTATCCAAGTGAATTGCACGTGTAATTTTTACTTTGAATATACAACTATTTTTATTCAATTATTGCAATTAATTAATGTTGATCATAATAGAATCATATGTAGGCAGAAATGCAAGTAGTGTCACCTCTGCTGCCCAAAAGAGAAGCTCATCTCCTACGCTACTGCCACCAAGATGTGGAGGAGGGAACTTGGGGTTTAGTTGATTTTTCCCTTGATAGCTCAAAGATTATAACTATCTACCCTCATTCCCGATATACATGAGAAAACTTTCTGGATGCATCATTCAAGGTATGTCAAATGGACACTCAAGGGTGACCCCAACAATATTCTCATTCTTCATTTCTTTACATCGTTGATTTATGTTACTGCGGTTTTTTAAGGCTATAAAAACGTACAAATAATTATTACTTGCACTAATTAGCCTAGATTAAAATGTTATATAGGTGACATGGGTCAAACATGTGAAGGTGGAGGATAAACGGGTGCATCAATTCTTCAATTAGTTTATAAATTCTGGCTTGGTGTTTGGAGCATAATCCTGATAGTTTTCTTAAAAGAAAATGTAAGAGGCTCGCTAGCCTTATGGCTCGGAATATATCTGATCTTGGAGGTTTGTATTAATAGTTTGTTTCTTTATTCCTTTTTTGGTATTCATAAATTACACGAATATAAATACTCACTTAGTGACATTTGAGACAAGCTCTACTTATTGCCATTAAGTTTCGAGCTGAATGTTTTCTCCATTTTTGTGATTTTTGAAACGAGTTTCTTTCCCTAATATAGTTTTCTTTGATCATAATACTACAATGAAAACAACAGGCCTGGACATCCCAGGGGTTTAATTCTCACTGCAGTATCAACTACTTGGCAGCCATATTCTCACTACCAATTACCAAGTATTTGATCTCCTAATAGGGATGAACACATCAGAGCTCAAATTCTATAAATTTGCCAATTAATATAAGTGACGTCATATTTCTTCTTGATTGCTAACCACAAAATATTGCACACGCACAAAAAAAATATTCTTATTGTTTCAAATATATTTCAGATGGAAGTTCTTTCCAGCGGGTACTACCTGAATATGACTCTGATCCAGGAAATTGAATTTCTCTCCTTTGCACAAATATAAGTGCTAGAATATAGGTTTTATGTTACTTCCCTGAATGAGTAGCTTATCTATATTATTTCAACAGTCAGAAGGCCATGTTTCAGAATACAACTGGAGAAGAGCTAGATTGGCCAAATATAAATGCTTAAGTTGTGAAAACCTTTTTTCCTCTTTAAGTTGGGTTGAAACTATTGTCTAATGTTCTAATGTCTCACTTGTGTGCTAAGCCTTATCATTAGTAGTATTTCTTGCTTGTAAGAAAAAGGTCACAATTAACATTATTTCTTATTTAAAAAAATCATTAACATTAACAAAAAAGGTGTGTGATCACTGGGAAGACTTTTTACTTACCCTTTTTTGCTTTTTGCTTTATTTAATTATAACTTGCAAACTGAAAATGAAATAAAAATCAATTAATGAAAATTAATTTTTTATTCACCTATGAATAAATCAATTTCATTTCGTGTTTCTTATTTGTATCGGCAATTGTGTATTTGCTCAATTTTTTTTTTGCTCAATTTTTAAATTTATGTTTCAACTTTTTAAATTTGTAAAAAGATAATTTTAATCTTTAGTCGATGTCGGATCATGTTATTACAAATAAATAACTGGAGAATGAGAGTAATAGTAAGAACTTAAATTGTATAAAAAAAATCAAAGATAACACAATGATTTTAGCAAAAAAGATATTTAACCTACTAATATTTATATGTGGTGTCAATGTAAAATTGTAACATATTTATATTTTTAATGGTGTAAAAAATATTAACATATTTTTCAAATTAATGTGCATGATCAATTAATATTTGATTGAATTTTAAGATTTAGGGTCTCTTTGAGATTTGTTTGTAAATGTAACTTATCACAAGAAGTTGAAATTTTTTTGTAATATGAATATTTATAAGTTATTTAACTGTTTGGATAATTTATGTATAATTTATTTATAAATTAATATGTGTTTTGTCAATCATAGCTTATAAGTAAAAAATTAAATTTTAATTAAATTTGTCTTTAATACATGATTATAAAATTATAAAAAATAAAATTTAAAAAGAAATATATTAAAATACAAATTATTAAAAGTAAAATACTAGATTTTTTTAATTTTAGGTGAAACTTGAATATTTAGAAATTTGGAAATAAATCAAAAATTTGAAATATGCACACTGGTTGGAAAAATTAAAATAACGGGCTGCAGAAATAATAAACCAATAAGAAATAATAAATCCAGCTTTCCCCCCAAATAAGCATTTTTCAATTAGTTACTCGTAAGGGGCTTTCAATGCATATCTTGATGTGACAAATATTAATTATATTTTCTAAATTTTGTTATTACTTAACAATCAAGAAAAAATAAATAACTATGGTAATCGTATTCTTGATACTTATTCTAAATAAAATATATTCTCTCAAAATAATATGCTAAATTTTATTAACAAATATAAAATATCTCCATTTTATTTAAACAACCTCAATTTTAGCTTATACAAACTTAATATTATCTTTTTTAATTATAATACATGTTATTATAAAAGTAAATTTATATAAAAATATTATATTAAAAAACGATACTACCAGTTTCGTTGTTTCACACGAGCAATACCGTAAAATTCACATTTATTTTACGCACAACCTGAAAAATAACTTTTTGTATGTCCAACACACCCTTACTATATTTTAACCTAATTTTTCATTTCTACAGGTTAATTTAATTTTTTTTTAAAATTAAATGTTAACTCTAAATATTATTTTTACACATAAATAATTTGTTAAAATTATTTTAGCTAATATTATAATTCTATAATGTGGAAGCTTAAAACTAATTAAAAAAAATAAATTAATTTTATATATTTGTAGAGATTCACGAAGCACATGCTATATTCCTAGTTACTAATATAAAAGGGAATTCCCTGAAGCTTCGCTTTAATCATGTTTTTTTAAGGCTCCTCAAATTTAAAAATTTAATTTTCTTTTTTCATTTTATAACTTTTAGGTATGGTAATGACCAATTCGCCTCGTTTAAAAATTAGAATTTGAATTTCCTTTCTCCCTTAATATCTACAAATACTGTTAAATATATATTTTTTTAACATATATAAATTCAAATCTGAATTCTTCGACATCCTGTTGGTTCATTTTTATTATTTTTGCTTCAAAAACTTGGAAATGCAAGAAAAAAAATTAAATACATTTTCTTTTTCGGATTTTTGTAAAATGTACATATTTTCGTTTTTCTCCCTCAAAATGTTTTCACCCAGGTAGAGGAGACTGGAGAGTAAGAGCAGCGGGAACAAATACAAAATTTGTGTGACAGCACTGCCATGATACTAATAAAAACACTACTAGTTCTTTTAGGTAACTTTTTTTTTATTTACAGGAGATAAGCGCAGCCCTACCTGCGGCGCACTGGAATTCGAACTTATCCTTTTTTTAACCAACTGGGTCTACAGAAATATCATCCTGAGGGACAGACAAAGAAATTTGTTTTCTCAAGAATTATTTATTGATCTTAATATTTAAGTTGTTCTGTTACTGCAGGTCTCCTTTTCTTTGTTAAAGAAAATGACAGATCATAACTATATGTAGTTCATATAAAGGAGCATTGCTACACAAATGTGTGGACATTATCTAAGCCTATGACTGTTTGATGCCTGCAGATTCCTTTTTATCGCCAAACAAGCGTTGCCTGAAATCTGATACCATGAGAGGGAGTCCTTTGCGGAGAGGTACCTTTGGCTCCCAGCCCAGGAGACTTTTGGCTTTTGAAATGTCCGGCTTTCTTTTGTGAGGATCATCTTCTGTATTAGGCCTATACTCTATCTTCGCATTTGGATCAATCGTCTCTTGCACTACCTGCACCAAGTCACATTTCAATTTTCTTGTAGTTTTTATCATTCTGTAATTAGATTCCAGTGGAAGTGATAGTACACTTTTACAAGATAAAATTTTGATCAAACTTTGGTTTAAAGTTTTTTAAATTGTCCTAACTAGTTTATTATCGTGTCTGTCTTGCAAATATTACTTTGGAAAATAGCATGGATAATCTA
Organism: Apium graveolens; assembly: GCF_009905375.1. Lineage (NCBI taxonomy): Eukaryota > Viridiplantae > Streptophyta > Magnoliopsida > Apiales > Apiaceae > Apium > Apium graveolens. The sequence goes on along the minus strand of NC_133654.1, from coordinate 237,097,611 downwards.
CCTTGGCAAGTTCAAGCATTGTAAATTCACCAGGGTTGCCAAGATTGAAAGGACCAACATGTTCGCCTTCCATCAGTCGCATCAAACCTTCAACCTGTGTCGAAATCAGACATAGAAAAACATAACACTGCTCATCAACCATAGTGTCACCATGATTGAGCAATACTTTTCAACGTGAATAACAATTGGATAAACTGTATGGTTTAGATTCAATTCCTTGATAAACATTCACATGGAGAGGCAAGACTGTCAGAAACTCATCCCCACAAACACATGACTGCCTTCAAGACTAATTTTCATTCCATTAGCCTAATTTAAAACTTCAGATCGAGTGTTGTTCATGGAATAGTTTTAATGTCTAATAAAACTGATACAATTACATCCATCAAGACTTTAAAAAACTTCAGGTCACCTATTAGTAGTTAAATAATTAAATACTGTTTTAGATCAAAAACCAGTTTATAAAGCTAAATTTGCATATAAAATTAGAGGAAAATCATTTTGAAAGAACAAAATAATGACATTACCAAATCGGAAACATATTGGAAACTCCTGGTTTGATTTCCATCCCCATAAACTGTCAAAGGCTCCTTTCTTAAGGCCTGTTCTCATAAAACAAATACCAGAATGTTAATACCACTAATGTATGATTTAGTTAAAGTCTAAAAACATGTATAAAATCACACCTGAGCAACAAAATTGCTAACAACACGACCGTCTTCGAGGCACATACGTGGTCCATAGGTGTTAAAAATACGCGCAATTCTTACCTGCCAAAGAAGAATATTCCTCAAGTTCCTCATAATATATAATTTCTTTTTTTAAGCAAAAACAATTTTGTTTGAAAAGTAAAGGAACCTCAAGGTTAAGTCCCCTGTGGTAGTCCATGCTTAGGGTTTCAGCCGTACGCTTTCCTTCATCATAACAGCTTCTGACACCTGCACCATTACAAAAAGCATACACAGAACGGACTGAGCACTAATTGCACTGTTAACTAGTCATATAAAGCTAGAGCATTATCGCATTTTGATATTGGTTAGTGAAATCAACACTAGTTTACTCCTAGTTATGACTTAAAGCTACAAATTATGTAAAATAAATTGAATTGACTCACCAATGGGGTTGACATTCCCCCAGTAGGACTCAGCCTGGGGATGTTGGAGGGGATCACCATATACCTCACTAGTGCTTGTTAGCAGAAAGCGAGCACCGACTCTTTTTGCTAGTCCTAACATGTTCAAGGTCCCCATTACATTTGTCTTGTAAACTCCAACCGACAGAAATTAAGTCAAGGAACTCCAAACATCATACATTTTCATTTCAGCTTACTACATAAACATTAAAGCAAAAAAAAGAACAATTTGCTAATTGGCTAGGTAAAAAGGATATAATGGTCTTGACAGGGTTGAATTTGTAATGGACTGGCGAAGCTGGACAAGCCAAGTGATAAATTTGATCAACTTCCAATAGGATGGGCTCAACCACATCATGTCTAATGAGCTCCAATCTTGGGTTCTGAAACTGATGCATCAGGTTCTCTTTTTGACCTGTAAAAAAATTATCAATTACAATTACACTGTCCCCTCGCTCCAAAAGCCGGTCGACCAAATGGCTTCCCACAAAACCGGCACCACCAGTCACCAATACCCTCAAGTTCTTAGTCTTTAAACTCAAAGGTACTCTACCACCTACACAACACATGCAAATTCAAATAATCCGAGCCTAACAATCAGTATATTATCTCTGTAACATTTTAAATTCAAACATATAAATTAGAAGATCTCTTTAAGAGTGTATTGAATTTTTGCAATCAATCATTTTCAAAAAAAGAAAATGTAGCAGAGAGATTATAGTGTACCTGCATTCAAGTGAGTGCCATGAACCTCTAACATGACACGTCTCTGAACATGAGTCAATTTAGCAGAATGAAACGAATCGCGAGAGATCTGATCAAGTACCGGAAAAGGTGATGGAATGATGACATTGAAAACAATGGCTGGAATAGTAATTCCAACGAAGAACCAGACAAGACGTTGCTCACGAAGCACGTATCGAATAGGAGTCACAAAACTAAATTGTTCCTGAACTTTTGTTTTTGGACTGATCAATTCAGGAGCCATAAGTAAAACTCTACTTAAATTGATCTCTAATTGTAATCTGAAATGTTTGTGTTTATGCAGCGAATGGAAATGTGACCATAATCTATAAAGAAAATAAAGGACACTTAATAAAATATAAATAGAGGGAGAACATATGGTAAATGAATTAACTGCAGGGGGATAGACATAAAATGCATGTAGATGTCGAATGTATTCAGAGTAATTATTTTAAAGCAATTGGGATTAACGTGACCTGAACAATGTTGTAACATGTGTCTACCTGAACTTGGGGGTTGGTGATCAACTAGCGTCTAGGTGGCATAATAAAAAGTACTTCACATAAAACAGAGGCTTAAATGGCTGAGAGAGAGGGAGAGAGAGAGAGACCAGAGAGAGAGAGTGAGAGATTATTATGCCTGCAAGCATGAGAAACGTTTTTGGTTTTGGGTAATTATGCCCCTCTAAATAAGTACAAAACTTCATTTTGGATGTATTAGAATTTTTGTATACAGTAATGAATACAGGATTCCAGAATTAGTAATAATATATATACTGCTAATTTTTTTATTCCATGATGTTATTGAAAGTGGAGTTCACCTTATAGTGATTAATCGTATAACGATTGAATGGGATCGATTAATTGGAGTGTTAATCGAGGAAAATTTAATATAATAAATAAAGGAGTCGCCCTTTTCTTTTCCTTTTTTGTTAATTTCATATTCGGTCTGTCTCTTTTAGTTAATTTCATTCAATAACAAAGGAGTTGGGACAGTATGGATTAAAATTGTTGGATGAAATTTGCAGAACCACTGAACTGCTGGTTCAACAAATAAGGTATTGAAGTGATAACTGGTAACTCACTTCTATAGACTTGCACTGTATATTTTGGTTTAAAAGAGAACAAACTTAGCAATAACTAATGAAAGTCACTAATAGACACTAATATTTGATACTGAAAGTATCATCAAAACATATTTTGAGAGAAAAAAACCATTAGTTTTAGTTAAAACTTTGAAATCAAATTGGCAGACCACTGGTACTGAAGAAGTGCAAACCAATGATTTTCGATTAATTATTCATAAAAAGCATTAATTTTATTGAAATAATCAGTTGATTATAACTATGAATTATGAAGATAAGCTGGTTCAGTCCAAATAAATAAATGGTACCCTACTAAATGTACCGCATTTTCAGTTGGATTCTTAAATTGAAATTTAGTGCTAGGTCCAGCGCTATATTCACAGAATACATTATTATCCACAAAAGTTTACAGGGTGGAGGGATCTAATGTGTGAGACAAGTGTACAGTATTTTAAGGCTCAAATGCAGATTATGTAATTACTGTACACAGGGCAGCCAGTCTAAACTTTCATTCGTCTTTGATTTTGAGAAACTCAGCAACACGTTCCTTCTTCTTTGTCCGGTGATCATAGTACTCAACGACTGCAGCTCCCGCCAATGCTGCCAGGGTTAAAGCTTGAGCATGCAACCTGTTTTTCCCAAGCAACAAATTTTCACAAAATTACACCTCCTAAGATGTGGGATAGTGGGTTGTGTAGTGAACGTTGAACAGTAAAGGGTTGTAGTGTTTGTGACTGTGTTTAGGCGTTCCATCTCTGTAAGCGACAAACATTTCCTGGGGCCTCACTAATAGGAATAAAATTATAAGCATCATGTTGTTTTCAAGTATAGGTTGTCTGGAATTTTAATTAGGTTGAATAATCTTACATTTTTAAGGTCAATATAGAGATACAGAGGTTAGGGGTGGTTTCAAGCACCTTGAGCGCCCCTTCTGTATCCGCCCTCATGCTAGGCACTCAATTTATCAGGTGTTCGGTGCATAAGCACCCACCAGTTTTTGTTTTTAAACAGTCCGTCAAAAAAATGCAATTTAAGTACAAAAATGTGACTTTGTGCTGCTACAAGCCTTCATCAATACTACAAGATAGCAGAAATTGATACCTGGCGTGAATAATCTTGACGCTAGTTTTCATATTAGGCTTTGTCCAGTTGTACGCAAATGAACCAGTAATGCCGCTAAGCCATAAACATCCTATAAACATGAACAAAAATTAGATATTGCATCTATGTTAATGTTAATTTCTTGAAATAGACAAAATTAATTAGATCATATCCCATTTATCGCGAGCATGAAAATTACCAACAGCTCGAAGCTTGTGATCTACAACCCATTCCCTGAGAGATTCAAACGACCTTTTTGGTTCGGACATTTTCCTGTGTAAGTTGATGCAACCAAATAAATCTGTTTTTTTTTCTTGTGAAAGCAATGCCTGCAAATACAAATTGCAATCTTTCTCTAAATACACACACAAAAATAAATAAAAAATCATTGTCTGGTTCCTACTAAATTACAGCCGGATGTCAAGGAAATTTCCCAAATCGAAGGAAGGAGGCAGAGATATTAGGCCATATAATTTACTATAAAAGGAAGAATAACATTTTGTCCACTCATAAAGTCATGAAATAAATTCACCCAATAAAAGTAGTAGACAGTATACATAACAGGACATAAATATGCACATTAGACCTCTATAAATCAAGAGATATTAAAATTGAAGCAATGCTTCAGGACGCTCTGAAAATATTATTCTTTTTTAAAATCAAGAGATATTAAAATTGAAACATTGTAAAATCAAGAGATATTAAAATTGAAGTATGCTTCAGTACGCTCTGAAAATATCATTTTTTTTGTAAAATTATATACTAAGAACAATGCATCCCTTGTATTAAGGTCACTGAACCATGTTATGGGCTCACCCATTCAAGGACATGTCGCTTGATAAAGTATATATGTCGCTTGATAAAGTATATGACATGGAGAGGGACAGGGATTTTATTATAATATTATTTATTCTCAATTATAATAGAAAAGAGATTTATATACACAATAACCTAATATAATATAAAAATATCATAATAAAGCAATTATAATAATAATAAAATTATTCAATAATATAATATCATTACATATATTAATATCCCCTCAAACTCACGATGTTAAATCAGGAGTTTGCCAACCAAGAGACGGAGCCACATAACCAAATAAATCCAAAGCTACAACACCAGAGCATCCAAACAAATTCAAAAACAGAGTTACGAATCCAAACAAACCAAAAACTTTCAAACGAATCTAAAGAGGCAGTAACAAAAGAGAACGCAACAACAAAAGAGAATTCGTCCAAAGACACAACAACCCAAGAGAAAACAAATAATCAAATCACGAAAGCAACAAATCTGTAATCATCGAAAATAATATCAAAACTGCAGCGATACTGAATCCAGATCCAAAATCAATCCAATACAAACTCCAAATAACCGAATCAAAGTTAACAAACTGTATCCAATCCTCAACCAACTAAAAATTAAAAACTGTATCCCAATTCAAATTGTATCCAAATCTAATCAAATCACGCGAAGGGTTAGTGTGCCTAGTGCACCGGATAAACTAAACCAATGTGCCTAGAGCACCAAATAAATTAAACCAATCCCTGCAAAACGCCAATGTGCCTAGAGCACCAAATAAACTAAACAATCACTCGTAGGCCAATGTGCCTAGAGCACCAAATATACTAAACCAATGTGCCTCGAGCATCAAATAACCTATACCAACCCCGTGAATAATGTGCCTAGAGCACAAAATAAAATAAAAAAAGGCGGAGAAGTATACAGATGTGTCTAAGACTACCCTCATCATCAGCACGAGAAATTGGAAAGGAAGATGAGAGAGAAAGAAATAAAAAAAATATTATCAAAGACCTAATATCATCAAAGCGAGACCGAGATTGTATATTAGATTTTCAACCAAAACCAATAAAAAAGTTATATGGCAGTTCCAACCAAAACCAGCAGAAAAGTTGTATGAGAGTCCCAACCAAGACCAGCAGAAAAAAAACATCAATGAAAATCAAGTACCCATGAGAAAGCTAACCAAATCGAAGAAAAAATATCAATGTCTGGTTCTTACTAAATTACAGCCGGATGTCAAGGAAATTTCCAAAATCAAAGGAGGCATATATATCAGGCAACTATAATTTACTATACTAGGAAGAACAACATTTTGCCCACTCATAAATTCATAAAATAAATTCACCCAAGATAATATACATTACACGACATATAATTATGCACATTAAACCTCTATATATCAAGAGATTTTAAAATTGAATGCTTCAGTACATTCTGAAAATATCATTTTTTGTAAAATTATATACTAACAACAATGCATCCCTTTGTATCAAGGTCACTGGACCATGTTATTGGCTCACCCATTCAAGGACATATCACTTGATAAAGTATATGATATAGATTGAGAAGAGAGATTTTATTATAATATAATTTATTCTCAATTACAATAGAAGGGGTACTTATATAGCCAACAACCAAACATAATAAAGGAAAATATCCTAATAAGAAAAATATTATTATAATTTAACTATTCAATAATATAATATCATTATATATGTTAACATTCCCCTCAATCTCATGATGTTGAATCGGGAATTTGCCAACCAAGAGACGGAGCCACGTAACCAAACAAATCTATAACTGCAACACCTGATTCAAGAGCATCCAAACAAATCCAAAAATAGAGTTACGAATCCAAACAAACCAAAAACTTCCAAATGAATCCAAAGACGTAGAAACAAAAGAGAACGCAACAATAAAAAGAGAAATCGTCCAAAGATGCAGCAACCCAAGAGAAAACAAAGGAATTGTAACACCTCCTGATCTGAGGCCGGGGATTCGGGTTGTCACGAGTTCCATTTCCATTAATAATACTTAATCTTAATAAACAACCAACTACTGCATACCGTGACACCATAATACACACACACACACACCCCACAAGTTATAGTCTCATAGATGAAATCCGAAAATAATACAAGTCATATTATCCACAATTATAAGTTATTACACCTCAAAAGAATTTCTGAATAAATTTACATATTCCTTGCCATTATAACAATTCATATATACATAAGTCTGGTACATCAAAAGTTGAAAGCCTAACCTATTGGTAGCTCCTACCTCGGCCGCAACGACATCAATGCCTACCGGTAACTGCGGAACGTTTCCTATCCATTTGCGAATTTGAAGCTTGTTCATGTCCATCTTGTCTAGCTGTTGTTGTGTGATGAAGAAATGAAGCAAGGTGAGCAAAACAGCTCACCAAAATAACATGTATATTAACTAACAATATATGAGCATTCTCATAGTATGTATGAAAGTCCTGGTCAAGCAAAAAGGAACCAAGTTGATATCTTAACGCGATGAAGTCGCAAAATACTCAATATATTTGCTTTCAAATATATATATATATATACATATAGTTTGTTTGCTAGTGCAAAGCATCTTTATTAATAACTTTCTAAAAATCTTTTTATGCATAAGATAAACATTTACTAGATATAAGTTTAAAAGGTGAAGTTACAAAATACTCCAATATACTTATATCTTTTCCGAAAACTACTTGAAATACCACTGTTCAAAGTATAATTAGTTTCAGAAGTTCATCACATAGAGGAGGTTACACGATAAAACTTGTATATAATCAATTTTTAAAATATCATTCAAAAGAGATAAAGTTACGAGATACGTCATTAAGTCCATATATTTATACATATATATATATATGTATACATACATATATATATATATATCATACACTCCTTGAAAACCTCTGTTATGAAAATTATAAACAGAGTTTTAATACACAATGATTTTGGAAGGAGGAAAGCTTTGGCATAAACCTGATACCTTGCTGATCAGGAAAAAATATAAATCAAGTCACTTCTCTACTAGTAGATGGATGAATTCCTCGCCGATCATCACCCTGGACGCATTAGGACCTCATGCTGGACTGACGCCTAGCCACTTACGCGTTGATGGACTATATCCCAGCCACTTATAGTTTGATAGACCGTACCCCGGTCTATGTCGCCTATGCCGACGCATTTTGATGGACTTACTTCCCGAATGTTGGGGAAGTAATCAAAAATTCCTTTATCAAAATAACAATCTCGTTGTGAATATTAAAAATACATCACGGAGCCGGATCCCTCAGATTTTTGAGTGAGTATTTGAATCCCCTCTGAAAGGAAGATCTTAAATTTGAAAACTAATTTTAGGATTTGCTCTAAATTTTAAAATCTTTTTGAAGACTTGGAAACATTTTTTTGAAAATATTTGGGATAAAGATGATTTAATAAAATAAATCAGTTTCAAAATATTAGAAGATATCTGAATATTATTCTTTAAATAATATTCCAATAAAGAAATTGTTAGTCCCTTAACAATGTAACAAGAATTACAAAAGGGGGGTTGAATGGAACTCTTGAAACTTTTTCTTTAATAAAAATGTTCTAACTCAAATATATATATATATATAAGTGTGAATTGATTAGCAGAATGCAGAATAGTTACTTGAAATGAATCAAAATACAAGTATTTTAAAAACAAGAGTTTTTAAAAACTTTCTGGTGGATTTGAATGATTCCACCAGAGATATATAATATATATCGAGAGAACTCTGTGTGCAAAAAGCTCACAGCTGCTTACAAAATGATAACAACTAAGAACGAGAGAAATGCTAAGAATACAGCTTACAAATGTTTCTCTCTTGGTTGCTTGGTTTCTTAGTTACTATTCTATTGCTGCTTCTTGGTTTATATATCACCAAGATTACAAAGTAATAAGACAGGATAATAAAACAAAAACTATCAAGTCTAATACAATGCTACTTCATTACTCTATTCCAGCATCTTTGAATATCTTCATAATAGCATGGAAATGGCAATGCTTCTTTGTTCTCAAAAACCCAGTTGAATAGGCTACCACATTCCATTTGCATACACTCGACGCATGTGACTGTGTTGTCACTGTCAACAGATATTTGAATTCTTTATCCGTCGGGTTTATGATCATCCGTCGAGTTATTGATCATCCGTCGGGTTGTTGATCATCCGTCGAATTCATTGTTGTTTATCTGTCGGGTAGCAATCGGGCACTTGACTCCATTTCATTTATGCAGAATTACAAGACATCATCTGTGTACAATTAATCAACCTATTCTGCATATCTAGTTAAAGTCAACATGACTTAAGTACTACTACAGATTTTAAACAATGTGTATGCAGAAATGTGCTACAGACTTATTGTTACATAAGTTACTCACTCGATGGATAATAAGTCATCATCCGGCGGGACTAAAATGAGTTATCTGTCGGGACTATAATCCTTATCCGTCGAGTGCTACATTTTCACTAAGTAAAATCTACCAAGGTGTTTTGTTCATGAAATCATCAAGTACACAACATATACACAACAATCTCCCCCAATTTATGTCTACTGGAATTGCAGCCATAAATTAAGAGATACTTGATGATAACAAAACACCCTAAAAATACAACTTTAAAAGGCAGTTGATAATATTGAAAAGTGCTTCAATTAATAAAATGTACAAAGTTTTGCTCACAGTCATTTTCAAGATGCTCCTCTAGCCTGAGCAGATTTATCTAGTTTCTTGAAGGTCTGGATCTCTTTCCAAGCTTTCTGTTGTTTTCTTCAATCTGATTTTGGAGCTGCCTGTGGAATTTCAGTTCATCAGATTCTGAGAGATTTAGCTTTTCTTGCATTTCCAAGAGAGTCTCATTGCTAGAGATGCTCAATTGGTCTTCTAATCTGAAAAATTTTCTCACTCCTTTGTCATCCATGAACTCCATCAGCCAGTAGGGCCTTATATGCACCCTTCTCCCTGTGTAAGGGATGATTAGAGTCTTTGGGAGTGCATCTTTAGCTCTAACACTCCTTAGTTCTTCAATCTTCTTCAGTACCAATCTTCTTGCAGTAACATTAAACCCAAAGTTCTTCTTGAAAGATGAATAAACCTTAATCAATACAACTTGGCTTTCTAGAAGGATCCTGTAAAGTGGCCACTGAATCTCCTTTCCTCCCTTATACTTGAACACTAACCTTTCAGGTAGGTTTCTGTATGCATCAATTCCTCTCACTTCATCTAGTTAATCTAGATAGAGGTTTAGATCAGAAAACTCCTTGATGTCACACAAGTACATATAATCTCCTTTGTTGACTTTAGATTAGGCTTTGACTAGAGATTTGGATTTGAGAGGTGACAACTTCACTTTCTTGACTGCTCTTGACTTTATTCTTTTTGGCTTGCCGAGGATTGGTAAATTGAAATCAGGAATTGGTATGTTTTCCCATTCTATTGGCTCATCCTTAGGCACAATAGGTTCACCATGAATGTTCCTGTAAGGATCCACCACCTTGATATCTTCAAATACCACATAGGGTTTTGATGCTTGAGTTGTAGTTGAAGTGGACTCCTTGGGAAACTGATTCTCCAATTCCTTATCAACAATGTCCAGTTTCCTTTTGGTTCTTTTAGCCAATTCCTTGATTCTTGGAGACTTCTTCTGTTGTTCAACTTGCTTCTTTGGATCTTGAGATTCAATGATTTCAGATGGCTAAGCAGGAATTTGTTGTGATGAATTTACAACATGTAGCTTGGCCAAGATATCAATTTGTTCTTTCTTTTGTTTAGCCTTTTTAGCATCCAGAGCAGCTTGCTTCTTTTCTTGCTTCAATCTAGCCTTTTCTTCTCTCTTTGCTTGAGCAAATTGAGGATGTCCATCCACCACACAAATTTCTTTCCCATTCCTGAAAATTTTAGCAATTCTCTTTTTGGAAGCTGAATCAGCTGGATCTTTGTAGAAAGCAATTGACCTTGACATAAGCTTCTTTTCGTCAGGCTTAGGTGTCTCATACACAGTATCCAAAGGGTTCTTCAATGATAATTTTGGATAATTTACCCTTGGTTTCAGAATTATTTCAGCCTTTGGAGATTTGATGCAGGATTATTGTCCCCTTTCCAGATAGTCCATGCTCATCTCATTCACAAAAATTTGCTTGACTTGAGAGTGATGGATGGCTGACTTTACTGGCTCCTTGACTAGTCCAAACTTCTTTTGTATATCCTCATCAATCTTTTCCCAGTTGATTGGCTTCAACTGCTTTATTTCAGCTGCTCTAATATTGGCTGCTGCTGTATTTATCAGATCTATACTGTCTGTAACTGGTGGCTTTGAGATAGTAATTGAAGGCACAATTACTTTACTGATTTGAATTTGAAGCTTCTCCCCCTCACTTGGTCCTTTCTCCCCCTTTTTGTTATCATCAAGTTGAGTAGAGGAGGGGGTTTGAGCAGCCACCAGTTTTTGAAGTAAATCTGTCTGTTGGGCTTGATGAAGATGAATGGCTGTTAAAGATGCTTCCATGGCTGACATTCTTGTATCCAATGCATCTATCTTGGTTTCAAATCATATTTTTTCCTTAATTGCCTCTTGATGTCAAGCATTGTAGCTTCTGGAAGCTTAGAGTCCATTTTGTCTGAAATGGCCTTCTTCATCTCCTCAATATCACCCTTGATGGTGTTTACATCCCTAGCATGTTGGAAGCCTTGAATTTGTTGAAGTTGCAGAGAGGCTAGATGTGCCTGAAGGAGCTTCTTGGTGCTGACATTTGAAGTGGTTTGAAGATCAGTATTTGTCTGATTGATTAGTTAGATCAGGGTTGTCTTGAAGTAGTGCTTATTACAGTGCTTTGAAAATGCCCATGATGGCATACCTGATCTTGAACTGGAACCTACTTCTCCCCTATGTCCATTGCTTCATCTTCATTATCCCCACTTTCATCACCAAAGAAATCAGCTGAGCCACCAGTCTCATAATCCACATCACCAGCTGTAGATGGCAAAGCTGTGATGGTATCCTTAGCTCTTATCATAGACTGTGTGGTATGCACCAGATTGAGCATCCTTTCTGCATTGTCATTGCCCTGTTCAGCTAGAAGTTGATAAGCTGGAACAGGGTGAGTAAATGCCTCAGCATCAAGGGAGGTGGAATCTATAACAGCTTTAGGTTGCTGAGATAGTCCCTCCCTGTCTGCATCCTGGACATTCATTAACTCACTAGAAATGACATCCATCCTTATAGCTCTAGTACCTGCATTTCTCTCATTTTCTCTCTTTTGTTGCATCAGGGTCTCACCCTGGCTCCCCACCCTCACACCCTCACCTTCACCTTCTAAGGTGGGACTCCTCTCACTTTCTTTTGCCAATCCTGAAGAAGTGGATTGCATAATTTCACTCATTTCCTCTCCTTTTTCCTGGGAACAACCCATACTCTCACTCAAAACACTTTTCTCTCTCAATCCTAATAGTGACTGCATAACCACTAATTCTTCTGCACTTGAAATAAATGAAGTTTGAAGTTGTGCAGAGATACTCGACGAATGAGTGATATCCATCGGGTGAGTGGTTTTGCTATCCGACGGATAACTGCTTTTAAGCTTATCCGTCGGGATACAATCACTACTAGACGGATGAGCAATACCCATCGAGAGAGTAGAAATGAATGAACTAGGAATGAAAACTATTGTGGACTCTGTGCTGATTGAAGATATTTTGGGAACAGATGATTCAACAGTTCCTGAAAGAATGGGCAAGTGAGCCAACAAATCATCTAAAAGATGATGCTCACTTGCACTAGATTTTGGCTTCCCCAACAAAGTTAAAGAAGGGGAATCAGAAATTGATGTGTTTATCATATCCACATCCAGTGAGTTTGTGGGTGAGTTTGGTGTTTGAGGTGCTTCTATTACTAGAGATTTTGGCTGTGACTCCACATTTATTGGAGTCACATCAAACTGAATTTGTGAAGGTGCAGTGACTGTGTCTTTAGCACCAGTTTGCACAGTGTGTGTACCATGTGCATCCCCAAGGGTTTTAGATTTCTTCTTTCTGGCATAAGTTTGGGGTGAGCTTGTGTCCCTAACCCTCTTGGCCCGTGCTCTTGGTTGAGAGCTTTGTTCAATAACTACATCCTTTTGGGAGGATGCAGCTAGAAATGAGCTTTTATCCTTTTTAAGCACTGCAGTTTGTTGGGAAACTGCAGTGTGGCTAGGCTGGGAACCACTCAACTTTCCATCCTTATCCTTAGGGTTTCTTTTATGTTCACCCCTTCCCTCACCTGTCTTACCCACCTGCACACTCCCCTCTTTGGTTTTGGTGGATTTTGCAACTGGCATCTTTTGAGAGATACCAGAGGGGGCTTTCTTTGATTTGGATTTTGAAAAATTTGCAGATTTGGTAGCTTGGGTAGGCAACTGTTGGGTCATTGACACAGTTGACATAGCCACATTAGTACTCAAAGAAATTAGTGAGGTTGGAATAGTGGTAGGAATAGATGAACTTACCTCACTTACCTGAGGTGCTTCCATTACAAGGAAATAGAACAGTGGCACCTCCTTGTGATGATTGGCCCTGTTCAAATCTGCAATGAGCCTTCTCTCTTGAACCCAACAATCTAATTTGTTGTTAGGGTTCTCAAGCACAATACCCTCAGAGAGATGGTTAGCTAACATCATAAAGAATCTAGCATAATACACATTCTTACCTCTCTTATTTAACTCTCCTAGTTTAAAACCTAACTCAAACAAAACAAGGTCACTGAAATTATAGAATTTATCTGTAACTAGCATGTAGAGCATGTTAAGCATGGAGATATTGACTGAATCAAAATTACTGAATTTTTCTGAAAAGACCTTTGTCACTACATCACACATAAAACTCCATTCTTTCCTAAGGCCCAGTCTCCTAATGTCACTTAACTTAGAAGTAGAAAGAACATAGTTCATGGAATTAAGCATATTGATTATATTAGTGTCAGTGTGTGGTGAGGTCACAGTGTTATCAGGAATCTTAAAACATGCTTTTATAACATCACTATTGATACAAAATTCTTTACCTTTAATGGTGAGTGTGATTGTCTTATCTGTTGAGTTGTATGTAGCAGTGGTCCACATCTCTTCAACAACTTCACAAAAGATTGTGGGTGATTCCAGTATGGCATAGCTAAGCTTGCAATTCTTCACAAAGTCCATCATCTTGTGATAGTCACTAGATTGCTGAATACCCTTGTTTACTAATGCAGTGAAATTGTTCTTCTTATAAATAAACCCAGTTTGAGACATAATCTTGACAACCGGCGCCATTGTTAGAGAATGAGAGCTTGAAGAGAAAGAGTAAGTGCTTTGAAAGAGAAAGAAATTTGAGCAGTTGATTTGAGAATGATAAAAGAAAAGCAATTGAAATGAAATAAGCTTTTATACTATCTCAAATAATAACTGCTAAAAATAATAAAGTAAAATAAAGTAACCAATGAAAATTGCCTAAAATAGCCATTTAAAAAATAAACTGTAAAAATTCCACCCATTATCCGTCGTGTTATGCTTACAAACTGTAAGTATACTCGATGGATAATATTCAGGGAATTAACGGCTGAGATTAAGATAATTTGACGGATGAGGATAGACTGTTATCCGTCGAGTCATAAAATATTCCAGAGAAATAATTGATTTTTATTAGCAAATAGCATACCGACGAATGATCAAACTCGATTGATAAGGATCGTCCGTCGAGATGTAAATTTTGACTTAGCCAAAATTTCATCCAAGACTGAAAAATCAATTAAATTTTGGCTGCATTTCAACTTGCAAATTATCTCAAATAGATTTAAGAATAATTAAGCATACCTAACTCACTTACCAACCTTGAAAAGGTGGATTCATCCAATGGCTTGGTAAAGATATCTGCAAGCTGCTTCTCACTTGGAACAAAATGTAGTTCCACAGTACCATTCATTACATGTTCCCTTATGAAGTGGTACTTGATATCTAGGTGCTTTGTCCTTGAATGTTGTACTGGATTTTCGGTGATGGCAATTGCACTTGTGTTATCACAGAAAATAGGAATCCTCTCAACTTGTAATCCATATCCTAGCAATTGATTTTTCATCCATAAAATCCGTGCATAGCAACTGCCAGCAGCAATATATTCAGCTTCAGCTGTAAAAGTAGAAACTGAATTTTGCTTTTTACTGAACCATGACACAAGCTTGTTTCCTAGAAATTGACAGGTTCCTGTTGTACTTTTTCTATCAATTCTATAACTTGCATAATCTGCATCTGAATAACCAGTTAGATCAAAACCAGAATCTCTAGGGTACCAAATGCCAAGTTTTGATGTTCCCTTGAGATATCTGAAAATTCTCTTAATAGCTATTAAGTGAGATTCTCTAGGATCAGCCTGAAATCTAGCACATAAACATGTAGCAAACATTATATCTGGCCTACTAGCTGTTAAGTACAGAAGTGAGCCAACCATGCCCCTATAACTTGAAATATCCACAGACTTTTTAGTAGTGTTTAATTCAAGCTTAGTTGCAGTAGCCATGGGAGTTTTTGCAGATGTGCTATCCATTAGATCAAACTTCTTTAAAAGATCAAAAATATATTTAGTTTGACTAATGAATATTCCATCACTAACTTGCTTAACTTGCAAACCAAGAAAGTAAGTTAGTTCTCCCATCATACTCATTTCATACTTACTTTGCATCAATTTGGCAAACTTTTTGCAAAGTTTCTCATCTGTAGAGCCAAAAATAATATCATCTACATAAATTTGAACAAGTATACTAGAGCCATTAACATTTCTAAAGAATAAAGTTTTATCTACAATACCTCTTGTGAAATGATTTTCCAAAATGAACTTTGATAAAGTGTCATACCACGCTCTAGGTGCTTGCTTCAATCCATAAAGTGCTTTCAAAAGATAATAGACATGTTCTGGAAAATTTGGATCTTCAAAACCAGGAGGTTGACTGACATAGACTTCCTCCTCCAAATCTCCATTCAGAAAGGCACTTTTGACATTCATTTGATAGACCTTGAAATTGGCATGGGTTGCATAGGCTAAGACGATTCTGATGGCTTCAAGGCTTGCAACAGAAGCAAATGTTTCATCAAAATTTATTCCTTCTTATTCATAATAGCCCTTAGCAACCAATCTAGCTTTGTTCCTGACTACTATGCCATTTTCATCCATCTTGTTTCTGAATACCCATTTGGTGTCTATTGGATTCTTTCCTTTAGGCTTGGGTACCAGCTTCCATACATTATTCCTTTCAAATTGGTTTAGCTCCTCCTGCATAGCTAAAATCCAATCAGGATCCAACAAAGCTTCTTCTACCTTCTTTGGTTCTTCTTTGGAAAGAAAGCTGCTGTATAGACATTCTTCTTGAGTTGCTCTCCTGGTTTGAACTCTAGAAGAAACATCACCAATTATGAGCTCAAAGGGGTGATCTTTTGTCCATTTTCTTTGTTGAGGTAGATTAGCTCTACATGAAGAGGCCTCATTGTTGTCTTGATGTGTGATTGAGTTTTGATTGTTAGAAACTTCCCCTGAGTTTGTGGATCTTTGATTTGAGAAAGGGGAACTTTCTATAGGTGATCTATCCTGACTTCCTACTCCTTTTGATAACCCGAAGGATGGTGAATTTTGAGTACCGACGGATGAAGCTGGTTGTCTCCCGACGGATAACGCAGATTGCCTCCCGACGGATGAAGCATTATGCAACTCGACAGATGTTGAGTTTTGTGCTTCATTAGTAGTAGATTTTTCTGCATTATCCTTTGATACTATTTCTTGAACACTCTCATCATCACTGTCATCACTAACCATCTCCACATTATCGAATTTGAGGCTCTCATGGTAATCTCCATCTTGAAGTCCTTCAATCTTTTTATCATCAAACACAACATGTATTGATTCCACAACAATGTTGGTTCTTAGATTGTAGACTCTATATGCTTTACCAACAACATATCCAACAAATATTCCTTCATTTGCTTTAGCATCAAACTTCCCATTTTGATCATTTTGATTTCTCAGAATATAGCATTTACAACCAAAGATATGAAGAAAATTTAGAGTTGGCTTCTTGTTATTGAACAATTGATAGGGAGTCATGCATCTTGCTTGATTAACCAGAGAAATATTGTGAGTATAGCATGCAGTATTTACAGCTTCAGCCCAGAAATATGTTGGCAGTTTAGATTCTTCAAGCATTGTCCTTGCAGCTTCAATAAGTGATCTGTTCTTCCTTTCCACTACTCCATTCTGTTGTGGAGTTCATGCTGCTGAAAACTCATGCAGAATCCCATTTTCCTCACAGAATGCTCTCATGACTGAATTCTTGAACTCAGTTCCATTGTCACTCCCGATTCTTCTAACCTTGAAATCAGGATGATTATTGACTTGCCTTATGTGATTGATGATGATTTCACTAGCCTCATCTTTAGACTTTAGAAAATATGTCCAAGAGAACTTTGATAAATCATCTACAATTACTAGGAAAAATCTTTTTCTTGAGATGGACAACACCTTGACTGGTCCAAACAAATCCATGTGTAGTAGTTGCAAAGGTTCTTCAATTATTAAATCAAGTTTCTTTCTGAATGATGCTTTAATCTGCTTCCCTTTTTGACAGGCATCACACAGTCCATCCTTAGAAAACTCCACTAGAGGAATTCCTCTAACTAGTTCTTTTTTTACTAGCTCATTCATGGTCTTGAAGTTTAAATGGGATAGCTTCTTGTGCCATAGCCAACTTTCATCCTGACTTGCTTTGCTGAGAAGACAAGTAACAAATTCTGCATTAGATGAGTTGAAATCAGCTAGATACACATTTCCTTTCTCACACCAGTGAGAACCACTTTGTTGCTTCTTTTGTTAGTCACAACACAGGCTTCTGAGTTGAAGGTTACTGAGTTGCCTTTATCACAAAGTTGGCTGATACTCAACAAGTTGTGTTTGAGACCATCCACTAAGGCAACTTCCTCAATGATGACATTGTCCTTTGAAATCAAGCCATATCCCACAGTATAACCCTTGCTATCATCTCCAAAAGTGATACTTGGGCCAGCTCTCTCCTTGAATTCTGTGAGCAGGGTAGAATTACCAGTCATGTGTCTTGAACAACCACTATCCAAGTACCAACGATTCTTTCTGTTTCCCTGCACACCTCAAAATCAAATCAAGTTGATTTTGGTACCCAAGTTTCCTTGGGTCCTGCCTTGTTAGCTTTCTTTTTCTGTTTCTTAGGCTTTATCTCATTTGACTTGGGGATATCAGATTCATCCTTGGTCATTTGAGTTGGGCCTTTGAAACCATTCATTGCAACATAATTATCATGCATATTATAATCAATAGGGAATGACATGCTATTAGTGAACATATTATTCCAGTAAGGCATGCTAAATGGCATTTGTGGTATACTAAATGCAGCATAATAAGGATTAGGTACAAATGGCATATTAGAAAACTGTGCATTCATATTCTGTGTAGACATAACATTCATAGGCATGGGAGGCATGTCATTCATGTTAGGAAGGTGAGGTGGCACCGACATGGAAGTAGGCATAACAGATTTGCAATTAACAGACAAATGATTTACACTACCATACTTGACACATTTTTTTCGAGGAGCATATTTATCAGGTGTGTAGTTATTGTGTTTGTTAATCCCTACTTTACCATTTCTATTATATTTCTTTTTAGCCTCTATTTTCACCTCAATCTTTTCAAGTCTGTCACTTAACTGTTTGACAGTCATGTGACCAACATTAGCCTTTTTCCCTTTCTTAACTTGACTCGATTCTCCTGAAACAAAGTTCTTGGAAACGGATCCATACTTTTCATTCAACTTAACAAGTTTGGCTTTACTGATAGGCTTGCTTACAGCCGATGGATGAGGATTTTCATCAGTCGACGGATAACCCTTTTTGTTATCCGACGGATGATCCTCATCATCCATCGAGTCTACATCTGTTAGCACTCCATCCACCAAATTTGGTTCTAGTTTCCCCTTTTTCTTTTTCCAGGCTGCATCACAGAAGGACTCGATTCCTTGAACTTTGGTGATTTGAGCATGGACATCTCTAGACGTTTCCATGCCTTAATCACCTCCTGTTCATGCTCGAGCTGCTTCTTCAAAATCTCTTCTTTCTTCAAGGACTCAGTTAATTCCTCCTTGGCAATCTTACACTCAATTCTTAATTTTTCAAAATAAATAAACTGAGACTCTAGCACATTATTTCTCTCACTCAAAAACAAATTATTTTCTTTGATTTTAGCATTTTCTTTAGTAAGAGACTTAAGTGTAACACACAAATGATATAACTCTGTAGACATGTCATTTATAGCATCATTACACTCAGCTTTAGATAAATGTGCAAGGTTTGTAGTTATTACCTGATTACATGAAGAACTTGTTTCTGTTTCATCAGACTTGGCCATTAGGGCTAGATTGACATAGCTGACATCATCATCTTCATCCAGACCATCTGCTGCCCAGTCATTTTCTTGTATAATGAAAGCCCTTTCCTTTTGTTTGAGCAGCTCAAAGTATTTTTGCTTATAATTCACAGGCTCAAACTTTTTCTTACTGGAATCTGACTTTCTACACTCACTGGCAAAGTGCCCTGCCAAGCCACATTTGAAACATTTGAATTTTGATTTATCCACCATATTTCTATTTGGCTTGGCTGCTCCAAAGTTCTTTTTGAACTTGAGCTTGGAAAATCTTCTGGAAAGAAATGCTAAATGTTCATCAATGTCTTCCATGTCATCTTGGCTCAAAGAATCTTCACTTTCTACTGCAAGCCCCTTACCCTTGTTTTCACAGACCCTTGAAGTTGACTCAACAACTTCCATCTTCATCTCCTTCTCTTTCTCTAACTCAACAACTAGTGCAATGGACCCTCCTTTCTTCTTTCCTCTCTCCATCCTCTCATCTTGCTCTATTTCAAGCTCATAAGTTTTCAGGATGCGATACAGTCTCTCCAAAGTAAACTCCTTATAATCTTGTGAGTTTCTTAATGAGACTGTCATTGGTTTCCATTCCTTTAGAAGAGATCTAAAGAATTTCAGATTGGAGTCTTTTGTCAGATAGACCCTTTCATGCAACTTTAGAGCATTTAGCAGTTTTTGAAACCTACTAAAAATATCAGTGAGAGACTCACTTTATTCATTATGAAAATGCTCATATTGCTGAATCAGTAGCTGCATCTTGTTTTCTCTAACTTGCTCAATGCCATCACAGATGATCTGTATTGTATCCCAAACATCCGTGGCAGTTTTGCAGTTGATAATGTTGTCAAACATATCACCATCAACTCCATTAAACAGGATATTCATGGCCTTCTTATCCTTCCTTACTTGTTCAATATCAGGATCAGACCATTCATGCCTTGGCTTGGGGACAGATGGCTCATTTCCAGTTGCAGCTCTCATTGGAACATGAGGGCCTCTTTCTATGCAGTCCACATAGGCCTCATCTTGAGAAAGCAAATGAAGATGCATCTTTACCTTCCAATGATGGTAATTATCTTAATCCAGAAAAGGAATCTTGACTCCAACATCCTTCTTGTTCATCTTGCTGTATTGTTTTGATCTTTAAACTCTTTGTTCTTCAAGAACTTGCTCTGATACCAATTGTTAGTCCCTTAACAATGTAACAAGAATTATAGAAGGGGGGTTGAATGGAATTCTTGAAACTTTTTCTTTAATAAAAATGTTCTAACTCAAATATATATAAGTGTGAATTGATTAGCAGAATGCAGAATAGTTACTTGAAATGAATCAAACACAAGTAATTAAAAACAAGAGTCTTTAAAAACTTTCTTGTGGATTTGAATGATTCCACCAGAGATATATAATATATATCGAGATAACTCTGTGTGCAAAAAGCTCATAGCTGCTTATAAAATGATAACAACTAAGAACGAGATAAGTGCTAAGAATACAGCTTACAAATGTTTCTCTCTTGGTTGCTTGGTTTCTTAGTTACTATTCAATTGCTGCTTCTTGGTTTATATATCACCAAGATTACAAAGTAATAAGACAGGATAATAAAACAAAAACTATCAAGTATAATACAATGCTACTTCATTACTCTATTCCAGCATCTTTGAATATCTTCATAATATCATGGAAATGGCAATGCTTCTTTGTTCTCGAAAACCCAGTTGAATAGGCTACCATATTGCATTTGCATACACTCGACGCATGTGACTGTGTTGTCACTGTCAACAGATATTTGAATTCTTTATCCGTCGGGTTTATGATCATCCGTCGAGTTATTGATCATCCATCGGGTTTGTTAGATATATTTGATAATGTCATGGCTAAAATGATTTATGTTTAGTTTTCGGATCTTACTTAAACAGGATAAATTAGTACTTAGTGGAAGTCAGGACTTAAGGATATCAGTACTTATATTATCAGGAGATAATCATCAGAAGATGGATATCAGAACTTAAGTACTGAAGGACGTTCAGATAAGGACATCAGCTGATTAAAGGAAAGAAGATCGAGACGAACATAAGAAGAGATATGCATGAAGAAGGAATTCTATGAAGAATAGAATACTTGGAAGAAAAGATATCTGATTCATATATTTTAGGAAGCAGAATTATATTCCCTATCAATTAGCAATTATCTTGTAACTGTGTAGTATATAAACACAGACATAGGGTTTACACTATAAGTGTTATCATTATCGAAAATATTATTCATTGTAACCCTAGCAGCTCTCGTGATATTTTTTCATCACTGAGAGGTAACAGTTACATACTGTAACAGAGTTTATTATTTCAATAAAGTTTGTTTTCTGTTACTTGAGTTATTAAAGTTCGATTTGATTGTACTTTACATTGTATTCACCCCCTCTACAGTGTGTGTGTGACCTAACAAGTGGTATCAGAGACAATCTGTTAGCGTACAAACAGCTTAAGATCCATATACAATCATGTCTGAAACAGAAACTCCAACTAAGCCCACCAAAACTGAAGAACTTCCAAAGACACAAATTCAAAGTCGATATGAGACCATCAGAGTTCCCATATTGAGACCATCTGAATATCCCATATGTAAGGTGAGGATGACCATATTTCTGGAAGCAACAGATCCAGAATATCTTGATAGAATCAAGGAAGGACCTCACAAACCAACCAAGCTCGCGGTTGCAGTTGCAGGTGAAGCAGCAAAGACGGTACCAAAGGAGAAGAGTGATTATACTGCTGAAGATATCGCATCAATTGCTAAGGATGCTAAGGTACGACACTTACTGCATAGTGCCATTGATAATGTAATATCAAACAGGGTAATAAACTGCAAGACTGCAAAGAAGATATGGGATGCCCTGGAAATAAGGTGTCAGGGAACTGATACGATTAAGAAGAACAGGAAGATAATACTCACTCAAGAGTATGAACACTTTGACTCAAAGGCTAATGAGTCATTGACTGACTTATATGATAGATTTGTCAAACTCTTGAATGATCTGTCACTGGTTGATAAGGAGTATGATCTTGAAGATTCAAACCTTAAATTCCTGTTAGCTCTTCCTGAATGCTGGGATTTGAAGGCAACAACAATAAGAGACAACTACAATCTTGATGAAACAACTCTTGATGAAATCTATGGAATGCTCAAGACTCATGAACTTGAGATGGAACAAAGAAGCAAGAGGAAAGGAGGAAAGTCAAGGACAGTTGCTCTTAAAGCTGAAGAAGAATCCCCCAAAGCACCTACCTCAAGGAAAGACAAGGGTAAAGCTCTTTTCACAAAGTCTGATACTGAGTCATCAAGTTCTGAAAGTGATGATGACTCGGAATCTGAAAGCCTGCCTGAGACGGATGCTGATGAAGAGATGATGAAGCTGTGTGCTCTTATGGTGAAAGGGATCACAAAGATTGCATACAGAAAGTTCAGGAAGGGAAAGAAGTTTTCCAAGAAAGGCACAAGTTCTGATAAGAAGAATTTCAGAAGATCTGAGAGCAGAGGAGGAAAGTCTGACAGAGGAGATTATACAAATGTCAAATGCTACAACTGTGGTGAGAAAGGCCACATATCTCCTGATTGCAAGAATGTGAAGAGTGACAAAGGCAAGGCTCTTGTCACAAAGAAGAAAAGCTGGACAGACACCTCAGATTCTGAAAGTGAGGAGAATTATGCCTTGATGGCAAATGCTGATAAGGCAAGTGCTGAAAGCAGTTCTGAAGTTGCTGAATCAAAGGTACCTCAAACCACTTATGCCTTTCATACTGATGATATTAATAAGTTGAGAAGATATCTTAAAACCATGTTCGTTAGTTATAGAGATCAAACTCTAACATGTGAAAGATTAACTTCTGAAAATCTTGCTTTTAAGAAAAGAAATGATTTCTTAGAAAAGGAGTTAGTTATGTTCCATCAAACTCAGAAAGATAGAGATGATGCTTTTTATGTTAGGGATGAAGTGATAAAAATGAATGAATCTCTAAAAACTGAGTTAGAAAAGGAAAGAGAGGTTATCAGGACTTGGACTAACTCTGGCAGAACAACTCAGAATTTGTTAAGTAGTGAAAATTGGAAAGAGGGCTTAGGTTATGGAGAGGATAAGAATGATAAAGGAACTGTAGAAATTAAGCCTGTTGTTGTTAAGCAAAAGCCAAAGTTAAAACCTGTTAAGTTTGTAGCTGTAAAGTCTGATAATGAGAAATCAGAAGTTAAAAAGGGATTAACTTCTGACAAACTAAAACAGGAAAAGACAGCTGAAGTAAACATAGGCTTAATGACTAAGAAGCAGCTTAAGCATAAGCTGAAATATATTAAGAATGCAAACAAGGTAAAATCACCTAGGAAAAATAGGAATGGAAAGGAAGGTGTGAATAAAAGCAATGATTATAAACCTGTTCCTAAAGCTCCTAGGAAAACGTGTCATAACTGTGGAAGTTCTAACCAGCTGGCTTTTTTTTTGCAGGAAGAATAAGAACATAAACTCCTTACCTTCAAAGTCAGGAGTTAAGAGTCAGTTTGTTAGATATAAGCCACAAAATCCTTATTTTCATTGTGGTAGTTTATGGCATTCCATTTATACTTGTAAGGAATATCATAGTTTGTACTATGATTATTATCAAATAAAACCTTCTTTAAAGAAAGTTTCCATTGTTCCTTCTAGTGTAAATTCTGATTCAAAGTCTGATAGTGTAAATTCTGATAAGAAAAATGTTAACATAAACTCTGATGCTAAATCCGCTGCAAATGTTAACAAACTTGATAAGACCAAAGGATCAAAGCAAGTCTGGGTCCTTAAAACTAATCATTAGTGGTCTTTGTGATTACAGGGCAACAGGAAAAACATCCTAGTCCTGGACAGTGGATGTTCAGGACATATGACTGGAAATAAAGCCCTGCTATCAGACTTTATGGAGAAAGCTGGCCCAAGTGTTTCTTAGGGAGATGGAAACATTGGAAAAATATTGGGATATGGAAATATCAATCTGGGGAATGTCATCATTAAAGAAGTAGCTCTGGTCTCAGGACTTAAACACAATCTGCTGAATATAAGTCAAATCTGTGACAGAGGTTATCATGTTGATTTCTTTGAAGAACACTGTGAAGTTGTGAGTAAATCTACAGGCAAAGTTGTTCTGAAAGGATATAGGCGTGGTAACATTTATGAAGCCAAGCTTTCAACAAGTACTGATGGTTCTGCAATCTGCCTGATGAGTAGAGCATCAATTGAAGAAAACTGGAATTGGCACAAGAAACTCTCTCATTTAAATTTCAACAATATAAATGAGTTGGTCAAGAAAGATCTTGTGAGAGGACTGCCAAAGTCAATATTTGCTCCTGATGGCCTTTGTGATTCTTGTCAGAAGGCTAAACAAAGAAAATCCTCATTCAAGAGCAAGACTGAATCATCAATTCTTGAGTCGTATCACCTACTACATGTTGATCTATTTGGTCCAGTAAATGTCATGTCTATTGCAAACAAGAAATATGCTTTGGTCATAGTGGATGAGTTCACCAGATACACATGGGTGTATTTATTGCACACAAAAAGTGAAACTGCATCTATCTTGATTGATCATGTCAAACAACTGGATAAATTGGTCAAAGATTCTGTGAAGACAATAAGGAGTGATAATGGCACTGAGTTCAAGAATTTGATAATGGAAGAGTTATGCAAAAACCATGGAATCAAGCAGGAATTCTCTGCTCCTGGAACTCCACAGCAAAATGGAGTTGTTGAAAGGAAGAATAGAACTCTCATTGAAGCTGCACGTACAATGCTTGAAGAAGCAAAGCTTCCAACCTATTTCTGGGCTGAAGCTGTGCAGACTGCTTGTTTTACTCAAAATACAACACTCATTAACAAGCAAGGAAAGACACCATATGAGATGGTGAAGAAAAAGAAGCCAAATTTGAAGTATTTTCATGTATTTGGATGCAAGTGTTTTGTTCTTAAGACTCATCCTGAACAGCTATCCAAATTTGATCTAAAAGCTGATGAAGGAATCTTTGTTGGATATCTACTTTCCACAAAAGCCTTCAGAGTCTATAACTTGAGAACAAGAGTGGTCATGGAATCTTTCAATGTCTCTTTTGATGATAAGAAGATTACTGGACTTGAAGATTTTATTGATCATGATCAGCTGAGATTTGAAAATAAAGACTCAAATTCTGATACTGAAAATCCTGATAATATAAGTCCTGATACTGCAAACTCTAATGGATTAAACTCTGATGTTATTGAAACTGTGGTGACTACGCCAAAGGAAGATGCACCTATGCAGGGGGAGCATACTCAAGATCTTACCACATCTCAAGAAGCATCAGAACATACATCTGGCTCTTCAAGTTCTGATTCGTCAAGTTCTGATAAGCCAAGTTCTGATAGTACTGAAAATCTAAATTCTGAAGTATCCAACTCAGAGAGCATAGTTTCAGGGGGAGCATCAGAAAATGAAAATGAAGACAGCATGGATCATGGGGGAGCATCCAGTTCTAGAGAAAACCTTCCATCTGCAAGGAAGTGGACTAAATCACATACACCTGATTTGATAATTGGAAATCCTGATGCAGGTGTCAGAACTAGAACAGGTACTTCAAATGAATGTCTTTACAATTCTTTTCTTTCTCAGACTGAGCCAAAGAAAGTGGAAGAAGCTCTTCAAGATGCTGATTGGGTGCAAGCACTGCAGGAAGAGTTAAATGAATTTGAAAGAAACAAAGTCTGGACCCTAGTGCCAAGACCAAAGAATAGATCTGTTGTTGGTACAAAGTGGGTATTTAGAAACAAAACTGATAGTGATGGCATAATTACAAGGAATAAGGAAAGGCTGGTTGCAAAAGGATATTCTCAACATGAGGGAATTGATTGTGATGAAACATTTGCACCAGTTGCTAGATTGGAAGCCATAAGGATATTTTTGGCTTATGCTGCTCACAAAAAGTTTACTGTCTTTCAAATGGATGTAAAAAGTGCTTTTCTCAATGGAGAATTGGAGGAAGAAGTATATGTTGAACAACCTCCAGGCTTTGTAGATTCCAAATATCCATATTATGTCTACAGGCTTGATAAAGCATTTTATGGACTTAAGCAAGCTCCTAGAGCATGGTATTAGACTTTAGCTCAGTTTCTTCTGGAAAGTGGATTTAACAGAGGAACTATAGACAAAACACTGTTCTACCTCAACCATGGAAAGGACTTACTTCTGGTCCAGATTTATGTTGATGATATCATTTTTGGGTCTACAAATGACAGACTTTGCAAGAAGTTTGCCAAACTGATGCAGTGAAGGTATCAGATGAGTATGATGGGGGAACTTAGCTATTTTATGGGCCTTCAAGTCAAGCAGAATGAAGAAGGCACTTTTATTTGTCAAACTAAGTACACCAGAAACTTGCTGAAGAAATTTGGAATGCAAGATTATTCAAGTACATCCACTCCCATGGCCACTGCAACAAAACTGGACAAGGATACTGGTAAATCAGTAGATATTACTGATTACAGAGGTATGATTGGCTCTCTACTCTATCTAACTGCTAGTAGACCTGATATCATGTATGCTACCTGTCTTTGTGCAAGATTTCAAGCAGATCCAAGAGAACCTCACTTAACAGCTGTAAAAAGAATATTCAAGTATCTTAAGGGAACAGCTGATCTGGGATTGTGGTATCCCAGAGAATCAGATTTAAACTAATAGGTTACTCAGATGCAGATTTTGCAGGTTGCAAAATTGACAGGAAAAACACAAGTGGAAGCTGCCAATTTCTTGGAGGCATATTGGTTTCTTGGTTTAGCAAGAAACAAAAGTCAATTTCCATATCAACTGCATAAGTAGAGTACATTGCTGCAGGAAGCTGTTGTGCACAGATTCTTTGGATGAAGAATCAGTTACTGGTTTATGGGTTAACATATTTCAAAATCCCTATTTACTGTGATAATCAAAGTGCTATTGCTATGACAGGTAATCCAGTTCAACACTCAATGACAAAGCACATCAGCATCAGGTACCACTTCATCAGGGAACATGTGGATGAAGGTACAGTGGAATTGCACTTTATTCCAACAGATCAACAACTAGCAGATATCTTCACAAAACCATTGTGTGAAGCTACTTTTACAAGATTGGTAAATGAACTTGGAATGGTTTCAGGTTCTTTTTCTAAATCTGCTTAGTTTTGTTCTGATGCATCAGACTTTATGATCAGTATTTACAGAAATTACTCTCTTTGTGTATTCTGTGCTTAATTGAAAACTTGCTTAAGTACTGACTGTTGTCTGATGTAACTTTCTAAACTCTGACAGTGATATGTCTGTTTATGTAACTATTCAATCCTATGAGGATACCTGTGCTAGATGCTGACCTAGTAGTCTTTAATAAACTAGGGATCCCATGTTAGAAGTAATTATTTCTGTGGAAATCTATTGACACAAGCAAATTCTGATATTGAGCTTAGTTGAGTTTACTTTGTCTATCTTATTACTAAGTCACAAACTAGAATAATGCTTCTCATCTGTTAAGTTCTGATGCTAGTAAATCTGTTGAATGTCCTAAGTGCTGATAAACCTCTCTTATCAAAAGAAAAAAAAAGAATTAAGGATTAAAATCAGGTACTCCTTTGAGATCTAGAGTAAAACTGTGGAAGGAACGACCCAAGTGCATTGCTGGTATTAAATAAATATGCATCAGAAAAGCAAAATATTTTCTTGGTGACTTTTCACACTCTATGGTTACTAGAGAAATACTCTGATAATAGCATAAATTCTGATAAGCAGTCGTGACTCACTTACACTGAGAAACCACTGTAAAATGGAATTTAAAAAGATGCACAAAATTAGCACAAAATAGTTGAGATGGACTCAAGCATGAACTCATTCAATAGTAGGTTTCAGAATAATGACAGATTTTTAGTAAAGTTTTAGTTATGCCTTATTTCTAAGATATACTGAAGTGAATCAGACTTTACTCTTTGTCTGATATTTAGCTTAATGCACACACTAAACACTCCATATAAATGATGAAAATTATTGTGGTGATCTATGTTATTTTAGATGAACAATTTCTGTGTCACATTGCACAAATTCTGAGGACAAGTTCTGATTGAACGTTTTGATGATTAAGTTCTGAAGAATCTATATCAGAATTTGTGTGAGGACTTACTAAGATAGGTATTCATTTTTCGAGTTCAGAAATCATGTTCTGATAATTGTTAAGTTCTGATATAAGTCTAAGTTCTGATATTAAAATCTAATCATTTACTTGAGTTATTTGTGGATAAAATCTAAAAATAAGTCTTATTTTAAATCAGAATATGTTTGGGTAGAATATTAACAGTCAATATCATTAGGGATAGTGGTTCACGTACATGTACAGTAATGTTTACTAGTTACTTGTGCGCATTAAACCCTGACTTACACTTCCAATGACTGTTTTTCGTCTTCCCAGTCTAGGGAGACGAGGTAGAATTAACTCTACCTGTTAGCATTAAATTTCCTTGCGTCTCCTGGCATTCTATTGCCTATATAAACAACCACTTCACATCAGCCTTCAAATCAACTCTTTTATCACAAACTCACCTTCATTCTCTTTATATTAAAAACACCATGGTCAGTTACAACATGTTTTTGAACTATGAAATATTCAACATGGAGCTGAGCTGTGAAGCCTGGCAGCAGGAATGGCACGTCACTGCCATTCCTGATGAGTTATGGGACTCAGTTCCCCAGGAGGTACTCACCCACCTCCTGTTCTTCTACATGGATTACCATCGCCATCTAGAGCGATTGGAGGAGGAAAGGCTGGAAGCTCTCCACCAGCAAGAGCAAATCATCAGACTCACTATTCTGTTTGTCGAGAGTAGGAAGAAGAAATGATTTATTTTCTTCTTCCTGTTTTTCTTCATCGTCAGCCTTGCCCTGCTTCTTGAGCTAGGACAAAGGCTGTTGACGTTAGGTTTAGCAGCTTAGGACAATCTTGTAAAAGTTCTGATGTAATTTAAATTTCATGAATGTATTCTCTTAATATATTAATGAAATTTCTTTTTTTGCAAGTTCTTGTCTCTGAGATGTTCTATAATGCATTGTTAATCCTGATAAATATTCATATTCTGATGACCATTTCATATTTTGATTTAAATTAAGTTCTGATTTTACATTATCAGTACTTGTTCACTTGATTTATTTTGGTCATTCACACTCGATTTTTTTTCCCAGAATATTGGTGTTGCAGTGCAAAATAATTGAATAAGTGGGAACAGTTTTAAAACTGATTTACCTTGATTAATGGAATTACTGGGTATGTGGAACGGTTTTTCCTTGAAAAACTGCAAGTGGATTCCTCAATCTGTAAAACAGATCTTAGTAAATGCTGATCTTGACACCTACAGATCTGTTTATCCTGATGTCCAACCAACCACCACATCTCAACCACCACAACAACCATCAGAACATACCACCCATACTACTCAACCTACCCTCAGGACATATCTCAAATCATATCTCTCCACTTCACAGACAGCTCAACCTTCATCCTCAGCACCTACTGTGAAGCCTTCATCTTCCAAGCCTAAGAGGACAAAGACTGTTCCTCAAACACCTCAGAAGAGAAGGAGGATTATTTTGAGAGATGAATCTGATAGTGAGGAACATGTTCCTACTTCAGAACCTGTTGATAAAAAAGCTGGGAAAGTTCTTTCTCAGAAGGATTCTGCAATTGGGGGATCTAAGCTTCTCAAAAGGCTTAGAAGAGTGACTGTTGATGAAACTCCAAAGGAATCCTTACCTTCAAAGAGATACAAAAAACAGAGGGCAAAAAGGCCAGTTTCAGATGATGAGGAAGCAGCAGCTAAGGAAGGAGATCAGGAATCTCTGATCTTACAAGAACCAGAATCTGCTAAAGCCACTGCTTCTTCATTAACTCCAACTAAGGAAGCTGCTACTGAAAAGGCCAACACACCATCTGTGTCTCCTAAGACTGTATCTCCTGTTGATTCAGGCACAAGTGCTGATATTGATATCCAGAACTTGGTTGTGCCAGAAGTACATTACTTAGAAGCTCCAACAATAATAAATTTATCAACAACACCTGTTACTGATGCTGCTCAAACTCTAGAACTATCTACTACACCTTCTCTGCATCTAGATGCTGATGATCAGAATATAAGTGAGCATCAGGATATGGCTGTTGATCAGAACTTGGAACCAGATCAGCAATTAGAGGATGATGCTGAAGCGTCATTGCTACTCATACTGTTGTTTTATCAGAAAATACTGATTCTGTAAGTTCTGATGCTGCAAATGCTGGGGATACTGGTGATGCTGATCCAAATGCAGATGCTGATGAAGCAGGTCCTTCAGGACATGCACCTCAACAAACTGTTCTTAAATCTGAACTTGGTAAGAAGTTTGTTACAAGAGAAGCACCAGTGCCTTGGAGTGAAACTCCTGCAGGACAGGAGTGGACTAAGGAATGGAACTCAGTTACCTGTGCTCCAACTGTACATCATCTGGTTGAGCACTTGACAAAAGCTAATGAGATGTTAAATACTGATAATTTCAAAACACAGTAGTCTTCAATACTGATGTGACTTTCTAAACTCTGATAGTGATATGACTGTTTATGTAACTATTCGATCCTATGAGGATACATGTGCTAGATGCTGACCTAGTAGTCTTCAATACACCAGAAATCCCATGTTAGAAGTAATTATTGTTATGGAAATCTATTGACACAAGCAAATTCTGATATTGAGCTTAGTTAAGTTTACTTTGTCTATCTTATTACTAAGTCAAAAACTAGAATAATGCTTCTCATCTGTTAAGTTCTGATGCGAATAAATATGTTGAATGTACTAAGTGCTGATAAACCTCACTTATCAAAAGAAAAAGAAAAAGAATCAAGGATTAAAATCAGGTACTCCTTTGATATCTAGAGGAAAAATATGGAAGGGACGACCCAAGTGCATTGCTGGTATTAAGTAAATATGCATCAGAAAAGTAAAATATTTTCTTGGTGACTTTTCACACTCTATGATTACTGGAGAAATACTCTAATAATGGCATAAATTCTGATAAGCAGTCGTGACTCACTTACACTGAGAAGCCACTGTACAATGGAATCTAAAAAGATGCACAAAATTAGCACAAAACAAGTGAGGTGGACTCAAGTATGAACTCATTCAATAGTAGGCCTCAGAATAATGACAGGTTTTTAGTAAAGTTTTAGTTATGTCTTATTTCTACGATGTACTGAAGTGAATCAGACTTTACTCTTTGTCTGATATTTAGCTTAATGCACACACTAAACACTCCATATAAATGATGAAAATTACTGTGGTGATCTATGTTATTTTAGATGAACAGTTTCTGTGTCACATTGCACAAATTCTGAGGACAAGTTTTGTTGAATGTTCTGATGACTATGTTCTGAAGAATCTACATCAGAATTTGTGTGAAGAATTACAAAAATAGGCATTCATTTTTTGAGTTAAGAAATCATGTTCTGATAACTGTTAAGTTCTGATATAAGTCTAAGTTCTGATATTAAACTCTGATCCTTTACTTGACTTATTTATGGATAAAATCTAAAAACAGTCTCATTTTATATCAGAATATGTTTGGGTAGAATATTAATAGTCAATCTAATTAGGGTTAGTAAAACATGTACATGTACAGTAATTTTTTTTTACTTGTTACTTGTGCGCATTAAACCCTGACTTACACTTCCAATGACTGTTTTTCGTCTTCCCAGTCTAGGGAGACGAGGTAGAATTAATTCTACCTGTCAGCATTAAATTTCTTTGCATCTCCTGGCATTCTCTTGCCTATATAAACGAACACTTCACATCAGCCTATACATCAATTCTTTCCTCAAACACTTACTCCTTTTTCCCTCATATACACAACATCATGGTTAACTACAATATGTTTTTAAACTATGAGACCTTCAACATGGAGTTAAGCTGTGAAGCCTGGCAGCAGGAATGGCATGTCACTGCCATTCCTGACGAGATATGGGACTTAGTTCCCCAGGAGGTACTCACCCACCTCCTGTTCTTCTACATGGACTACCATCGCCATCTAGAGCGATTGGAGGAGGAAAGGCTGGAAGCTCTCCGCCAGCAAGAGCGAATCATCAGACTCGCTATTCTGTTCGTCGAGAGTAGGAAGAAGAAATAACTTATTTTCTTCTTCCTGTTTTTCTTCATCGTCAGCCTTGCCCTGCTTCTTGAGCTAGGACAAAGGCTGTTGATGTTAGGTTTAGAAGCTTAGGACAATCTTGTAAAGCTCTGATGTAATTTAAATTTCATGAATGTATTCTCTTAATATATTAATGGAATTTCTACTTTTTGCAAGTGTTTGTCTCTGAGATGTTTGTAATTTAAATGTACTGATAAATCCTGATATATCCATATTCTGATGACCATTTCAATGTTGATTTAAATTAAGTTCTGATCTTACAATATCAGTACTTGTTTACTTGATTTATTTTGGTCATTCTCACTCGAATTTTTTTTCAGAATATTGGTGTTGCAGTGAAAAATAATTGAATAAGTGGGAACAGTTTAAATTTTGAATTAAAACTGATTTACCTCGATTAATGGAATTACTGGGTAAGTGGAACGGTTTTTTCCTTGAAAAACTGCAAGTGGGTAAGTAATGATTACTGTTTTCCCGTGCCCATTAACTATTCATTATTACTGCATGTCTGACAGGTGTCCAACGATTATATTTTTTTTTCAAAGTATAAGTAAGATAGAGAGAGGATTTTCTAATCTTTTATTCACTTTTACACTTTATCTCTCTATTTGCTTTTACTCTCTTTCATCTCCTGACATTGGTTTTTCATACAGACATTTTATCAAACACCTAACAGGCACTCTTAAATCTCAATTATTCTCATGGCACCTAAGGATTTGATCATTGATGGAGCTAAATTTGTTCCAAATACCTATGCTGCAATTCTTGATCATGCTAAAGCTCCATCTGAGTTGCATTTTGTGCAAGATCTTCTTACACACAGTGAAATTGGGTATGCATTGACCCAGCCTTCAGTCTTTTCGAGCCAACAAGTTCTGACATTTTGGCGGACTGGGCACTTTAATAATGGTGGTACACATGGTACTCCCAGTATTGTTTTCGAAGTGGATGATTCTACACATGTGGTAACTCCTGGTACAATTCGCAAGGCCCTACATTTACCAGATGGATGTACTTTTTCAACCCCGGAGGAATCAACTCTTCAAGAGTTAATGGCCAGTTTGGGGTATGAGCAGAGTTTGGCTAAGCTTGGGCAGTTGAAACGGGCTCATATCAGAAAGGAATGGAGCTTCTTCTTCGACTGCTTCACTAAAGCTTTTGGGAATAAGTGTTCCAACTTTGATGTCATCCCTATAATGAGTCAGCACATCGGGTATGCTATCATTAACCAAACTCATTTTGATTTTGCAACTGCTGTGATAGGTTTTATTAGGGATAGGATGACAGAGGATAGGAATATTGTCTACTTTGCTAGATTCTGTCAGCTTATATATACTTTTTGTTGTACTGATGAACCCCAACCTGCCAGTACCTTATCTCCACCATTTAAAATTGCAAAATGAGCCTTTAATGACTTGGTAAATGCTGATCTTAAGAAAAGGGTGGTTAGACCTTTACAGATTCCTCAGTCTGTAAAACAGATCTTGGTAAATGCTAATCCTGAAACCTATAGATCTGTTTATTTTGATGTCCAACCTACCACCACATACCAAACACCACAACAACCATCAGAACATACCACTCATACTACTCAACCATCCCTCAGAACATATCTCAAATCATATCTCTCCACTTCACAGACAGCTTAACCCTCATCCTCAGCACCTACTGTGAACCCTTCATCTTCCAAGCCTAAGAGGACAAAGACTGTTCCTCAAACACCTCAGAAGAGAAGGAGGATTGTTTTGAGAGATGAGTCTGATAGTGAGAAACAGGTTTCTACATCAGACCCTGTTGTAAAAGAAGCTGAGAAAGTTTCTTCTCAGAAGGATTCTGGAATTGGGGGATCTAAGCTTCTCAAAAGGCTTAGAAGAATGACTTCTGCTGAACCTCCCAAGGAATCCCCATCTTCAAAGAGATACAAGAAACAGAGAGCAAAAAGGCCAGTTTCAGATGATGAGGAAGAAGCACCTAAGGAAGGAGATCAGGAATCTCTGATCTCACAAGAAAAGGAATCTGCTCAAGCCCCTGCTTCTCCATTAACTCCAACTAATGAAGCAGCTACTGAAATGGCTAACACACCATCTGTGTCTCCTGTTCACAAGACTGTATCTCCTGTTGGTCCAGACACAAGTGCTACAATTGATATTCAGACCTTGGTTGTGCCTGAAGTGCTTTACTTAGAAGCTCCAACAGCAACTCATCCATCAAGAACACCTGTTACTGATGCTGCTCAAACTCCAGAACTATCTACTACACCTTCTCTGCATCTAGATGCTGATGATCAAAATATAGGTGAGCATCAGGATATAGCTGTTGATCAGAACTTGGAACCAGATCAGCAATTAGAGGATTATGCTGAAGCCTCAATTGCTTCTCATACTGTTGTTTTATCAGAAGATACTGATTCGGTAAGTTCTGATGTTGCAAATGCTGGAGATACTGGTTGTGCTGCTCCAAATGCAGATGCTGATGAAGCAGGTCCTTCAGGACATGCACCTCATCAAACTGTTCTTAAATCTGAACTAGTTAAGAAGTTTGTCATCAGAGAAGCACCAGTGCCTTGGAGTGAAACTCCTGCAGGACAGGAGTGGACTAAGGAATGGAACTCAGTTACTTGTGCTCCAACTGCACATCATCTGGTTGAGCACTTGACAAAAGCTGATGAGATGTTAAATACTGATAATTTCAAAACACAGCTTAGAGTCACTGCATTGAGTACTAAACATTGACAAGGTCTCCATTCAACTACTCATGCAGAGTTACATCACTTACGGGAAGAATTAATGAAGCAAGAACAAGTTCAGAAGATTGACAAGAAAAAATTCTTCCAACCTACCTTTGACAGAGTTGCTTATATTGAGAAGACTCAAGAGTCACAACAAGCTCAGATTGATGATATTCTGAAAAATCAAGCTTCCCAGCAATCTCAACTTAATGAAATCCAAGCCTCAATGAATTTGCTTGTCTCTCTTCTCTTACCTGCTGATGCCAAAAAGGGGGAGAAAGTAATTAAGTCCAAATGCAAAACTGATAAGACACTGAAGGGGAAGGATGATGAAAAGGATGATCAAGGAAACCCTGGAATGGGTAGAGGTCATAGTCAAGGTAGAGGTCTCTCATCAAGAAAAGCTGAAATCACAAGTCACAGGACAAGTTCTGATACTGGAAAAAGAATTAGTTCTGCTACTGGTAAAAGGATAAGTTCTGATGAACTTTTAGATCTTGATGAAGAAATGTCAAGACAGTTATTTCTTCAGGAAAATCCAGGAATGGACTTGGAGAGTTTAATGGAAGAAGAAGCCAGACTTAAATCAGAAAAAGTCAAGTCTAAATCTGAAGCTTCTGGTAAAAAGACACTTCCAAAACTCAAAGGCACTGTGATAAAAGAAAGGACAAATACTGAAGCAACAATGGCTAAATCACAACCGCAGATAGATCCAAGATCCAAGGGTAAAGAAAAAGTTGGTGAACCTATCAAGGTTTATGTGCCTCCTGTGAATGAAGAAATTACTGATGAAAAGGATGATCTTGCTCTGACTTCAAGAAAAGTTTTTAAGACAACCTCTGACATGGCTCAAGTTGTTCAGAGTCAAGAGACAGTAAGTTCTGATATTTCGAAGAAGCAAGTAACCTCTGACATAGCTCAAGTTAACTTGATATCAGAAGATAAATCAAAGAAACTCCTACCAGGATTCACTAAAGCAAAACAGACTCAACCTTTGAAGACTGCTGCAAGTGGTTTTGAAGCAAAAGTGGTTACTGGAAAGGAAGCAAGAGATAAAACTGGATTGGGAAGTGCTGATGAAAGAAGAATACAGAACACTACCAATGATCCAACTTCCTTGAGTGAACCAGGTATTGGAGCAAATCCTGAGAGATTGAATCAACTGGAATCTGTACAAATGGTTTACCATACCTACTTGAAAGAACACATCTTGTTGTACTTCATGACAGATGGTAGGGTTTATCATATAAGGCAAAATGCCATTCCATTGAAGTATTTTGAAGAACTGGAGCATGTAATATTCTTACTTCAAGTGAATGAAAGATTAACAGAAAGTACTGCAAACTATTTGAAGGATCAGATTCAGAGACAGAAAAGGCTTTATTCTGTTAAGTCTGACATCACATATCTTCCAAAGTACAGAGATCACAAGGGTGATATAGTTGAAATGAAGCCCAACACTGCTAAGATTATAACTACCTTTCTGGGTTACAGGTCTGTGGAATTCAATCTTGAGTCTGATAAGGCATATTTGATCAAATTGGATCTGGATATAAGAAAAGCTAAGATTAATGATCTCAGGGCTGCAATCTTTCAAATTGGTGAAGATACTGCCGAACTTAAAGATGCTAAAAGGAGGATGATTGATGAACTCAGATATGCTGAGAGATGTTTGTTGAAAAAGTATCTCAGAACAACTCCTGATATCAGAGAGATCAGAAGATGAAGCCAAGTCAAGATCTACAACTGCTTAAATTCTGATATTTGTACAAACTGAAGTTGTTATCAGAAGTTAAAGATTAGTAAAGCTTTAAGGACTGTAAGTTGTAGTTATCTAGTCTAATTCTCATGCATTTGTACTTAATGTTTTTGACATCATCAAATATCTGTTGGGGGAGATTGTTAGATATATTTGATAATGTCATGGCTAAAATGATTTATGTTTAGTTTTCAGATCTTACTTAAACAGGATAAATCAGTACTTACTGGAAGTCAGGACTTAAGGATATCAGTACTTATATTTTCAGGAGATAATCATCAGAAGATGGATATCAGAACTTAAGTACTAAAAGACGTTCAGATAAGGACAACAGATGATTAAAGGAAAGAAGATCGAGACAAACATAAAAAGAGATATGCATGAAGAAGGAATTCTATGAAAAATAGAATACTTGGAAGAAAAGATATCTGATTGATATATTTTAGGAAGCAGAATTATATTCCATATCAATTAGCAATTATCTTGTAACTGTGTAGTATATAAATACAGACATAGGGTTTACACTATAAGTTTTATCATTATCAAAAATATTATTCATTGTAACCCTAGCAGCTCTCGTGATATTTGTTCATCACTGAGAGGTAACAGTTCCATACTGTAACAGAGTTTATTGTTTCAATAAAGTTTGTTTTCTGTTACTTGAGTTATTAAAGTTCGATTTGATTGTACTTTACACTGTATTCACCCCCTCTACAGTGTGTGTGTGACCTAACACGGTTGTTGATCATCCGTCGAATTCATTGTTGTTTATTCGTCGGGTAGCAATCAGGCACTTGACTCCATTTCATTTATGCAGAATTACAAGACATCATCTATGTACAATTAATCAACCTATTCTGCATATCTAGTTAAAGTCAACATGACTTATGTACTACTACAGATTCTAAACAATGTGTATTCAGAAATGTGCTACAGACTTATTGTTACATAAGCTACTCATTCGATGGATAATAAGTCATCATCCATCGGGACTAAAATGAGTTATCCGTCGGGACTATAATCCTTATGCGTCGAGTGCTACATTTTCACTAAGTAAAATCTACCAAGGTGTTTTGTTCATGAAATCATCAAGTACACAACATATACACAACATAAATAGCTTTTATAAAAATAAATGAAGTAAAAGTTTTGAAATTAATACTTGAAATGAATGATAATTAACAAAAGATATACTTATACAAAAGTAAAATCTTTATTTAAATACTTGAAAATAATGTTTGATTATTATTCAAAACTATCAAATATACCTTATTCGATTAATAGTCATAGAAAACTAAATATAATATACTCGGGAACCTCGCCTCCCGGTTTTAGGAAAAATGTTCAACTTTGGGTCCCCTATACCAAGGGTATACACAAATACTGCTTATCTCTAGCCTAGGTATTTTGCAGTTCATAAGCTCTACTTTAAAGCAATTGTATTTGACAAAGAATATCATGATTCAACACGTGCATATACGTGCATATATATATATCATCATGCTTCCCAAAACATACATGCATATATATAGATCACAAGATAACACAGACACACATACACACACACATATATATTATCACAACAACAATAATACGGGTAGAAAACTTGCTTGAGCGTCTTGGAGTAGACTTAAGCTTAGAGTGGGTCCGGTAACCTATGAAAAACAATATAAGCCATAATTAATCCTCGGTTGCTCAAGAAACTAAACTTTACGCACGCATACCCTAACGCTCGCTTCTATGCTTAAGGATTTACATTAGTCGCTCGAGTACCCTCGGCTCCACCATTTTTATAAAATTATCCGTTAAATATTTTTAGTGACTCTTTCGCGAGGACTTTACCAACTGTCTAATACACTTTATATAATTTTTTCGTGTTCCGATTAGTCTTTAAGGGCCTTAAACATGGTCTCAAAGTTACGCGAGGGGTAAGGGTTTGTTCGCGAAATGCCGTTACTTAAAACGGTCGTTTCTCCTAAACCTTAAAGCGGATTAAAGCGAACCACATATCAAAACGAAGATTAAAACATAACCTATCTAATCATGGAAATGGTGAGTTCATAATAGTGGGTGTTTGGTTCTAAAAGTTAAGCACAAAAACGGTCTATAGGAAAACATGCATTATGACGGCTATGTTTACATAATTCCCAAACTTTTGCCAATCGAAATCATATAATTCCAACTACAAATAATCAACAACTCAAGATACATACCTAGGCTACTGATTTTAGTCAAAATGAGCTCAAGAATCTCAATCCAATCCAATATCATGCTATCTCTAAAATCAACTAAACTACTTCATCAAACAAAGTTCAATTCATGCTTATCATTCAATTTACCACTCATTCATCCAAATCATCACAAAACTTCAACATTCAAACTTATTACTAAAGGGTTTGAAGCTTCATACCTTGCTTGGAGGTTGGAAAGTTTCTAGGGAGCCTCAAAGAACCTTGATCTAACCTTATACTACCTTGATCTTGCAAATGAAATCAAGAACACAAAGTTATAACTTCGAAAACACTATTAATTATCTCTTTTGATGAATTATTAAGTTTAGCTAGGAAGATAATTTGATGCTAAGATTCCTAGGATAGCTATATCTAATCACCAAGAAGCTATAGAAATTATCTTTTAATTTAAGATGGAGTGGAGCTTGGACTTTAAATTCCTCTTCCTTGTATTTCCATTAAAGCTGATAGCAAGAATGAAAAAGGGGGAGAATGCTTCTTATTTTTGCTTGTCTTGGTTTTTGTGTGGTATTTAATGGCCTAGTTACTCTTAACCTTGGTTTAATCAAGGTTAAAATACTTGGCTATTGTCACACCCCCAACTTAAACAGCAAAATAAATATAGCTATTACTGCTTTTTAATGAAGAATACACAACCAAAATCCAAGATCTTACAGTTTAGGGTTTGGAACAGCCCAACACTACCAACTATTACATCTGATTACAAATACCGAGTCCTCACACAACTATTATTACTTATTCTACCTGAGCTCGAACATAAGCATCAGCATCACAGGTCTTACGTGCAGTCTGCTTGAATCTAACCATAGCTGCTAGTTGTAATATACGGGTAAAGTAAGAAGTGAGCCAAATGCTCAACAAGTGCTAACAGTACGACACAAACATAAATTGAGATATACTTTTAAGAATGATAATGGAAAGACATAACCAAAGGTAACGAGAGATTAAAACTATGTGAGATGGCATCATTTTGCTTGCATCAAAATAATTTTAAAATCATGTCTTAATCAAAATCATTTTATGACGCTACGGATTACAGCCGGTGATCAGCCGCGAAGTAATCCCGAACCTCGCTGGGTTCTAAAACATTATTGGGAATCCCTAGGCAACTTTTAAGCCTAATATAAGTGTGGAAAGGACTCGCATCTCAGTCCAGATCCACTATTCAAGAAAACATTTATCCCCCTTTGGGACTAAAAACCCACATTTTAATCATTTTAAAAACTGATGTCGATTTATGACAAAATCTCTTTTGACTGTAAACATTTTTATCAAGGGATTATAGATCAACTCGAAACACGGGAAACAAGGTACTGAATATCAGAGCCATGATTCACAAAACTATTCTCTATTCAAGTAATTGAATGGTTTTCATATATCAAAGATTGGATAAGAGGATTTAGTGAGGCTAATGGATAATATGAAGGGTAATGCCAATTTGGGCTCAAAGCAATGGTTTCTCATCAAGGTTCAAGTGCTGGATCATCAAGAAGGTAAGCTTCATGAATACTAAGGATGTTAAGGTATGAAGAATGATCTTTAACTCAGGACATATCAGAATTGTCAAGCTTTAGGATAAGAAAGAGGGTATCAATCAATGAGGAATCAAGCTGGTAAGTATCTGACTATCAGGATTTCAAAGTAAGGTTCTATAGGGGTTCAAGTATCATGATGAGATATTAATACTTAGGAAATATCAACATGTTAATCAAGAGGATCCATCAAGTAATATATCAATTCTTCATTTTATCATGGCATTAAACTATCATGAAAGACTTTTGAACTACTTGCAATACGTACTCGAGGGTTCATGACATCTCTATGTAACTCAAAGATAAACAAAAGATACGCTTGATTTAAATATATCAAAATGACTCAGGATAATTGCATCAATATATAAGAACTATTTGTAGTGAATACGAAGGTCAAGTTGAATCACTTGCCTTGAGATAGGCTGGTCTGGTCTGACTGGTAGGAGCAACAACTGGAGCTTCACTCGACTTTTATGGCAAGTTTTCCCTCGTCTCGAGATCCTACATAAATAATAATAATCCTCATTATAATATATTCTCACCAACCTAACCTATTTACAACTCGAAATTAAACACGGATGGCACTTAGGCCTATATGCACTTAATTTATATTCACTTTTAAATTATAATTGCACACACATAGCCACATATTCACATATCATATATTAACACCAAATAACACCATATATATCATAATGCAACACTAGGCTTGGATGATCTCGACTCACAACTTAAGTTTCTTGGTCGCTAAACTAGACAAGGTCTTCTAATTTCGGCTTCCTAACTCGATGTGCCTTTCCTAAATTATCCAAAACCTATTGACCCTCACTTGTGCCTTTTGCTCTACTAACCTTATACTATCTTAAAACTATGGTGGTCGACCTAATACTCACTTCTAAGTGTTCTAAAACTATGTAATAAGTGATAGTGATCACTGGTGCAAATTTCAGAATGACAACTATGGTTTCTTGAGTACATTAGACACTCCTAAACTACAATTTTTTCTTCAAAACTTTTACACAAGACTCTCCTGACCTAAGGGCATCTCACAAACTTGATGTGGCTCAAGGGTCTGGCTTGGGCCTTCTTGGGCCTAAGCTAAAAGTCCAAGGTTCCCCTGTTTTTCTGAGCAGAAAATGCCCTGACTTGAATTAACTTGTGACACATGGTTCTAGCTCATATCCTATGAACTATGATTGGAAAAACTTCTCTGACATACCCTCTAACTAAGGCCCAATTGGGCCTAATGAGGGCCTACCCATGACATGGTCAAATCTCCCTATTTCCAAGTTGCAACAAAACTGTCCCCTGCTGGACAGATTTTGTGATTCTACTTGTGCACCTAACCAAATGACATGCAAACCTCCAACCAACTCCTAAAACCTATTATATACTCCCAATACTAACTTCTGGTAGCTTGGGCCTCAAAGTGCACACCAATGACATGGTCAAAACTCACTCTAAACCTCAGGGTGCTATACTGATTTTTCTGCAGAAACTATAACTCTCATTTTCCAAGGTTTTGACTTGACAAACCCAACTAACAACAACTAAATACTTAAACCAAGACTTATACATGGTATTCTACTGAACTAACTCCTTTTTTCTCAAAATAACCTTGGTGAGATCATCCTTACCTAAGGTACAATTATGGCAAAACAAAAGAGACTACACTTCACAAATCACAAATCTTCATGCTTTTGAAACAACAAGATATATATTTTTATAAAAGATAACCACGAATTATTACCATGCAACAAGAAGCATAAATCAATATTAACACATTATTCCTACTGAAATTAAGGCTCACTAACAAAATCTTTCCAAATGATCAAAATCTTACAACATTCTAAGAGAAATCCACATGCATGCATGCCTTCGGGTTTTTCAAACCAAAACAACACATTTTCTACATATGTTCTATCATAACATTGACATGAAAGCCTAGCATAAGGTATACCTAGATGATCACTTAGCATGCAAAGAGTTTTACCAAGACTTCACTAAGATTTTCATGTTATCATCACAAAAACACACAAAGTGGAACATGACAACCAAAACACCATCAATTCGGCTCCTATCAAGTCATGGCCGAATGGATTAGGGTGAAAACAACAATTGCATGAGTGTAGCATACTCATGTCTAGCCATTCTCAACCCTTTGCTACTATAACTCATGGTGAAAGCCTTGAATTCACAAGAATCAATGATATTCACTTGGAGTTTTAACAAAACACCACCATACAAGGTCAACACATAAGTTTTTCTACTCTACACTCTTAAGATATACAAGAACAACATGTAGGGAGTAGGATTACTTGATAATAGGATGATTATTTGAGTGAGAAATGAAGAAAGAAGGGGATGGGGGCTCGGTTTTTGGGAATTGCCGAGAGGGGAGGGGGAAAAACCGAGAGGAGGGGGAGGAAAGGAGGAGTGTGGAAATGGTGGGGTGAATGTGGAGTAATAATCATGTTAGTTTGGTTTTTATTTGGCCAAAAGTGAGTGGATTTGAGATTTTACAAGAGTAACCTTCCAATATAGTTAGGTAGATTTGCATGCAAGGGTAAAGGGTTAATTTGGTTAGTAGAATGAAAGTGAGTGGGGTTGGAAATGTCTTCCTTGCCCCTAAGTTGAATTGGAAGAGTATTTGCATGCAAGGGTAGCCACGCAATTTGCTAATTATAACAAATAAAATTTATAAAGATTTATTTTTATAAAATAAAATACAAGTTCAAAAATTATAAAATTTATATCATAAAATAACTTGGATTTTTAGAGATTTTATAAAATCATTTTCAAAATTTGTGAACAAAATACCTTTTAAAAGAAATTTTTTCCAAAGCTTAGAATATTCCTTATAAATCAAAAATAAATAAATTAAATAAACTCTTGCTTTGAAAAATCATATACTACACAAAGCAAATTTATAATGCAGAAATTTTCACTCACACTAGCGTACAATCATTGAATATATTATTTTTTTTTATTTGACTTTAATATTATACCCAATCCACAAATAATATTACATAAAATGCCGGTCGTAACATCCTCTCCCCCTTAAGGGATTCTGTCCCCAGAATCTAAGAGAAAAGATGAGGATGCCGGGAACGCATATCAGACTCTAACTCCCAAGTCGACTCTTCGACCTTAGGGTTCCTCCGAAGTACTTTTACTAACTTTACTGATTTATTTCTAAGACTCTTTACTTGCCAGTCGAGTATTTTAACCGGTTGCTCCACAAATGACAGGTCTGCCTGAATTTCTACAGGTTCATATTCTATCACATGGCTAGCGTCAGGATTGTACTTCTTAAGCAACGACACATGGAACACATTATGCACATGCCGATACTGGGGTGGTAAGGCCAACTCGTAGGCCACCTTTCCCACTTGACTCAAAATCTCAAAAGGACCTATGTATCTAGGCGCTAACTTCCCTTTCTTGCCAAATCTTATCAACCCTTTTCTAGGTGACACCTTCAGCAACACAGCTTCGCCAATTTGGAATTGAACGTCCTTACGCGCTGGATCCGCATACTTCCTCTGTCTATCTTGAGCAGCAAGCAACCTTTTCTGAATTAACTTGACCGAGTCATGCAACTGTTGTACCAAATCTGAGCCGAGAATTCTTCCTTCTCCTACTTCATCCCAACTTGTTGGTGATCTACATTTTCGCCCGTACAAAGCTTCGTATGGTGGCATGCCGATACTGGAATGATAGCTGTTGTTGTAAGAGAATTCAATCAATGGCAAATGGTCGTCCCAACTTCCTGTAAAATCGATTGCACAACTGCGCAATATGTCTTCAATTGTTTGAATTGTTC
The DNA here is from genome assembly GCF_009905375.1 of Apium graveolens. Taxonomy (NCBI): domain Eukaryota; kingdom Viridiplantae; phylum Streptophyta; class Magnoliopsida; order Apiales; family Apiaceae; genus Apium; species Apium graveolens. The sequence goes on along the minus strand of NC_133654.1, from coordinate 237,052,942 downwards.
TTTCACTCTGGCCATCAGTCTGTGGGTGGTACGCCATGCTCATATTCAACTTCATGCCAAGACATTCCTGAAATTGCTTCCAGAATCTCGAGTTAAATCGGGGATCTCTGTCTGAAACTATTGATACGGGTACTCCATGCCTTAGTACGATTTCGTGCACATACAAATGAACCAACTTGTCCAATGACGACTTCTCATTTATTGGAAGGAAATGCGCCGACTTCGTAAGACGATCAACTATAACCCATATTGCGTCATGTCCGGATTTCGTTCGCGGTAGTCCTACTATAAAGTCCATAGCGATATTTTCCCATTTCCATTCTGGAATCTTCAGGGGCTGAATTAATCCGCTTGGTCGTTGATGTTCTACCTTTACTTTCTGACAAGTATAGCACTTTGCAACCCATTCTGCCACGTTTCGCTTCATATTTGGCCACCAAAAGTTCTTCTTTAAGTCTCGATACATCTTGGTGCTTCCCGGGTGGATTGAAAATTTCGAATTGTGGGCTTCATGGAGGATCTCATTCTTTAATTCAGGTACATGGGGAATCCATATTCTGGATGAAAACCTTAGTATCCATTGCTCATCCCTTTGAGTATTAATCTCCTCTCCAGATAACTGATTCTTCTCTTTTCCATTACTTCCTCTTGACACTTCTTTATCTTTTCCACTAGTGTTGGCTGAAAGGTCATTGCACGACAAACTTCCTCGACTTTTCCATAAGCACAAAGTTCCAATTCCAATTTTTTGATTTCTCCAGTTAACTCTTTTGATGTTATCATCATATTCAATCTCTCCTTCCTACTCAGAGCATCGGCCACTACGTTCGCCTTTCCAGGATGGTAATTTATCGAGCAGTCATAGTCCTTGATCAGTTCCAGCCATCTCCTCTGCCTCATATTGAGCTCTTTCTGAGTAAAAATGTACTTTAAACTCTTGTGATCCGTGTAGATTTCACACTTCTCTCCATAGAGGTAATGTCTCCAGATCTTGAGTGCGAACACTATGGCGGCTAGTTCCAAGTCATGCGTCGGGTACTTTAACTCATGCGGCTTCAACTGTCTTGACACATATGCGATCACTTTACTGTGTTGCATCAACACACAACCCAAACCCTTATGTGAAGCGTCGCTGAATATTACAAAATTCCCTTGATCATCTGGAAGTACCAACACCGGAGCTGTTACTAACTTCTGCTTTAACTCTTGAAAGCTATCTTCACATTCTGCACTCCATTTAAACTTTTGATTCTTCCTGGTTAACTTGGTCAATGGCGTGGCGATCTTCGAGAAATCCTTGACGAATCTTCTATAGTATCCGGCTAATCCTAGAAAACTTCGCACTTCCGTAGGAGTCTTTGGCCTCTCCCAACTCATAACTGCCTCAATCTTTGCCGGATCCACTTTAACTCCCTCATTTCCAATAACATGCCCCAAAAATTGAACTTCCTTTAACCAAAACTCACATTTGGTAAACTTGGCATACAACTTCTCTTGTCGGAGTATCTCCAATGCTATCCAGAGGTGCTGCTTATGTTCTTCTTCCGACTTAGAATAAATAAGGATGTCATCAATGAATACCACGACAAATTTGTCCAAATACTTCTTAAATACCCGATTCATCAGATCCATAAATATGGCCGGAGCGTTGGTCAATCCAAACGGCATTACTAGGAATTCATAATGCCCATATCTGGTCCTGAATGCGGTCTTAGGAATATCTTCTTCTTTGATCTTTAATTGATGGTATCCCGATCTCAAATCAATCTTCGAAAAGCATTTTGCTCCCTTCAACTGATCAAAAAGGTCATCTATCCTTGGTAGCGGGTAACGGTTCTTGATCGTCACCTTATTCAGCTCCCGGTAATCTATGCATAGACGCATACTCCCATCTTTCTTCTTTACAAACAAAACAGGTGTTCCCCATGGCGACGTACTTGGTCGTATCACTCCTTTATCCAATAATTCTTGTAGCTGGCTCGCCAACTCTTTCATTTCTGCTGGTGCCATCCTATATGGGGCCTTTGAAACTGGTTCCGTGCCTGGAGCAAGGTTGATCTCGAACTCAATTTGTCGATCTGGTGGTAAGCCTGGTAGTTCGTCGGGAAACACATCGGGGAACTCACTAACTACAGGAATATCTTCCATGCTGAGGCTGCCTCTCTCTGAATCCACTACATATGCTAGGAACGACTCACAACCTTTTCTAAGCAACTTCTTAGCCTGAACGATTGTAAGAAATAGTTGCTCTTGCCTCTGCCCCTTAAATACTACCTTCTCTCCACTCTTCATCTTTAAATACACTCTCTTGGTCTTCCAATTTATCTGAGCGCTATTCTCTCCTAACCAATCCATTCCTAAAATTATATCAAACTCTCCCAACTTGAAGAGTATCAAGTCGGCTGAAAACTTATATCCCGAAATATCGATCTCACACTTTGGACAAAATTGATTCACAGGAATCTTCTCTTGGTTTGCAATTACCACATTTACTACCTCACTCATAACCATTTTATCACATTGGAGCTTATCAACAAAAGATTCTGATATGAAAGATCTTGTTGCTCCCGAATCAATCAATACTTTAGCTTTGACATTATTGAGTAAAAGTGTACCTGCTATCACCTCAGAATTCTGAACAGCATCTTTCATCTTTAGATCAAATGTCCTTGCTGTTGCTTGCGGGGTTGGTGCGGGTGGTGGAGGTAATGCCAATACCTCAGCTGGCACGCTTGCACTGGTACTTGCCACGTTCATCAGAACTTTGACTGGTCCTGTTGCCTTACACTCCCTAGCCATGTGTCCAGTCTTCCCACACTTGTAGCACGTAACTCCTGGCTTTGGCATCTTGCACTCATTTGCCAAATGTCCCTTCTGATTGCACCTATAACAGGTCATGCTCAGCTTATTGCATACTCCGGGGTGCCTTCTTCCACAGTGCTTGCATTCCGGTCTCTGGAACCTGTTTTCTCCAACTTGCCCTTGGCTTGCCTGGTTGTTCCCTTTTGATTCTTGCCTTTTTCCCAAATTTCCCTTCTTTTGAAAATTTCCGCCCTTCTGAAAACCTATCCTCTTTACATTCCGATCTTGCGAACTTCCAGCTTCAGACTTCTCTCCATAAAATGGAACCTTCCTCTTCTTGTTATCCCTCTCTTTCCTTGACTGCATCCCATTATTCTCAATCAGAGCAGCTTTCTGTACTACTCCCGCATAAGTTTCAAGCTCAAACATAGCCACCCTATCTCTGATCCAAGGCTCCAATCCTTGCTAAAATTTCTTTGCTTTTTCCTACTCAGTGCTGGTATACTTTGTCACAAACCTTGATAACTCAATGAACTTCTTCTCATACTCCAATACAGTCATATTCCCTTGCTTCAACTCCAGAAATTTTAGCTCCATCTGATTCTGCATGTACTTAGGGTAATACTTATCCAGAAATAACTTTTTAAATCTCTCCCAAGAAACCTGCTGAGTGACTTCCATAGCCTTTACTGATTCCCACCAATAGATGACTTCTCCCTTCAAGAAGTAAGTAGCATACGGCGTCTTCTGATCGTCTCCTAACTGCACCAGCTCAAAAGCCCTTTCCATCTCCTTGATCCATGTGTTAGCTATCACTGGATCAGTGGTATCATGAAATACAGGTGGATTCACATTCTGAAAAGCCTTGAAAGTGACAATTTGTCTAGGTGGTACTGGTGGTTCAGGTGGTTGGTGTGGCTCACGGTTATCTTGGTTTTCAATTCGTTGTTGAAGAGTTAGTTGTTGTTGAGCTATAGCATTGGTTTGCTGTTGCAAGGTTTCCAGTAGTCGAAGAATATTTGGGTCTATGGTGAAGGTGGTTGTTGGGTTCTTCTTTTTGGGAGGCATGATCCTGAAATAAGAGTTGTGTCAAAACAGATATGAATGATAAAATGATTCGAGGGTATCGCATGGCATTCTCATTTACATATGGGGTCAAGTTTCCAAATTAAGCAGATATGATGATAAAAATATAAAATAACAGTTGAGAGCAAATGGAACAATAGCACATAATTATTGAAATTTTAAAGGTCACAGTACATAAGATTGGGACATAGTCTGATTCTAGGAATAACAGGCTTATTTAAAGGAAAACGGAAACAACTGGGGATTCCATAGAGTCTGATAGTACAACAACATGAAAGGTAAATGGAAAGAACTAAGGCTCCACTCCATCTGAACGGGGCTTGGTAGTCTTTTCCTCTCGAAGCGTATTCACAATGCTCTGGAGCTCATCCGCCACCATCTGAATGACATACTGGCTGGTACGGTCCCGGTGCGCTGGCATCTCCTCAAGCTTAGTGTTGACGTACCGAACCAAGGTCTCAAGTCTCGTAGTCATCTGCTCCTTGGGCTTCCCTTCATAGTTTCGGCTGTCCGGATACACGTTCTTCAGTCGGTCTATCAGTCGGTCGTACTTGCCCTGAAGCATGTCAAACTCGCGCCTCAACTCAGCATACACGGAGAAAACAATAGTGTCGTCCGACCCAGAGGATGACGAGGAATGCGCCCTTTGCTGACAACCAATAAGAGGAGTATTAATAATAATTTACTTAACCTACTCTCTCGCATAATATCTATAACCTACACACAAATCCTATAACCTATTTGGGCTGTCCAGGGACTCTAAACCGTAGCTCTGATACCAAAACCTGTCACACCCCCAACTTAAACAGCAAATTAAATATAGCTATTACAGCTTTTTAATGAAGAATACACAACCAAAATCCAAGATCTTACAGTTTAGGGTTTGGAACAGCCCAACACTACCAACTATTACATCTGATTACAAATACCGAGTCCTCACACAACTATTATTACTTATTCTACCTGAGCTCGAACATAAGCATCAACATCACAGGTCTTATGTGCAGTCTGCTTGAATCTAACCATAGCTGCTAGCTGTAATATAAGGGTAAAGCAAGAAGTGAGCCAAATGCTCAACAAGTGCTAACAGTACGACACAAAACATAAATTGAGATATACTTTTAAGAATGATAATGGAAAGACATAACCAAAGTTAACGAGAGATAAAAACTATGTGAGATGACATCATTTTGCTTGCATCAAAATAATTTTAAAATCATGTCTTAATCAAAATCATTTTATGACGCTACGGATTACAGCCGGTGATCAGCCGCGAAGTAATCCCGAACCTCGCCGGGTTCTAAAACATTATTGGGAATCCCTAGGCAACTTTTAAGCCTAATATAAGTGTGGAAAGGACTCGCGTCTCAGTCCAGATCCACTATTCAAGAAAACATTTATCCCCCTTTGGGACTAAAAACCCACATTTTAATCATTTTAAAAACTGATGCCGATTTATGACAAAATCTGTTTTGACTGTAAACATTTTTATCAAGGGATTATAGATCAACTCGAAACACGGGAAACAAGGTACTGAATATCAGAGCCATGATTCACAAAACTATTCTCTATTCAAGTAATTGAATGGTTTTCATATATCAAAGATTGGACAAGAGGATTTAGTGAGGCTAATGGATAATATGAAGGGTAATGCCAATTTGGGCTCAAAGCAATGGTTTCTCATCAAGGTTCAAGTGCTGGATCATCAAGAAGGTAAGCTTCATGAATAATAAGGATGTTAAGGTATGAAGAATGATCTTTAACTCAGGACATATCAGAATTGTCAAGCTTTAGGATAAGAAAGAGGGTATCAATCAATGAGGAATCAAGCTGGTAAGTATCTGACTATCAGGATTTCAAAGTAAGGTTCTATAGGGGTTCAAGTATCAGGATGAGATATTAATACTTAGGAAACATCAACATGTTAATCAAGAGGATCCATCAAGTAATATATCAATTCTTCATTTTATCATGGCATTAAACTATCATGAAAGACTTTTGAACTACTTGCAATACGTACTCGAGGGTTCATGGCATCTCTATGTAACTCAAAGATAAACAAAAGATACGCTTGATTTAAATATATCAAAATGACTCAGGATAATTGCATCAATATATAAGAACTATTTGTAGTGAATACGAAGGTCAAGTTGAATCACTTGCCTTGAGATAGGCTGGTCTGGTCTGACTGGTAGGAGCAACAACTGGAGCTTCACTCGACTTTTATGGCAAGTTTTCCCTCGTCTCGAGATCCTACATAAATAATAATAATCCTCATTATAATATATTCTCACCAACCTAACCTATTTACAACTCGAAATTAAACACGGATGGCACTTAGGCCTATATGCACTTAATTTATATTCACTTTTAAATTATAATTGCACACACATAGCCACATATTCACATATCATATATTAACACCAAATAACACCATATATATCATAATGCAACACTAGGCTTGGATGATCTCGACTCACAACTTAAGTTTCTTGGTCGCTAAACTAGACAAGGTCTTCTAATTTCGGCTTCCTAACTCGATGTGCCTTTCCTAAATTATCCAAAACCTATTGACCCTCACTTGTGCCTTTTGCTCTACTAACCTTATACTATCTTACAACTATGGTGGTCGACCTAATACTCACTTCTAAGTGTTCTAAAACTATGTGATAAGTGATAGTGCTCACTGGTGCAAATTTCAGAATGACAACTATGGTTTCTTGAGTACATTAGACACTCTTAAATTACAAGTTTTTCTTCAAAACTTTTACACAAGACTCTCCTGACCTAAGGGCATCTCACAAACTTGATGTGGCTCAAGGGTCTGGCTTGGGCCTTCTTGGGCCTAAGCTAAAAGTCCAAGGTTCCCCTGTTTTTCTGGGCAGAAAATGCCCTGACTTGAATTAACTTGTGACACATAGTTCTAGCTCATATCCTATGAACTATGGTTGGAAAAACTTCTCTGACATACCCTATAACTAAGTCCCAATTGGGCCTAATGAGGGCCTACCCATGGCATGGTCAAATCTCCCTATTTCCAAGTTGCAACAAAACTGTCTCCTGCTGGACAGATTTTGTGATTCTACTTGTGCACCTAACCAAATGACATGCAAACCTCCAACCAACTCCTAAAACCTATTATATACTCCCAATACTAACTTCTGGTAGCTTGGGCCTCAAAGTGCACACCAATGACATGGTCAAAACTCACTCTAAACCTCAGGGTGCTATACTGATTTTCTGCAGAAACTATAACTCTCATTTTCCAAGGTTTTGACTTGACAAACCCAACTAACAACAACTAAATACTTAAACCAAGACTTATACATGGTATTCTACTGAACTAACTCCCTTTTTCTCAAAATAACCTTGGTGAGATCATCCTTACCTAAGGTACAATTATGGCAAAACAAAAGAGACTACACTTCACAAATCACAAATCTTCATGCTTTTGAAACAACAAGATATATATTTTTATAAAAGATAACCACGAATTATTACCATGCAACAAGAAGCATAAATCAATATTAACACATTATTCCTACTGAAATTAAGGCTCACTAACAAAATCTTTCCAAATGATAAAAATCTTACAACATTCTAAGAGAAATCCACATGCATGCATGCCTTCGGGTTTTTCAAACCAAAACAACACATTTTCTACATATGTTCTATCATAACATTGACATGCAAGCCTAGCATAAGGTATACCTAGATGATCACTTAGCATGCAAAGAGTTTTATCAAGACTTCACTAAGATTTTTATATTATCATCACAAAAACACACAAAGTGGAACATGACAACCAAAACACCATCCATTCGGCTCCTATCAAGTCATGGCCGAATGGATTAGGGTGAAAACAATAATTGCATGAGTGTAGCATACTCATGTCTAGCCATTCTCAACCCTTTGCTACTATAACTCATGGTGAAAGCCTTGAATTCACAAGAATCAAGGATATTCACTTAGAGTTTTAACAAAACACCACCATGCAAGGTCAACACATAAGTTTTTCTACTCTACACTCTTAAGATATACAAGAACAACATGTAGGGAGTAGGATTACTTGATAATAGGATGATTATTTGAGTGAGAAATGAAGAAAGAAGGGGATGGGGGCTCGGTTTTTGGGAATTGCCGAGAGGGGAGGGGGAAAAACCGAGAGGAGGGGGAGGAAATGAGGAGTGTGGAAATGGTGGGGTGAATGTGGAGTAATAATCATGTTAGTTTGGTTTTTATTTGGCCAAAAGTGAGTGGATTTGAGATTTTACAAGAGTAACCTTCCAATATAGTTAGGTAGATTTGCATGCAAGGGTAAAGGGGTAATTTGGTTAGTAGAATGAAAGTGAGTGGGGTTGGAAATGTCTTCCTTGCCCCTAAGTTGAATTGGAAGAGTATTTGCATGCAAGGGTAGCCACGTAATTTGCTAATTATAACAAATAAAATTTATAAAAGATTTATTTTTATAAAATAAAATACAAGTTCAAAAATTATAAAATTTATTTCATAAAATAACTTGGATTTTTAGAGACTTTATAAAATCATTTTCAAAATTTGTGAACAAAATACCTTTTAAAAGAAAATTTTTCCAAAGCTTAGAATATTCCTTATAAATCAAAAATAAATAAATTAAATAAACTCTTGCTTTGAAAAATCATATACTACACAAAGCAAATTTATAATGCAGAAATTTTCACTCACACTAGCGTACAATTATTGAATATATTTTTTTTTATTTGACTTTAATATTATACCCAATCCACAAATAATATTACATAAAATGCCGGTCGTAACAGCTATTATCAATCCTTGCACAAATATCTCCTCCATTGCTTACATCATCAATCTTTCATCACTTTCTAGCCACTTGTCAATTCCTTATGGCTTGATGACCTCATCTTGCTCTAATACTCTAGATTAGTACTTAATTTTTTGGTTAATCTCCTTGTTATTTGTATAAACTTGATCCTTGGTCGCTTATTTGGTTAACGATTCGCTTAACTCTCATTCTCGTTAATCGTTTGAGGGAATATATCCGTGATTTTATTACTTGGGCTTCCCTGAACCTTTCTTAATATTTTATATTCCTTTAATGATCCTCTAATAAAATCCTTGAATGTAATTCCTTTTAATCATATTACCTTATACTTAATTCTTTCAGTATCTGGTGGATTTTTCGGAAAAAAATAAAGTGTTCGAATGCGAATTCTGATGACCTTTACATACACTCATTTACTTTATGGAATACTAATATTATCTCAGAATTTCCGTAACAGTAATCCTATATAGTGTGGTCTAATAATTTTCCTTAATCACTACTGTTAGGTCACACACACTGTAGAAGGGGGTTGAATACAGTGTATAGCACAATCAAATCGAATTCTAATAACACAAGTAACAGAAAATAGACTTTATTCAATGCAATAAACTCTGTTACAATATGGAACTGTCCTCTCTCAGTGATGAACAAATATCACGAGAGCTGCTAGGGTTACAATTAATAATATTCTCGATAATGATAACACTTATAGTGTAAACCCTATGTCTGTGTTTGTATACTACACAGTTACAAGATAATTGCTAATTGATATGGAATATAATTCTGCTTCCTAAAATATATCAATCAGTTATCTTTTCTTCCAAGTATTCCATTCTTCATAGAATTCCTTCTTCATGCATATCTCTTCTTACGTTTGTCTTGATCTTCTTTCCTTTCAATCAGCCGCCTTCCTTATCTGAAAGTTTCCTTTAAGTCCTGATATTATCTCTTGATAAATATCTCCTGAACCTTAAATACTGATAACTTAAGTTCTGACTTCAGTATAAGTGTTGATTTCAGTTAAGTACTGATTTGTCCTGTTTAAGTAAGATCTGAAAACTAAACATAAATCATATTAGTCATGACATTATCAAATATATCTAACAATCTCTCCCAACTTTTAAATTAGCATAATATACAAGTTTAACAGATATTTGATGATGTCAAAAACATTAAGTACAAATACATGAGAAATTGACTAGATAACTACAACTTACAGTCCTTAAAGCTTTACCAACTTTAACTTCTGATAACAACTTCAGTCTATATATATATCAGAATTTGACCAGTTGTAGATCTTGACTTGGCTTCACTTTCTGATCTCTCTGATGTTAGGAGTTGTTCTGAGATAGTTCTTTAACAAACATCTCTCAGCATATCTGAGTTCATCAATCATCCTCCTTTTAGCATCTTTGAGTTCTGCAGAATCTTCACCAGTTTGGAAGATAGTAGCCCTGAGATCATTGATTTTAGCTTTCCTTATGTCCTGATCCAGTCTGATCAAATATGCCTTGTCAGACTCAAGATTGAATTCTACAGCCTTATAACCCAGAAAGGTAGTTATAATCTTAGCAGAGTTAGGCTTCATCTCAACAATATCACCCTTGTGATCTCTGTACTTTGGAAGATATGTGCTCTCAGACTTTACAGAATAAAGTCTTTTCTGTCTCTAAATTTGAGTCTTCAAATAGTTTGCAGCACTTTCTGTTATTCTGTCATTCACTTGAAGTAAGAATAAAACATGTTCCAGTTCTTCAAAATACTTCAGTGGAATAACATTTTCCCTTATATGGTAAACCCTACCATATGTCATGAAATATAACAAGATGTGTTCTTTCAAGTAGGTATGATAAACCATCTGTACAGATTCTAGTTGATTCAATCTTTCAGGAGTTGCTCCAACACCTGGTTCACTTAAGGAAGTTGGATCATTGGTTGTGTTCTGTACTCTTCTTTCATCAGCACTACCCAATCCAGATTTATCTCTAGCTTCCTTTCCAGTAACCACTCTTGCTTCAAAAACACTTGCTGCAGTCTTCAAAGGTTGAGTCTGTTTGGCTTTAGTGAAACCTGGTAGGAGTAACCTTGAGGATTTAACATGAGCAATATCAGAGGTTTCCTTTGATTTATCTTCTGATATCAAGTCAACTTGAGCTATGTCAGAGGTTGCTTGCTTCATGGTTATATCAGAACTAACTATATCTTGACTCTGAACAACTTGAGCCATGTCAGAGGTTGTCTTAGAAATCTTTCTTGAAGTTAGAGTTAGATCAACATCTTCAACATAAATTTCTTCATCCATAGGAGGCACATAAACCTTTATAGGTTCACCAACTTTTTCTTTGCCCTTGGACCTTGGATCTAACTGCAATTGTGATTTAGCCTTGGTTGTCTCAAGATTTTTCCTTTCTTTTATCACAATGCCTTTGACCTTAGGAAGTTTCTTTTTACCAACAGAAGCTTTAGATTTATAATTGACTTTTTCTAACTTAAGTCTAGCTTTTTCTTCCATTAGACTCTCAAAGTCCATTCCTGGATTTTCTTTCAGAAATAACTGTCTTGAAATTTCTTCATCAAGATCCAAAAGTTCATCAAAACTTATTCTTTTACCAGTATCAGAGGTTATTCTTCTCCCAGTATCAGAACTTGTTCTATGACTTGTAGTTCCAGCTCTTCTTGATGAGAGACTTCTACCTTGACCATGACCTCCACCCATTCCAGAGTTTCCATGGTCATCTTTTTCATCATCCTTCCCCTTCAGTGTCTTAATAGTTTTGCATTTGGACTTAATTTCTTTCTCCCCCTTTTTGGCATCAGCAGGTAAAAGAAGAGAGAAAAGTAATTCCACTAAGGATTGGATTTCATCAAGTTGAGATTGCTGAGATGCTTGATTTTTCAAAATTTCATCAATATGAGATTGTTGCTTCTCCTGGGTTTTCTCAATGTAAGCAACTCTGTCAAAGGTAGGTTGGAAAAAACTTTTCTTTTCAATTTTCTTAGTCATTTCTTGCTTGAGGAATTCTTCCTGAATTTTATGCACCTTGGCATGAGTTGTTGAATGTAGACCTTGAAGATGTCTAGTACTCAATGCAGTAACTCGTAGCTGTGTCTTGAAATCATCATTAATTAGCATCTCATCAGCTTTTTCCAAGTGCCCAGCAAGAATTTTCTCAGATGAAACAAAAGTGACTGTGTTCCACTCCTTAGTCCACTCCTGTCCTCTAGGAGTTTCACTCCAAGGTACTGGTGCTTCCCCTGTAACAAACTTCTTGACTATCTCACTTTTGTGAACAGTTTGTTGAGGTGCATGTCCTGATGGATCAGCTGTATTAGCATCTTCTTTTGTAGCAACATCACCAGTATCATCAGTATTTGCAGCATCAGAATTTATAGAGTCAACATCCTCTAATAAAAGAATAGTATGAGAGGCTATTGAGGCTTCAACATCATCCTCTAAGTGCTGACCTACTTCCAAGTTCTGATCAACAGCCATATTCTGATGCTCACCTATATTCTGATCATCAATGTCTAGATGCAGAGAAGGTGTTATAGACAATTCTAAAGTTTCATTAGCATCAGTAATTGGTGTTGTTGATGGATTAAGTGGAGCTGTTGGAGCTTCTAAATAGAGTACCTCAGGCATAATTATGTTATGAATATCAATCTCAGCACTTGTGCCTGGGTCTTCAGTAGATACTGGTTCATTGACAGGAGACACAGGTGGTGTTGATACTTTATCTTGAGCAGTTTCCTGAGTTGGAGACAATGGAGGTGTAGATGCAGTGGCTGCAGCAAATTCTGGCTCTTTTGAGATCAGAGATTCCTGATCTCCTTCCTTAGCTGCTGCTTCCTCATCCTCTGAAACTGACTCAGCCATGTACCTTTGTGCTCTCTGTTTCTTGTATCTCTTTGAAGGTGGAGATTCCTTGGGAGTTTCATCTAAATACATCCTTCTAAGCCTTTTGAGAAGCTTAGATCCCCCAATTCCAGTATCCTTCTGAGAAGAGACCTTCTCAGCTTCTTTGACAACAGGTTCTGACACAGGAACCTGTTCCTCACTGTCTGACTCATCTCTCAGAACAATCCTCCTTCTCTTCTGTGGTGTCTGAGGTACAGTCTTTGTCCTCTTAGGCTTTGAAGATGAAGGCCTCAAAGTATGTGCTGATGATGAAGGTTGAGATATCTGTAAAGGTTTGATATATGTTCTGATAGAGGGTTGAGTTGGCTGAGATGTATATGTGGTATGTTCTGAGGGTTGTTGTGGTGTCTGGGATGTGTTGGTGGGTTAAACATCAGGATAAACAGATTGTAGGTTTGAGGATCAGCATTTACCAGGATCTGTTTTACAGACTGAGGTATCTGTAAGGGTCTAACTACCTTTTTCTTAAGGTCAGCATTTACCAGATCATTAAAAGCCCGTTTTGCAAGTTTAAAGGGTGGAAATAATGAACTGGCTAGTTGAGGGTCATCAACACAACAAAAAGTATATATAAGCTGACAGAATCTAGCAAAGTATACGACATTCCTATCCTCTGTCATCCTTTCCCCTATAAAGCCTAGCACAACACTTGCAAAATCAAAATGAGTTTGGTGAATAATAGCATACCCGATGTGTTGACTCATAATTGGAATGACATCAAAGTTGAAACACTTATTGGCGAATGCCTTAGTGATGCAGTCGAAGAAAAAGCTCCATTCCTTTATGATATGTGCTCGTTTCAACTGTCCAAGCTTGGCCAAACTCTTCTCATACCCCAAATTGGCCATGAGCTGCTGGAGAACGGGTTCCTCCGGTGTTGAGAAAATGAAGCCATCTGGTAAGTGTAGAGCTTTACGAACTGCTCCAGGAGTTACCACATGCTCAACATCATTTACTTCAAAAATAATGCTGGGAGTACCAGTAGCACCACCATTATCAAAATGCCCAGTCCGCCAGAACGTCAGAACTTGTTGGCTGGAAATGACTTGAGGCTGGGTCAACGCATACCCAATCTCACTGTGTGCTAGAAGATCTTGCACAAAGTGCAAATCAGATGGAGCTTCAGCATGGGTTAAGATTGCAACATAGTTGTTGGGGACAAACTTGGCTCCATCTATAATCAAATCCTTAGGTGCCATGAGAAAAGTTGAGAAATAAGGTTTCCTGTAAGGTGTTTGATAAAATGTCTGTATAAAAAAACGTCAGGAGATGAGAGAGAATAGAAGTAAAGAAAGAGAGATAAAGTGTGAAAGTAAATAAAAGATTTTACAATCTTCTCTCTCTTTTACTTATACACGGTAGAAAAAGTAACCGTTGGACACCTGTCAGACATGCAGCAGTAAAGAATAATTAATGGGCACGGGAATACAGTAATCATTACTTATCACATGCAGTATTTCAAGGAAAAACTGTCCCACTTACCAAGTAATCCCATTAATTAAGGTAGTTCGGTTTTAATTTAAAATTTAAAACTGTTCCCACTTAATAAATTATTTTTACTGCGAGACCAATATTCTGTAAAAATATGACCAATGATAAAATGACCATAAGGAAACCAAGTAGCAAATATTTACACGTCAGAATCAGAACTTAATTTATATCAGAGTTAAAATGGTCATCAGAATATGGGTAAATCAGGATTTATAAATGCATCAGAATATCAAACGACTCAGAGACAAAATCTTGCATAAATTTAAAATTTCATTAATATATTGAGCAAATACATTCCATGAAATTGAAATTACATCAGAAAAATACAAGATTGTCCTAAGCTACAAATCCTAACATCAACAGCTTTTGTCCTAAGCTAAGAAGCCAGACAAAGCTGACGGTGAAGAGAAACAGGTAGGAGAAATTATTTCTTCTTCCTACTCTCAACAAAAAGAACAGCAGGATGAATAATACGCTCCTGCTGGCGGAGAGCTTCCAACCGTTCCTCTTCCAGTCGCTCAAGATGGTGATGGTAGTCCATGTAAAAGAACAAGAGGTCTGTAGGGACCTCTTGGGGAACTGAGTCCCAAATCTCATCAGGAATGGCAGTGATATGCCGTTCCTGCTGCCAATCTGTACACCTCATTGTGAGAGTGAAAATATCATAGTTCAGAGCTAAGTCATAATGAACCATGGTTGTGAAGAGAGAAAAAGAATTGAGTTATAGAGATTGAGAGAAAATGAAATGAGTTGTTCTGGCTGGAATGAAGTGTTGGTTTATATAGCCAATGGAATGTCAGGAGACGCAAGGAAAATTGAATGACTATTGGTAGAAATAATTCTACCTCGTCTCCCTAGACTGAGGAGAATAAAAACAACCATTGGAAGTATAAAACAGGGTTTAATGCGCACAAGAAACAAGTAAAAATTACTGTGCATAGACGTGTACAACTAACCCTTATTGTATTGACTGTTAATATTTCACCCAAACATATTCTGATTTTTAGGAAGACTGTTTCAGATTTTTACCACAAATAAATCAAGTAAAGAATCAGAGTGTAATATCAGAACTTAGACTTATATCAGAACTTAACAGTCATCAGAACATGATTTCTAAACTCAAAAAGTAAGATGCCTATGTCTGCAATGCTTCACACAAATTCTGATTTTATTTCTTCAGAACTTAATCATCAGAACTTCTATCATAGCTTGTCCACATAATTTATGTAATATGACACATAAAATGTTCGTCTAAAACATCATTTATCACCACAGTAATTTTCATCATTCATATGGAGTGTATGGGTGTGCAGTAAGCTAAATATCAGATAAGGATTAAAGTCTGATTCATTTCAGTACATCTTAGAAATAAGGCATAACTAAGAACTTTGCTCAAAATCTGTCATGATTCTGAAGTCTACTTTAGAATGAGTTCATGCATGGTCCACCTCAACTGTTTTGTGCTCATTTTATGCATCTTTTGAAATTCCATTTTACAGTGGCTTCTCAGTGTAAGTGAGTCACGACTGCTTATCAGAATTTATGCTATTATCAGAGTATTTCTCCAGTAATCATAGAGTGTGAAAAGTCACCAAGAAAAATATTTATTTTTGCTTTTCTGATGCATATTACTTAATACCAGCAATGCACTTGGATCTTCCCTTCCACAGTTTTTACTCTAGATCTCAAAGGAGTACCCGATTTTTATTTCTTTTTCTTTTCCTTTTCTTTTGATAAGTGAGGCTTATCAGCACTTAGTACATTCATCAGATTTACTAATATCAGAACTTACAGATGAGAAGCATTATTCTAGTTTTTGACTTAGTAATAAGATAGACAAAGTAAACTTAACTAAGCTCAATATTAGAATTTGCTTGTGTCAATAGATTTCCACATAAATAATTACTTCTAACATGGGATTTGTTAGTATATTAAAGACTACTAGGTCAGCATCTAGCATATTTATCCTCATTAGATTGAATAATCACAGAAACATTCATATCACTATCAGAGTTTAAAAATTCACATCAGACAACAATCAGTACTTAAGCAATTTTCAATTAGGCACAGAATACACAAAGATAGTAATATCTGTAAATACTGATCATAAGTCTGATGCATCAGAACAAAAGCTAAGCAGATTTAGAGAAAGAACCTGAAACCATTCCAAGTTCATTTACCAATCTTGTAAAAGTAGCTTCACACAGTGGTTTGGTGAAGATAACTGCTAGTTGTTGTTCTGTTGGAACAAAGTGCAATTCCACTGTACCTTCATCCACATGTTCCCTTATGAAGTGGTACCTAATGCTGATGTGCTTTGTCATTGAGTGTTGAACTGGATTACCTGTCATAGCAATAGCACTTTGATTATCACAGTAAATAGGGATTTTAAAATATGTTAACCCATAATCCAGTAGCTGATTCTTCATCCAAAGAATCTGTGCACAACAGCTTCCTGCAGCAATGTATTCTGCTTCTGCAGTTGATGTGGAAATTGACTTTTGTTTCTTGCTAAACCAAGAAACCAATCTGCCTCCAAGAAATTGGCAGCTTCTACATGTGCTTTCCCTGTCAATTTTGCAACCTGCAAAATCTGCATCTGAGTAACCTATTAGTTTAAAGTCTGATTCTCTGGAATACCATAATCCTAGATCAGCTGTTCCCTTAAGATACTTGAAAATTCTTTTCACAACTGTTAAGTGAGGTTCTCTTGGATCTGCTTGAAATCTTGCACAAAGACAGGTAGCATACATGATATCAGGTCTACTAGCAGTTAGATAGAGTAGAGAGCCAATCATACCTCTGTAATCAGTAATATCTACTGATTTACCAGTATCCTTATCCAGTTTTGTTACTGTGGCCATGGGAGTGGATGCACTTGAACAATCTTGCATTCCAAATTTCTTCAGCAAATTTATGGTGTACTTGGTTTGACAAATAAAAGTTCCTTCTTCATTCTGCTTGACTTGAAGGCCCAGAAAATAGCTAAGTTCCCCCATCATACTCATTCGATATCTTGACTGTATCAGTTTGGCAAACTTCTTGCAAAGTCTGTCATTTGTAGAACCAAAGGTGATATCATCAACATATATCTGAACCAAAAGTAAGTCCTTTCCATGGTTGAGGTAGAACAGTGTTTTATCTATAGTTCCTCTGTTGAATCCACTTTCCAGAAGAAACTGAGCTAAAGTTTCATACCATGCTCTTGGAGCTTGCTTAAGGCCATAAAGTGCTTTATCAAGCCTGTAGACATGATTTGGATATTTGGGATCTACAAAGCCTGGAGGTTGTTCAACATATACTTCCTCTTCCAATTCTCCATTGAGAAAATCACTTTTCACATCCATTTGAAAGACAGTAAACTTTTTGTGAGCAGCATAAGCCAAAAATATTCTTATGGCTTCCAATCTAGCAACTGGGGCAAATGTTTCATCATAATCAATTCCCTCCTGTTGAGAATATCCTTTTACAACCAACCTTGCTTTATTCCTTGTAATTATGCCATCACTATCAGTTTTGTTTCTGAACACCCACTTTGTACCAACAAATCTGTTCTTTGGTCTTGGCACTAGGGTCCAGACTTTGTTTCTTTCAAATTCATTTAACTCTTCCTGCATTGCTTGCACCCAATCAGCATCTTGAAGAGCTTCTTCCACTTTCTTTGGTTCAATCTGAGAAAAAAAAGAATTATAAAGATATTCACTTGAAGTAGCTGTTCTAGTTCTGACACCTGCATCAGGATTTCCAATAATTAAGTCAGGTGTATGTGATTTAGTCCACTTCCTTGCAGATGGAAGGTTTTCTCTAGAACTGGATGCTCCCCCATGATCCATGCTATCTTCATCAATATTTTCTGATGCTCCCCCTGAAACTATGCTCTCTGAGTTGGATCCTTCAGAATTTAAGTTTTCAGAACTATCAGAACTTGGCTTATCAGAACTTGATAAATCAGAACTTGAAGAGCCAGATGTATGTTTTGATGCTTCTTGAGATGTGGTTGTAACTTCAGTATGCTCCCCCTGCACAGGTGCATCTTCCTTTGGCGTAGTCAACACAGTTTCAATAACATCAGAGTTTAAGCCATCAGAGTTTGCAGTATCAGGATTTAGACTGTCAGGATTTGCAGTATCAGAATTTAAGTCTTCATTTTCAAATCTCAGCTGATCATGATCATTGAAATCTTCAAGTCCAGTAATCTTCTTATCATCAAAGGAGACATTGATAGATTCCATGACAACTCTTGTTCTTAAATTGTAGACTATGAAGGCTTTTATGGAAAGTGGATATCCAACAAAAATTCCTTCATCAGCTTTTAAATCAAATTTGGATAGCTGTTCAGGGTGAGTCTTAAGAACAAAATACTTGCATCCAAATACATGAAAATACTTCAGATTTGGCTTCTTTTTCTTCACCATCTCATATGGTGTCTTTCCTTGCTTGTTAATGAGTGTTGCATTCTGAGTAAAACAAGCAGTCTGCACAGCTTCAGCCCAAAAATAGGTTGGAAGCTTTGCTTCATCAAGCATAGTTCGTGCAACTTCAATGAGAGTTCTATTCTTCCTTTCAACAACTCCATTTTGCTGTGGAGTTCCAGGAGCAGAAAATTTCTGCTTGATTCCATGGTCTTTGTAGAACTCTTCCATTATCAAATTCTTGAACTCAGTACCATTATCACTTCTTATTATTTTCACAGAATCTTTGACCAATTTATCCAGTTGCTTGACATGATCAATCAAAATAAATGCAGTTTCACTTTTTGTGTGCAAGAAATACACCCATGATGTATCTGGTGAACTCATCCACTATGACCATAACATATTTCTTCTTTGCAATAGACATGACATTCACTGGACCAAATAGATCAACATGTAGTAGGTGATAAGGCTCAAGAATTGATGATTCAGTTTTGCTCTTGAATGAAGATTTTCTTTGTTTAGCCTTCTGACAAGAATCACAAAGGCCATCAGGAGCAAATACTGACTTTGGCAGTCCTCTCACAAGATCTTTCTTGACTAGTTCATTTATATTGTTGAAATTTAAATGAGAGAGTTTCTTGTGCCAGTTCCAGCTTTCTTCAATTGATGCTCTACTCATCAGACAGATTGCAGAACCATCAGTACTTGTTGAAAGCTTGGCTTCATAAATGTTACCATGCCTGTATCCTTTCAGAACAACTTTACCTTTAGATTTGCTTACAATTTCACAGTGTTCTTCAAAGAAATCCACATGATAACCTCTATCACAGATTTGACTAACACTCAGCAGATTGTGTTTAAGTCTTGAGCCCAAGATTGATATTGCCATATCCCAATATTTTTCCAATGTTGCCATCTCCATAAGAAATACTTGGGCCAACTTTCTCCACAAAATCTGATAGCAGGGCTTTATTTCCAGTCATATGTCCTGAACATCCACTGTCCAGAACTAAGATGTTTTTCCTGTTGCCCTGCAATCATAAAGACCACTAATGATTAGTTTTAAGGACCCAGACTTGGTTGGATCCTGTGGCCTTATTAAGTTTGTTAACATTTGCAGCGGATTTTGAATCAGAGTTTATGTTAACATTTTTCTTATCAGCATTTACACTATCAGACTTTGTATCAGAACTTACACTAGAAGGAACAATGCTAACTTTCTTTAAAGAAGGTTTTATTTGATAATAATAGTAGTACAAAATATGATATTCCTTACAAGTATAAATGGAATGCCATAAACTACCACAATGAAAACAAGGATTTTGTGGCTTATATCTAACAGACTGACTCTTAACTCCTGACTTTGAAGGTAAGGAGTTTATGTTCTTATTCTTCCTGCAAAAAGAATCCAGATGGTTAGAACTTCCACAGTTATGACATATTTTTCTAGGAGCATTAGGAACAGGCTTGTAATCATTGCTTTTATTCACACCTTCCTTTCCATTCCTATTTTTCCTAGGTGATTTTACCCTGTTTACATTCTTAACATCTTTCAGCTTATGCTTAAGCTGCTTCTTTGTCATTAAGCCTATGTTAACTTCAGTTATCTTTTCCTGTTTTAGTTTGTCAGAAGTTAATTCCTCTTTAACTTCTGATTTCTCAGTATTAGACTTTTCAGCAACAAACTTAACAGGTTTTTAACTTTGCTTTTGTTTAAAAACTATAGGCTTAATTTCTACAGTTCCATTATCATTCTTATCATCTCCATAACCTAAGCCCTCTTTCCAGTTTCCACTACTTAACAAATTTTGAGTTGTTTTGCCAGAGTTGGTCCAAGTCCTGATAATCTCTCTTTCCTTTTCTAACTCAGTTTTTAGAGATTCATTCATTTTAAGTAATTCATCCCTAACATAAAAATCATCATCTCTATCTTTCTGAGTTTGATGGAACATGACTAACTCTTTTTCTAAATAATCATTCCTCTTTTTACAAGCAAGATTTTCAGAAGTTAATCTTTCAAATGTTAAAGTTTGATCTCTATAACTAATGAACATGGTTTTAAGATATCTTCTCAACTCATTAATATCATCAGTATGAAAGGCATAAGTAGTTTGAGGTACCTTTAACTCAGCAGCATCAGAACTGCTGTCAGCATTTGCCATATCAGCATTTGCCATCAAGGCATAGTTCTCCTCACTTTCAGAATTTGAAGTGTCTATCCAAATTTTCTTCTGTGTGACAAAAGCCTTGCCTTTGTCACTCTTCACTTTCTTGCAATCAGGAGATATGTGGCCTTTCTCACCAGAGTTGTAGCATTTGACATTTGTGTAATCTCCTCTGTCAGACTTCCCTCCTTTGCCTTCAGATTTTCTGAAATTCTTCTTATCAGAACTTGCACCTTTCCTGGAAAACCTCAATCCCTTCCTAAACTTCCTGTATACAATTATTGTGATTCCTTTCACCATAAGAGCACACAGCTTCATCATCTCTTCATCAACATCCATCTCAGGCAAGCTTTCAGTTTCTGAGTCATCATCACTATCAGAACTTGATGACTCAATATCAGACTTTATGATGAGCGCATTTCCCTTGCCTTTCCTTGAGGTAGCTGCCTTGGGGGATTCTTCTTCAGCCTTAAGAGCAACTGTCCTTGACTTTCTCCTTTCCTCTTGCTTCTTTATTCCATCTCAAGTTCATGAGTCTTGAGCATCCCATAGATTTCATCAAGAGTTATTTCATCAAGATTATAGTTGTCTCTTATAATTGTTGCCTTCAAATCCTAACTTTCAGGAAGAGCTAACAGGAATTTAAGGTTTGAATCTTCAATATCATACTCCTTATCAACTAATGACAAATCATTCAAGAGTTTGACAAATCTGTCATATAAATCAGTCAATGACTCATTAGGCTTTGAGTCAAAGTGTTCATACTCTTGAGTGAGTATTGTCTTTCTGTTCTTCTTAATCGAATCAGTTCCCTGACACCTTGTCTCCAAGGCATCCCATATCTCCTTTGCAGTCTTGCAGTTAATTACCCTGTTTGACATTACATTATCAATGGCACTATGCAACAAGTGTCGTACCTTAGCATCCTTAGCAATTGATGCGATGTCTTCAGCAGTGTAATCACTCTTCTCCTTTGGCACAGACTTTGCTGCTTCGCCTGCAACTACAACATCGAGTTTTGTTGGCTTGTGAGGTCCTTCATGGATTCTGTCAAGATATTCTGGATCAGTAGCTTCCAGAAACATAGTCATCCTCACCTTCCATATGGGATATTCAGATGGCTTCAGTATGGGAACTCTAATGGTCTCATATCGACTGTGGATTTGAGTCTTTGGAGGTTCTTCAGTTTTGGTGGGCTTGGTTGGAGTTTCTGCTTCAGACATGATTATTTTTGGATCTTAAACTATTTGTGTGTTAACAGATAGGCTCTGATACCACTTGTTAGGTCACACACACTGTAGAAGGGGGTTGAATACAGTGTATATCACAATCAAATCGAATTCTAATAACACAAATAACAGAAAACAGACTTTATTCAATGCAATAAACTCGGTTACAATATGGAACTGTCCTCTCTCAGTGATGAACAAATATCACGAGAGCTGCTAGGGTTACAATTAATAATATTCTCGATAATGATAACACTTATAGTGTAAACCCTATGTCTGTGTTTATATACCCAGTTACAAGATAATCGCTAATTGATATGGAATATAATTCTGCTTCCTAAAATATATCAATCAATTATCTTTTCTTCCAAGTATTCCATTCTTCATAGAATTCCTTCTTCATGCATATCTCTTCTTACATTTTTCTTAATCTTCTTTCCTTTCAATGTCGCCTTCCTTATTTGAAAGTTTCCTTTAAGTCCTGATATTATCTCCTGATAAATATCTCTTGAACCTTAAGTACTGATAACTTAAGTTCTGACTTCAGTATAAGTGCTGATTTCAGTTAAGTACTGATTTGTCCTATTTAAGTAAGATCTGAAAACTAAACATAAATCATATTAGTCATGATATTATCAAATATATCTAACAACTACAATCAGCAAAAAGTTACTATTCATCAGGATTAAAAAAATCAAAAATTGGGGTTATTGCAGTCTCCCCTCCTTAAATAGATTCCGTCCTGGAATCAGATAAAAAATAGTTGGGGATACTTTTCTAGCATTGCCCTTTCTAACTCTCAAGTCGATTTTCCACATTGTGGTTCTGCCACAAAAATCTGACTAGTTTGATAACCCTGTTCCTAAGCACTTGCTCCTTTCAATCCATAACCCTTACTGGTTGCTCCACACAGGTTAAGTCTGGTTGCATGCCTATGTATTTGTATCCTACTATATGTCCGACATCTGGATTATACTTATTTAACATTGACACATGGAACTCATTGTGAACTTGCTGCAGGTTCGGGGGTAGGGCTAGCCCATAACTAACTTTCCAATACGTCTTAAAATCTCCAAGGGTCCAATAAATTTTGGACTTAGCTTCCCTTTCTTTCCGAACCTCATCAATCCTTTTTCCAAGGGAATACCTTTAACAATACTAGGTTCCCTACTTCATACTCTTTGTCCCTCCAGGGCAAAC
Organism: Apium graveolens; assembly: GCF_009905375.1. Lineage (NCBI taxonomy): Eukaryota > Viridiplantae > Streptophyta > Magnoliopsida > Apiales > Apiaceae > Apium > Apium graveolens. The sequence goes on along the minus strand of NC_133654.1, from coordinate 237,029,813 downwards.
CGGTGTACTTCTCCAATCGATCTTGGGCTGCTACCCAATTTCCTCAAACTGTCTGGACGCGTACGCGATTACCTTGCCATGCTGCATAAGCACGCACCCTAATCACTTATGTGAGGCGTCACTATAAATCATAAAATCACCTTTTCCATCCGGCAACGCTAATACATGGGCCGTCACCAATCTTTTCTTCCGTTCTTGGAAGCTGTTCTCACATTACTCTCTTATATCTTGGGAAGTACTTTCCCCGAAACAATTGACTAGACCTTAACCAGTTTATTAAAACATTTTTCTCTATATCTTTCTTGGCCTCCCACTAGTGGTTGGCCTCTCTTTCTTGGAAGGTAAGTGGAAAAAATAGTCATTTGCGCTTCATCAATCATTTAGAATCTTCAATGATTCCTTTATTTCCTTTAGCCATGCCCTTGCCTTTGCTGGGTCAGCTGTTCCATGGAACTCTGAGAGCTTAAGCGACTAAAAGGTCCTGAAAGAATTTCCCACCGTATTGTTTCTTCAGGGTGGTGGTCAAGGATAATAGTCTAAGTTCTGTTCAGGAAGGTCCATGAATTGCCCCATAGGAGTACCGTCTTGGGTCTCATTTCCTTACTCGAATTCTATTTTCTCAGTATGAAATATTTCATCCTCATCCCCATGATCGGGGTCATCTAAATATTTTAAATCCTCATTTTCCACTTCATAATGTTCTGGGTTCCTTATATCTTGATCGTGACCATGATTATCAAACTCAGGGTTTGCTCTAATCTCATTCCTCGTGGGGGCATAATGCTTGTAAAATTTTTGAGGAACTCTTTATATTGGTTTTACTTACTTTGCTTAAGTCCTTCCCTCGTACCGTCCTTTCATGGTCGGAAAATATGAATTCCCCAGTTCTATACACTTCACGAAACTCTTAAGTGTTAACGGTGCAATTAACAATTTGTATAAAATTATGACTTTATCACAAAAGAACTGATCTGAGCTGAAATAAATGAATATCACTACTAGAATTCTGTCAATAGACATCGGTCCTTAGACATCGGTTGCTCAGACAACCGATGTTAAAGTTATATTTAGACATTGGTTATTTTAAAACCGATGTTACTGCTTATTTTAGACATCGGTCCAGAAAATAACCGTTGTCTATAGTTATTTTTCAAAAATGAAAAACATTAGCTAGACATCGGTTTTTTATGTAACCGATGTATTTGTTTTATAGACATCTGTTATATTTTACAAACGTTGTCGATGGTTAACTTAAAAAATTAAAAAAACACGTGAAAACTTTCCCCCCTTTATTCCCCAAATATCCCCCCTTAACCAAAAAAAACCCATTTCCCCCTAATTCTTTTTCCTGTCTTTCTCTCACTCTCTTTGCTCTCTCTCTCTCTCTCTCTGAGCTCACTCTTGTAATATCCGGGATATATCGTGTAATTATTTTTGATATTATTATGTGTGCCCAGTATCTATTCTGTGAGTTAATTGTTAAGTGTTATCTGTACTTGAATATTCAAAAATAATATTAATTGAGTATTTTAAATTTTATATGTCCAAAATAAAATATAGATAATTGTCATATCTTCCTAATTATTTTTATGTTGATTTATGGATTTATAAGAATCATATGAAATTTCTAAAAACTTTTTCCGGGTAATTAAAATCTATTTTATAAAAACGGGAACCAACCGACGTCAACCGTTGTTACGTTTTTGGAACCCGAAACTCTTCCGAGAACTCCTTCCTAACCTAATTGTAATATTCCGAGTATTTTTCATGTTTCGACTTTTTCGATCCGGCTTACGGTTTGTCCTGCGCGGGTCCCGACGCAACATTTTCGATACAATATTCATTTCAGTAAATCAATAAAACCCGTATTTTCGATAAACGGGAGCTTTTTATTAAACTATCCCAATTATCACTTCGTAATACGTGTAACCAGGTGCTGAGACCAAGACTGCAGTATAAATTGTACTGATTTGGATAATTATCCCGAAAACCGATACCGTTTGGATCAGTTTTTACAGATAAACGTACTGTTTTATATTCGGAATGATCTAACGGGATACAAATTTTCCGTAATTATAATAGCCTTTTACCGTATTTTATTTCGTATCAAAATCATTTGCAGATAGTTAATTATATAATTTTCAGAGAAAAACCCTAATTGCATAAACTGTTCTAAGAATCAAACAGTAAAACGAAGGCGTTACCGATCTCTGTTTTTAAAGCTTGAGTAACCAAAACGAAGGATTTGAGGTGTTCTATCAGATTCTGAGCTTTATTTCACTGCAGAAATCAAGGGTATTTTTCTAAAAATTTATTTATTTTCGAATTTATTTTATTAAAAATATGAATTTTTGTTCGGATGATTGTTTGTATGATTTGATGATTGCATGTTGTAGAGCTTGTTTTCCTGATGATTTTCATATGTCATACGTCTGATTTGGAGTTCAATAACATGTTCAAATTTGAGTTTAATTTTCGAATTTCAAAATTAGGGTTTATAACCCGTATGAATGTTCTTAATTGAAATTTGGGGGTTTCTTATTCTGTGATAGATTGATGTTGTGTTATAGTGGGTTGTGTTCTCTGTGAAATTTGCAATCTAGTCGTATAAGTTTCATGAACCAACGAGGTCTGTAGAGAAGGGAGTTGTGTTTTGAAGTTTTCCGATGTTCGCCAGAAACTGGAAAACTTCACGGCCAAATTCCGGCCAACTCAGGGATTGTTAGGTTGTTTTGATTGCATGGTTGTGTTCCTGGTAACCTGTAGATGTGATCTGGAGGTGTTGGTGGGGTGAGGACGTCGGGAACATGTTCTCCGGCCACTCCCGACTTTTTCCGGCGAATGGACTGCAAAATTACAGTTTGGTCCCTGCAGTTTTGAAAACGATGCAGTTTGGTCCCTGTAGTTTCCAGACTTTGCAAAAATTGGATTTCTGTTTTAAAAAAGTTTAAAAATCATATTTCCTATTTATTTTTATTATAAAAATTCATTTTTAATTTCTGAAAATTCTAAAAATTATTATTTTAATTCCGAAAATTATTTTTAATTCACAAATAAATCTGAATTAATTAGTTAATTAATTTCAGATAATTTTTAATTGATTAATTAGTCAATTAATTCGAAAATTAATTGATTTAATTAATTATTAATTGATTTTAATTAGTTATTTAATTAGATTTAATTATTTAAAAATGATTTAAAAATTCTGAAAAATAGTTTCGAGCTTTAAAATATTATTCTAAATTATTTCCAAGGCTCGATAATTATTCTAAAATTATTTTGGAGCCAGAATGGGCCAACCGAACCCTGTTTATTAGCCCGAAATTGATCCAACGACCCGTTTTAATTCCGAAAAATGTTTTAAAAATCATTTTAAATACCCGAAAGCATATTTATGACCCGAGACTTCTTTATAGATGATATGTCATTGATTACGTGATGTATTATATGTTATACGTGACCTAATGTTTGACTATCGGTCTATATATTCGGTGTTTACTTGGTTATTGCATAGATTTCAATCCGTTAATCGGATTTGGGTAAAATGAAGGGTAGATAGAAGTATGTGTTGAATAGAATCCGGTGAGTTGATGATTGATAGATGCTTATGATATGTGAGCAGAAGAGGCAAGGTGTAGGAAAGGGAAACAGGTAGTTGAGGAGTAAGACGATTGTGATTGAAAGCAAGTGCAGGATAGTAAGCTAATATCAGGCAAGTGTTCTGAACTTTCTTGAGATATTGTAATTCTTGATAGTCTTGTTGACATTGCAAGTGCTTTGAAGCACGGAAACCTAAATCCTGATTTCAGTTATTGTTCTTGAGCTATGAACCATATTCTTTCTAAGCCATTGATTATTGTATACCCAAACACGAACCACAAATCTACGATACTACTCCACAAATACATACAAACTAAATACCAGACACTGAACTGAATTATTATATACTCAATCCATGATATCTTATGCTTTGAAAGACCAAATCCTTGAAACCCTGAAACGTTGTTTCCTTTGTTATCCAATTCTTTCATTACCCAGCATTCAAGCTTTGAAAGTACCTTGTTGATCCTTACAAGGATTGAAACCCTTTCATTGTTAAACATTTATTGTTGTTAATGATTTCGGTTATTGTTTATTATTACATATTATGTTATTATGTTAGAATTGGATTGTTTTTATAAAATTGTGGACCAGATTCGTGGTCAGACCATATAATGGTCAAGTTAGGCCAATGTATGCCTTGGATCCAGTAGTTAGAGCAATGATGTGTGCCTTGCTCGAGGTTAGTGCGTGACTGATTAACAGCCTAACCTTGGTTTTAAATTAAAAGTATAATATCCAATTCTAAATCATAATCCATTGTTCACTTGATATCATAACCATATTCACCTGATGATCATTATTCTCAGTTTTGTCATTGTGACTTGCTGAGCTAGTTAGCTCATTTGTGCGATGTTGTTTATATTCTTTCCAGTTAAAAAGGAACTAGTTGGTAAAGAGGATCCCCAGTCCAGCGCGAGAGCTAGGGGTTCAGGTTGAGAAAGCTGAGCTAGTAGGCTTCTTTTGGAATAATTTAAGTTTGTAAAAGTTTTTAATAATGTTTAATACTCAGTTTGAATTTGAAATAGTTGAGATTTGAACGGTTTGTAATATATTAGTGTGTTTGGCTTGTGTGCATACTTTAACCTGTTGCGGTCCGTGGTGGTTGGTAAGTAGGGTCATTGCATATATTATTATTATCTTTATTATTGTTATAAGCAGGTTATAATTAAGGTGTGTGTGTGGACCCCAAACTTCTGACCCGGGTTTGGAGGGCGCCACAACTCTGCTCTCTCTGGTTCTCTTTCCCTCTCTCTTCCCTCTCTGCTTCTCTCCCCCTCTCTCTCTCTTCCATCTCTCTCTCTCACACACACACCATACCAGTTTATAGTAGGTACATAGGGTTTTAATTAAATCCCAAATTGAAGAACACCATCAATTAATCCAACTCCATCTACGAGAAACCCTAATTTTTGAACAGGTATGTTTGTTCATTTAGGTTTGTATGTTCAATTAGGTTAAATTTGTTCAATTAGGTTTGTTCATAAATTTTAATGGGTTTTTTCCTTTTTTGAACAGGTTTTGAGATTCATTGAGCTTCATAAGGTTTGTACTCTAATTTTCTATTTTTTCTTGAGTTGTTTTAAATATGCATATATATATATATATATATATATTTACATAAATCTGCATTTTTTTGAACATAAATTAGGATTGTGTTCTTGTGTATATATATTTAGGTTTGCCTAAATATATCAATTAGGTTTGATATTTGCATGTGTTTTTTTTCTGGTTGATATCTTCTGATATTTGTTCGTTTAAAGTTTTAAGTAATATTATGTTTTTACATTCGATTTTGTGTTTCTTTGATTTTATTGTGCGTGTTTTGGATTTTAAGTTCTTATTTTGAATTTTTATATTTGGTTATGTACTTGGTTTCTTACGTGTATGGTTCCTAAATGCAGTTTGCACATAGGAAGTGCATCCAGCGGTGGTGCAACAAAAAAGGTGATATCACTTGCAGATTTTGCAATCAGGTATGAGGATGCCCACTTTTTAGTTTTTATGAGAGTTAATGACCGAATCAATTGTTTTTTACCTAAAGCCAATTATACTCTCTCTTTTGATTATGTTTTTTCACCAAATTATGATCTTCCTCCAGCAAAAAACAATTCTGATGTCATGACAATTGATATCAGGTAACTAATTAGATGCTTTACCACTTATATATAATTTTCTCATTGCTAACTTGCTCAGCTGGATACAATGGAGTATGTGCTATTGTAGTCCCTTGAATTTCAGATCCCTGATCCTTTTTATGGGGTGTATTTTAGGATGATTCTAGTGAAGGCAGTTCTAAAGATGGTAAAATGGCCAAATCGGAGAGGGTGAGGGATGACACAGATTATGAAGAGGATAAAAAACTAATGCCTGAAGGGGAACCAGAAGGTAAGCAGAAAAGGCTTCGGAAAGATATCACCAATTCTCCAGCAGAAAGCAGAAAAGAAATAGCTCTTACTTCGCGTCAACGAGCCCTTTTATCGGATTCCTGTCCTGTTTTGTTTTCTTTTAGTTCTTTTGCTTATTTAAATTATTTCTGTAATGCAGTTATTCTGAATAATTTGAGGAAAACATATACTTAAAAATTATTTAGATCTAGTATAGGTTGAACTTATACTCTTTTTATTAGCTAACTGTTATATGCCCGTTCCAGGGCAAAAGGAGAAACTTAGAGAAGTTGAACAGCAGCTGAAGAAAGCTGAGAATGTTGAGAGGCGTATACTGCAACGTGAGAAGGCAGCTTGGGAGTTGGAGGTTTGCCTTTTTATCCTTTTTTCTTGAGGTTGTTACAAGGTCTTCATTGGAAACTCAATTTTTGTCTGTATAAGCTTTCCAATTTTATATCTTTTGTTTGCTTTGAATTCCATTTTTTTGTTGGAAAAGTGAAACCAATTACTTTTTTTTGACCTACAGGTTCTTCTCTCTTTAATAAAGCAATATTATGATTTCACTGAATTTTGTCCAGATATATATAAGCCTAAAATGATAGTTTATTTCCATTGGAACATCACGTTCATGTTCTTTTGTTAGTGTCACATTATAACTTAATTCATAATTATCATTTATTTTATATAACTGCATCTTGAGATAATGTTCTCTGAGGTATTGTACGCCTTAACCGTTCTGGTTTGTTTATATAAATATAGAAAGATCTGTTTATGTCAATTTGGATATAGCATAATATGGTCAGGGTATTTGGTTATGCAGCTTAGGGTATCAGGTATTATAAGCAATTCATTGTACATTTTAGCTATGACTTGGAGGAATGTATGAAGTAACATTGTTTGGGATACTTTGTCATTATTATTTACAGTTTGATGGACTCATAGGACCATATGTCTGGTACATGCTATTACATAGAGAGAAAGGCCCTTTACGGAAATGGTCTAGAAGAAAAAGGTAAGGTCTACACTTTCATTTTCTACAAATTTTTAATGCAAATAAAGTTCATCCTTTAAAGTAAAGAAGCTGTAATTTGCAAATCTAATGCCATGTGAAGTACTGGTACCTTGAATTTGTATTCAGGCACAAAAATATTCGAGCTCAAGTGCACTCTTGGTATGTCTAACAAGTTCCTTAAATCACTTAGAAAGAATGTCTACAAATGCAAGGACATGTACAATGATCTGAAAAAGTATAGTAATAGTAATATGACAGAAACTATGTAGTAGCTCTTGTATTATTCATCTGACCAAATGTAATTCATATAAACTTGTTAATATTTACTTGAGTAAATGTAATTACGGCTAGAGATATTCATGTACATGCATTATAAAATTTATTGCAGGAGGGATTCTTGTATCAATCTGTCGTAGAAGATTACTTTACTCGATTCATGTATATGCATTGTAAAACTTATTGCAGGAGGGTTGTTTCCAGTTTTTAGAACCGATGTTAAAAACCATAAATACACATCAGTTTACACATATAAAAGCAATGTCTTAAAATCATAAAGATATCAGTCAAAACAAAATATTCGATGTTAATAAAGGAATATTAGCACATGAAAATAGGGTAATAATATTGATTCAAAAAATAAACACCCGATGTCTATTTATCATATTAACATCAGTTTTTTAGAAAACAACCGATGTCTATTGTCAACATTGACATCGGGTACTTAGAAAATAATCGATGTCTAATAAGATAGAGACATCGGTTTTTTTATCAAAGACCGATGTCTAAGAAGATAGAGACATCAGTTTATTATTTTTAATCGATGTTAGTTTATAAATATTGCTTGTGTGTTATAGTTTTAAATAGGCCTAATTGTCCTAATATTACATTTCTAAACTTGACATTACACAATTATATAACAAGAATGTGAATTAGACATCAGAAATTTTTCAGAAACGATGTATAATATTATATAGACATCGGTTTTTAACCGATGTCTATGATAAAAAGTATTTAACATCAGTCGCGAAGACATCATACATTTTTTACATAGACATCGGTTTTTAACCGATGTCCAAGGTCATTTTTCTAGTAGTGTATATACATAACCATTTGTTCGAGAGTATGAAAACTAAACACATAGAAGAGAATTACATCATCAGATCTGATCTATCCCAAAAGTACTACTGCAGATAATCGTCTAGTCAATCTAGACTAATTATTCATAACTAGGATAATCCTCCAAAAGTGGTGCTGAATGAAAATCCTTGTCTGATCACTTTGACTCTACACACTACTTTATATCAAGGAATGCGGGCACGAACGACATTTCTAACCTGCTCCATCAAAGAAGTGATGAGGTCTAGGATTGTCACAAGTAGAGTTGGATCAATATGACCCTCAAGATGGCCTCTAGCTGAAATTCAGGTGGTAGCCTCATTCCTATCCATGTTATAGACTAAGCCTGGCGGAAGTACCTCGACCTCACTTCTTGGTGCAGTAAGTCGATCCAACAACTTGATTCTAAAATTACTTGCCTCAGAAAGGCCGCCCAAAGTCATATGATAATCAGCGATAAGAGAAGCCTGAAGGGTTGCATCTATCATTTCATGGGGTGCAGGTGGTGCAGACCCTGGTGATTCAATCGGATAACCGAGCATAATATCAGTTGATGATGGTGCAAGAAATTAATGAGGCATTTCCTCAGTAGGTGTTGGGCTCTGAACAAGGGAGGGAACAGGATCTGGTGGAACCTCATGGATGTCTATAGGAACCTCCTGGGGAGGGTCTAATACTGATATAACTGGTTCCATAAAAGGCCCCACTCCATCTGCCCTCACTATCCACTATGCCCTTGGTAACTCTCCATCCTCTAGTACCGCCCTTGTGGCCATCCTAGCTCTGGTAGTCGACCTGACTATACAGTCATAAATTCCCCAGCGGCCATCTCTTCATTTTTGTCAGGATCCTCCTCGGGATCCTCCTCAGCAACAAACTCTTCTGGGACAACATCCTCAACCGCTCTATCTTCAATATGAACATTATTCGGTCCCTCGTTAGGGTACTCTATCGGATTCACAATCTGATTTCCAACATGTAATAAAACATCATCGTGCTGTTGCTCCTCAACCTCAGGGTTCGGTACCCCACTACCCTATACAATAACGAACTATGTTACTATCATGATATTTATAAGGGTTCCCGTAAGGGTTTTAACTGTCAGTAATACAGTAGGTATTCTGATTATAAACTTGGAAAACATTCTTATTATCTTAGTGAACTTATCATTTTAACGATGCATCATCTCTGAGGTTTATAACGCTTGACTCTGATACCATTTCCGTAACACCCCAAAATCTGGGGTCGAGGATCCAGGTTGTCACGAGTTCCATTTCCATTAATAATACTTAATCTTAATAAACAACCAACTAATGCGTACTGTGACCCCACAATATACACACACACACCACAAGTTATAGTCTCAGAGATGAAATCCAAAATTATACAAGACATATTATCTACAATTATAAGTTATTACACCTCAAAAGAATTTCTGAATAAATTTACATGTTTCTTGCCATTATAATAATTCATAGATATACATAAGTCAGGTTCATCAGAAGTTCAAAGCCTAGCCTATTGGTAGCTCCTATCTCGGCCATATCGGCATCAACACCTATCGAGAACTGCAGAACGTTTCCTATCCGTTCGCGAATTGGAAGCTTGGTCTTGTCCATCTTGTCTAGCTACTGTTGTGTAACACCCCCAAATCCGGGGTCGGGGATCCGGGTTGTCACGAGTTCCATTTCCCTTAATAACACCCAATCTTAATAATTACTCAACTACTCCGTACTGTGACCCCACAATAAACACACACACCACACGTTATAGTCTCAGAGATGAACATCCAAAAATAACCACAAGTCATTTTATTCCACAATTATCTGCCAATACACCTTAAAAGGTTTTCTGAATAAATTTACATTTCTTTGCCATTATTACAATTCATAAATATACATAAATCTGGTACATCAAAAGTTGAAAGCCTAGCCTATTGGTAGTTCCTACCTCAGCTACAGCGACATCAACGCCTATAGGAAACTGCGGAATGTTTCCTATCCGCTCGCGAATTGGGAGCTTGGTCCTGTTCATCTTGTCTATCTGATGTTGTGTGATGAAAGAAGAAAGCAAGGGTGAGCAGCAAGCCCACCAAAATAATATGTATAATGATTAACAATATATGAGCCTTCTCATAGTATTCATGAAAGTCTTGGTCAAAAGAAATGAACCAAGTTTGATATTTTAATGCGATGAAGTCGCAAAATATTTAGTATATATACATATATACTTTTCAAAATCTTGGAAGTCCTCTTCCATGCATAATATACACAAAGTTCCAGTTTATAACTGTATAAAAATATCGTTGCAAGGTGACCTAATATATCTAACCTTGTCTCAACGTTTTTCTGAAAATCTTTGTCATACATAAGATAATCATTTACTAGATATAAGTTTAAAAGATGAAGTTACAAGATACTCCAATATACTTATATCTTTTTCCAAATACTACTTGAACTACCACCGTTCAAGTTATAATTAACTTCAAAAGTTCATCACACTGATGAGACTACAAGATAAGACTTGAATAGATTCAATCTTTGAAATATTTTGAAGAAAATGAAGTTATGATATACTTCATTAAGTCCCGATATATATATACACCTATATATATACATACGTTTCCTGAAAACCTCTGTCATGTAAAGTATGAACAGAATTGTAATATCCAATAAATTTGGAAAGGAAAGAATTTTGGCATAAACCTGATATCTTGCTGATCAGGCAAAGATACCAATAAGTAACCTTTTCTACTAGTAGATGGACGAATTCCCCACTGGTCATCACCCTGGTCGCAATAGGACCTTATGCTGGACTGCCACTCAGCCACTTATGCATTTGATGGACTCCCACTGAGCCACTTACACTATCATGGACGCCCACTGAGCCCATGTTGTTTATGCCGACTCAATAGATGGACTTACTTCCCGAACGTTGGGTAAGTAATCAATTCATTTACCAAAACAGCAACCTCGCTGCGAATATAAAATACACCACTGAGCCGGATTCCCCAGGTTTTGAGCGAATATTTAAATCCCCTTTGAAAGGAAGATCTTAAATATAAAAATGAGTTTTGGGATCCGCTCTAACTTTTAAAAATCATTTTGAAGACTCGAAAACATTTTTATGAATATTTGGAGTAATACTGATTTATTAAAATAAATCAGTCCCGATATGAAAGAAATATCTGAATATTATTATTTAAATAATATTCCCATAAGAATAATTGAGGTAGAAGTTGGAAAACTTATACTTGAATGAATAGCAAATAATCAAAGATATACTTATACGAAAGTAATATCTTTATTTGAATAATCAAAAATAAGTTTGATTATTGACACCTTATTCTTTAATACAATAAAGAATATTATTAAGTAATAAGCGGAGTCATAATACCTCGAATGAATACTATAAATAATATTCATAAAATAAAGGAGTCATACATCCTCAAATGAATATCCAAGTAATATTCAATAATAATATAAACTGAGTCATAAGCCCTCGAATGAATATTCAAATAATATTCAAATAATAAAATAAACTGAGTCATAAGCCCTCGAATGAATATTCAAATAATATTCAAATAATAAAATAAACTGAGTCATAAGCCCTCGAATGAATATTCAAATAATATTCAAATAATAAAATAAACTGAGTCATAAGCCCTCGAATGAATACTCAAATTAATATTCAATTAAGTAAAATAAAGATATTGAATAAACCTTATTCGATCCATAGTTTTAAAAACTATATCCATATATATATAAATATATATATATATATATATATATAATATACTCGGGAACATCGACTCCCGGTTTAGAAATATGTTCACCTTTTATCCCCTATACTAAGGGTATACGCAACTACTTGCTTATTTCTAGCATAGGTATTATACAACTATAAGCATTGAAATCAACAGATAGATAACCAGATTATGAAATAGACATGCATATATACCATATCAGCATGCTCCAATATATCGCAAAATTTGCTAATAACAATTATGCACTATCACAAGATAATGCATATACATATATTTACATCACAACAACAGTATATCGGGTAGAAAACTTGCCTGAGCGACTGGGGGTTACGAATGGCTCGGGAAGAGTCTGGTAACCTATAAGCAACAAGTAAGTTGGAATTAAACCAAAGTCACTTGTAAATCTATACTCTAACCAACTCAGACTCTAACGCTCGTTTTGCGCTTAATGATTTACTTAAGTCGCTCGAGTACCCTCGGCTCCACCATTTTTAATAATTTACCCATTACGAGTTTTAAGGCGATTCTTTCGCGAGTGTCTTATCAACTGCCTAACACACTCTACATAAATGTTTCATGCTCCAATTAGTCATTTAAGGGCCTTAACCAAGGTTTCAAAGTAAGGCGAGGGGTAAAGGTTCGTTCGCGAAACACCGTTACTTAAAACGGTCGTTTCTCCTAAACCGTACATTGGATTCAAGCAAACCACATATCAAAACGAAGCTTGAAACATAACCTATCTAAGCATGGAAGTGGTTAGTTTATAGAAGTGGGTGTTCGGGTCCAACAGTTAATCACAAAACAGTTTATAGAAAGAATATGACTCTCTATTGATAAGAAAGAATAAATATACAATAGGTAGATACTCTACTTAATTAGTCTATCAATGATAACTTATACACTACAACGACCCGATTAGTGGTACTCAATCTCAACACCCATTCCAATACAACTCTCATGGTTGTAATCAGCTCAATACTCGCAGAATCATTGCTGCCTTACTATGGTCCACCACTGACCTACTGTAGTCATTCATTTTCCATGAAGTCTTAATAGCTAACCATACGGAGTCCATACATGTCGTATCAAATCCTTCTAAGGAGGTAACATAATCACCATTTCTGATTCATGAAGAACACTCCCGATCCTGACATACATACATGACATGAAGCAGATAAAATTACAGAAGAGTTTCAATCAAAGCAACGATAGCAGGTTAATACCATTCTAAATCATATGCCTTAAATAGAAGACTTACTCAAAGGTTCGTCTAGTCCTTTTTGAAACATGGTCCTGGCTTATCTCAAGATAGGACCTTCTAAGATAGATAGCCCGTTCATGGCGATTACACGAATTAAACCTTTACCAACTACTATTACGGTTGGGTATTGCACAGTCATCAGAAGGAATGTCAATCTTCCAAACCATAATACAACCTTCACAGCTTTAACCATCATCACTGTATTCTTTTGGCACAAGCGCCTATAATTATCCTCTTACCTTTAAAGTGTCGGCCACCTCTTTGGCCTTTTCTGATAGTACAATTTCCTTACAGTCAATGTCATTTTAACCACCTCCAAATAATTTTCTACCTCATTTCAATCACAGCTTATGTGAAGATGTTTTCCTTAAAATCAGATGGGTAAAAAAAAATATCACCATTTTTCCATAAGTTATTGCCTCAGTCTTTAGAGGCTAATCACTGTCAAGACTGACTCTCAATCATACTTAGAACATCTTTTATCCTAGGCCCTAATTGCCCTGAACAATTTCGACCATTAGTGGTTCGATCCATACTTTCTCGTGGTGTAACACGTGCCCCACTTGGCATCATTATAATTACGACACATTTCCTTTATCAACATTTCTATTCTGGAGAATTTTGAATATTACCTTTCTCCTTGTAAAACCTCTAAGGTTATCCTTGAATCGTTCCTCCTGTATTCCCTAGATACAGGGCATATCAAAATACCATTTACTAATACTAAAACCATTGTCTATATACTTCTGAAAAATTTCTCCACTAATCCTTAAAGGTCGTTATTACCTTAATCCTTTCCAAATCATACTGTCAAAACTCATACTGTCCCTATTAAGGGTGAAATGCCAACCTTTATGCATTCCCCTAGGATTCATTTTAAGTTACCGATGTTCTATTCTTAATTCCACCTTTAAAAGGTACCTGCATCCTTCCATGGATAAATCAAGTCATATATCCCTGATAAGGGTGTCTTATTCAATCATTCCCACCTCGATAGTATATGCCTAATTTCACAATAACATCTGTATACAAAATGAGGTTAATCAAAATGGCCTCCAAAAGATAATAATGGTTATCCGCTTTTCTTGCCTAATCTGGTAACGATAACAAGGATGTTCTGGAAGATATTGGTCGTGTTCAACGTGAACTTCTTCTTAATAATTCCTTATTTACTTTTGTTGTTTATCTCAACAGTCACCTCAATGTTGGGATATCTTTCATATCTGGCGTCTCCCTTTCTGGGTATCATGCCACCGGTCTTACACTTCACCTTCTTGAAGGTCACTTCCTTCATCCAATTTTCTTAATTTCTTACTTTCTTGTCTCCTCAGTCTATCCGTGTCTCATTATTTATCCTTCAAATTATCTCAAGGTTTCCTCGAATCTTCCCAACTTACAGGGGATAAAATATATGTATCTCTTATGCCCTCAACCATCAATTTTAACTCATGGTGAATCACCCTCATCCTGACGATTACATACTCTTCTATTTCTATTTCTACGAGTCTTTAGGGTTTCCTCATACCCAACTCCCTTATCATTCCTCAAACTCTATTGCCGTTATATTCCTTTCTCTTATCATTATTTCATGAACCAACACAACATAAGCATTGATTTCAAACATCCCGTCATTCTGGATTCATGTCTTCAGAACGAATCTTGACAACTTTTACATCTTAGATTCATAATTCATCATACTCGTCTGCCTTTGTTCTGGCTCTAAAGCTTTTACACTATCTCCTTATCTTTGGGAATTACTTTCCCGAAAACAATTGACTGAACTTAAATCAGTTTATTATAATCTCTTGCTCCGTGCCTTCCTTGGCCTTTCACCAGCGGGTGGTCTCTCTCTTAGGAGGGTAAGTGACAAAAACAGTCTTTTGTGGTTCATCAATCATTTTGAATCTCAAATGATTCCTATATTTCCTTTAGCTAGGCTCTTGCCTCGGCTGGGTCAGCTTGTTCCTTGGAACTCTGAGAGCTTAGCGACTTAAAGGTCATGAAAGAATTTCCTACCGCATTGTTTCCTCAAGGTGGTGGTTGGGGATAATAGTCTAAGTTCTTTTTAGACAGGTCCATGAATTGCCGTATAGGAGTACCGTCTCGGGTCTCCTTTCCTTACTCGACTTTCTGTTTCCTTAGTATGAAATGTTTCATCCTTCTCCCATACTTGGGGTTATCTTATACGTTAAAATCCTCATTTTCCACTTCATTATGTTATGGGTTCCTTCTATCTTGATGGCGTCCTCCCTGACTATCACATTCAGGGTTTGCCCTTAATCTTATTCCTTGAACTATGACTTTCATCTAAGATCTCATCTTTAAGCTCTTGAACATTTGGAACCCAAATTCTATAGGAATACCTCATTATTCCCTTATCATCTTTCTCGGTATTAATCTCATATCTATTTGTTGGCTCTCTGCCTTCATTCATCACTTTTTCTGGCACAATATGTTCTTTTCCGATAATTCGGTCTGTATTGCAATCTCAAACAGCTTTTCGGTACCAGCTCTGGTTACCTTCACTTCTATTTCCATTTTCTCAAAATCTCTTATAACTCTCCCAAGGACATTATCATCTTGAGTCTCTCCTTTCTACTAAGGGCATCAGCCACCACATCGGCTTTCCCCGAATGATAAAGAATCTCTCAATCATAATTCTTGATTAGCTCTAACCGCCTCCTCTGGCGTATGTTGAGCTCTCTCTACGGGAAAATGTACTAGAGCACTTATGGCTTAGGTAAATCTCGCACTTCTCTCCATACAAGTAGTTCCTCCAATATTTAGGGCAAAACTATTGCCACGAGCCCAAGCTCATGGGTGGGGATATCGAATTTCATATTACCTTAATTGTCTTGATGTGTACGCGATTACCTTATCGTGCTACATAAGCACGCACCCTAAGCCCTTGTGCGAAGCGTCACTACACTTCACAAAATCTCCTTTTCCATCCGGCAACGCCAGCATAGGGGCCGTCACCAACCTTTGCTTCAGTTCTTGAAAGCTGTTCTCGCATTTCTCTGTCCATTCGAACTTCTCAGTCTTACGAGTAAGCCACGTTAAAGGGGGCTACTATCTTTACAAACTTGAACGAACCTCCGGTAGTGATCGACCAATCCTACCTCTGGTAGTCGACCTAACCATGGTCATCAATTCATCAGTGGTCCTTTATTCATTCTTGTCAGGATCCTCCATGGGATCCTCCTCAGCAACTATCCCTTCTAGGACAACATCCTCAACCGCTATATCCTCAATATCAACATTATCCGGTCCTGCATTAGAACGCTCCATCGGATCCACAATCTAATCTCCAATAAGTAATAAAACATCATCGCGTTGTTGCTCCTCAACCTCAGGGTTCGGAGTCCCGCTACCATATACGATAACGAACTACGCTTCTATCACGATATTTATAAGGGTTCCCATAAGGGTTTTAACTGTCGGTGCTACGTTAGGTAGCCCGACTATGAACTTGGCAAGAGTTCTTATTATCTTAACGAACTTATTATCTTAACGTCACATCATCTCTGAGGTTTATAACGCTTAGCTCTGATACCATTTCTGTAACACCCCCAAATCCGGGGTCGGGGATCCGGGTTGTCACGAGTTCCATTTCCCTTAATAACACCCAATCTTAATAATTACTCAACTACTCTGTACTGTGACCCCACAATAAACACACACACCACACGTTATAGTCTCAGAGATGAACATCCAAAAATAACCATAAGTCATTTTATTCCACAATTATCTGCCAATACACCTTAAAAGGTTTTCTGAATAAATTTACATTTCTTTGCCATTATTACAATTCATAAATATACATAAATCTGGTACATCAAAAGTTGAAAGCCTAGCCTATTGGTAGTTCCTACCTCAGCTACAGCGACATCAACGCCTATAGGAAACTGCGGAATGTTTCCTATCCGCTCGCGAATTGGGAGCTTGGTCCTGTTCATCTTGTCTATCTGATGTTGTGTGATGAAAGAAGAAAGCAAGGGTGAGCAGCAAGCCCACCAAAATAATATGTATAATGATTAACAATATATGAGCCTTCTCATAGTATTCATGAAAGTCTTGGTCAAAAGAAATGAACCAAGTTTGATATTTTAATGCGATGAAGTCGCAAAATATTTAGTATATATACATATATACTTTTCAAAATCTTGGAAGTCCTCTTCCATGCATAATATACACAAAGTTCCAGTTTATAACTGTATAAAAATATCGTTGCAAGGTGATCTAATATATCTAACCTTGTCTCAACGTTTTTCTGAAAATCTTTGTCATACATAAGATAATCATTTACTAGATATAAGTTTAAAAGATGAAGTTACAAGATACTCCAATATACTTATATCTTTTTCCAAATACTACTTGAACTACCACCGTTCAAGTTATAATTAACTTCAAAAGTTCATCACACTGATGAGACTACAAGATAAGACTTGAATAGATTCAATCTTTGAAATATTTTGAAGAAAATGAAGTTATGATATACTTCATTAAGTCCCGATATATATATACACCTATATATATACATACGTTTCCTGAAAACCTCTGTCATGTAAAGTATGAATAGAATTGTAATATCTAATAAATTTGGAAAGGAAAGAATTTTGGCATAAACCTGATATCTTGCTGATCAGGCAAAGATACCAATAAGTAACCTTTTCTACTAGTAGATGGACGAATTCCCCACTGGTCATCACCCTGGTCGCAATAGGACCTTATGCTGGACTGCCACTCAGCCACTTATGCATTTGATGGACTCCCACTGAGCCACTTACACTATCATGGACGCCCACTGAGCCCATGTTGCTTATGCAGACTCAATAGATGGACTTACTTCCCGAACGTTGGGTAAGTAATCAATTCATTTACCAAAACAGCAACCTCGCTGCGAATATAAAATACACCACTGAGCTGGATTCCCCAGGTTTTGAGCGAATATTTAAATCCCCTTTGAAAGGAAGATTTAAATATAAAAATGAGTTTTGGGATCCGCTCTAACTTTTAAAAATTATTTTGAAGACTCGAAAACATTTTTAAGAATGTTTGGAGTAATACTGATTTATTAAAATAAATCAGTCCCGATATGAAAGAAATATCTGAATATTATTATTTAAATAATATTCCCATAAGAATAATTGAGGTAGAAGTTGGAAAACTTATACTTGAATGAATAGCAAATAATCAAAGATATACTTATACGAAAGTAATATCTTTATTTGAATAATAAAAAATAAGTTTGATTATCGACACCTTATTCTTTAATACAATAAAGAATATTATTAAGTAATAAGCGGAGTCATAATACCTCGAATGAATACTATAAATAATATTCATAAAATAAAGGAGTCATACATCCTCAAATGAATATCCAAGTAATATTCAATAATAATATAAACTGAGTCATAAGCCCTCGAATGAATATTCAAATAATATTCAAATAATAAAATAAACTGAGTCATAAGCCCTCGAATGAATATTCAAATAATATTCAAATAATAAAATAAACTGAGTCATAAGCCCTCGAATGAATATTCAAATAATATTCAAATAATAAAATAAACTGAGTCATAAGCCCTCGAATGAATACTCAAATTAATATTCAATTAAGTAAAATAAAGGTATTGAATAAACCTTATTCGATCCATAGTTTTAAAAACTATATCCATATATATATAAATATATATATATAATATACTCGGGAACATCGACTCCCGGTTTAGAAATATGTTCACCTTTTATCCCCTATACTAAGGGTATACGCAACTACTTGCTTATTTCTAGCATAGGTATTATACAACTATAAGCATTGAAATCAACAGATAGATAACCAGATTACGAAACAGACATGCATATATACCATATCAGCATGCTCCAATATATCGCAAAATTTGCTAATAACAATTATGCACTATCACAAGATAATGCATATACATATATTTACATCACAACAACAGTATATCGGGTAGAAAACTTGCCTGAGCGACTGGGGGTTACGAATGGCTCGGGACGAGTCTGGTAACCTATAAGCAACAAGTAAGTTGGAATTAAACCAAAGTCACTTGTAAATCTATACTCTAACCAACTCAGACTCTAACGCTCGTTTTGCGCTTAATGATTTACTTAAGTCGCTCGAGTACCCTCGGCTCCACCATTTTTAATAATTTACCCATTATGAGTTTTAAGGCGATTCTTTCGCGAGTGTCTTATCAACTACCTAACACACTCTACATAAATGTTTCATGCTCCAATTAGTCATTTAAGGGCCTTAACCAAGGTTTCAAAGTAAGGCGAGGGGTAAAGGTTCGTTCGCGAAACACCGTTACTTAAAACGGTCGTTTCTCCTAAACCGTACATTGGATTCAAGCAAACCACATATCAAAACGAAGCTTGAAACATAACCTATCTAAGCATGGAAGTGGTTAGTTTATAGAAGTGGGTGTTCGGGTCCAACAGTTAATCACAAAACAGTTTATAGAAAATCGGGCATTACGACGGCTATAACCTAACGATTTCCAAAGTTTAAACTACACCAAATCATCACCAATTCAACAACAATCCAACATCCATCAACATCAAACTAAACCCATTCATCTAAGCACTATTATCATCCAAACAAACCAAACTTAAAACTAAGGGTTCAAGAGTTTATACCTTCCTTGGAGAGTGGGTAGTCACTAACAAGCCTCTAGGAACCTTGATCTATGCTTAATCAACCTTAAGCTTTCATGAAAATCAAGAAAATCAAAGTAAGTTACTATTCACTACTATTCATCATCATCTTTGATGAGTGGATTAGCTATGTAAACCATGGAATCTTGATCTTAAACTCATGGTATAACTAAGTTATGAAATATAGGATCCAAGGAAACAAACCTTGAAATTTTCCATGGCCTAGAACTTGAGTTTTGAAAATCTATTTCTTCATTTCTTGAAAAGGCCGAATGGAAGAAGAAAGAAATGGGGGAGAGCTTTTGCTTGCTTGTCTTGCCTTGATATTTGTGCAAAGAATGCATGGTTGTGGTTAATTATTGGCTAAAAATCTTGTTTTCACTTGCTTATGTCATTGCTTGCATCACTACTTTGCCACATGTCTCATTCTTGTGGTGTGATGATGTCACCTTGCTTCTAACCACATGTTTTAGCTTATATTAGAAGCTTCCTTCTCATGTTACTTGCATGTGCTTGCCCCTTGGACGTTTATTTGTTTTACGGTTCGCTTAACTCTCTTTCTCGTTGATCGTTTGAGGGATCATACCCGGGATCTTATTACTTGGGTTCCCTTAACCTTTCTCAATACATTATATTCCTTTTTATAATCCTCTCTTATAATCCTTGAATTTAAATCCCTTTAATCATGTTACCTTATACTCAATTCTTTCGGTATCTGGTGGATTTTCGAGAAAAATCAAAGTGTTCGGAATTGGATTCTGACGATCTTTACATACACTTATTTACTTTATGGAATACTAATACGATCTTAGAATATCCATAACAGAACCCCTACATAGTGTGGCATGAAAAGTTTTCTCATTCAGCAAAAACACTATTCATAAGGGTTTCAAAAATTTCCAAAAATTGGGGTTATTACATGTTGTGTGATGAAGAAATGAAGCAAGGGTGAGCAAAACAGCTCACTAAAATAACATGTATGTTAATTAACAATATATGAGCATTCTCATAGTATTTATGAAAGTCTTGGTCATGCAAAAATGAACCAAGTTGATATCTTAACGTGACGAAGTCGCAAAATACTCAATATATATACTTTCAAAAATATTTATATATATGGTTTGTTCGCTAGTGTAAATTATCTTTATTGATAACTTTCTGAAAATATTTTTATGCATAAGATAATCATTTACTAGATATAAGTTTAAAATATGAAGCTACAAAATACTCTAATATACTTATATCTTTTCCGAAAACTACTTGAACTACCACTGTTCAAAGTATAATTAGTTTCAAAAGTTCATCACATATAGGAGGTTACAAGATAGAACTTGTATAGAATCAATCTTTGAAATATCATTCAAAAGAAATAAAGTTACGAGATACTTCGTTAAGTCCATACACACACACATATATATATATGTATATATATATATATCTCACACACTCTTTGAAAACCTCTATTACGAAAAGTATAAATAGAATTGTAATACCCAATGATTTTGGAAGGATGAAAGCTTTGGCATAAACCCGATACCTTGCTCATCAGGCAAAAATATCAATCAAGTCACTTTTCTACTAGTAGATGGATGAATTCCTCGCCAGGCATTACCCTGGCCGCATCAGGACCTCATGCTGGACTGTCGCCCAGCCACTTACACGTTGATGAACCGTACCCCAGCCACTTACACTTTGATAGACCATACCCCGGTCTACGTCACCTATGTCGACACATTTTGATGGACTTACTTCCCGAATGTTGGGCAAGTAATCAAAAATTCTTTTATCAAAATAGCAACCTCGTTGCGAATATAAAAATACGTTACGGAGCCGGATCCCTCAGATTTTTGAGCGAGTAGTTAAATCCCCTTCGAAAGAAAGATCTTAAATTTAAAAATAAGTTTTGGGATTCGCTTTAACTTTTAAAATTATTTTAAAGACTTGGAAACATTTTTTTTAAAACGTTTGGGATAAAGATGATTAAATAAAATAAATAAGTTTCAAAATATTGGATGATATCTGAATATTATTCTTTAAATAATATTCCAATAAAGAAATAGCTTTTATAAAATAAATGAAGTAAAAGTTTTGAAATCAATACTTGAAACGAATAATATTTAACGAAAGATATACTTATACGAAAGTAAAATCTTTATTTAAATAATCAAAAATAATATTTGATTATTCTTCAAAACTATTGTGCAAAGACATGCCTATACTATAACAAGACTAAGTCAAATTGACAACCCTAAGTAAGTTGTATGATAATCTAAGTTTGCATTTTGTATTGTATCACTTTAGTCTGTAAAAGTGTAAATAGATTAGACTGGAGTATTTTTCTGTAAACAGTCTCAAGCCTAAGAATAAACTCTGGAAGAAGATCATGATGATCATGCCTCAGAGAAAGTGTGAAGAAGCTTGAAGTTGAATAAATTTGTTTTGGAAAAAACATTCTAAGTCAAGAAATCTACAAATCACAAATTAAGTGTTATAGAGAAGTCATTCGATAACTCCAGAATGACTTATCAAGAAGTCAAGGAAAGCTTATAGAGAAGTCTCAGAGATATCGACAAGTCAAAATATCACTAGAGGTCTCTACGATATCGACAAGTCATTTCTTCACTAGAGAACTCAGAGATATCGACAAGTCAAAATATCACTAGAGGTCTCTGAAATATCGACAAGTCATTTCTTCACAGGAGAACTCAGAGATATCAATAAGTCAAATTATCACTAGAGATCTCCGAGATACCGACAAGTCATTTCTTCACTAGAGAACTCAGAGATATCGATAAACCAAATTGAAGACATGAAGATGAGAGACCTCAACAAGCCAAACTCTCTTATAGAGAAATCAGAGACTTCGATAAGTCAAACAACTATAGAGTAATTAGAGATCTCGATAAGTCATTATACTTATCAAGATGTCGAGTTCTCTATATAACTATTTGGAGATCTCGATGCAAAGCTCAAGTACATAATGCAGATCAGTTAATATCCAAGATTATCAATCAACAGATAAACCAATCACTAATTTGATAAGTCTACAAAAAACAGCTTGAAGAGTACAAGATCAAAGACCAGGATTAACTGACAAAGTAGAAGCACATACATGCACAATGTGCAAAGATACACTAAGCCAGAAATAGAAAGATTTAGTTATCCAACAGTAGGGTTTAGTACATGCTATTACATGCTGTGTAAAACCAGTGTTTACTATTTTATAAAGTAAACACTGGATGCTTTGTTTTATTTGTAACAAAATAGATTTGAAAAATCTTGTAACTCTCAAGAGAGAAGCTGAGTTCTTAACATAACAAGAACTCATAAATTTGTAGCAAAACACATACTTGATTTTAATATAAAATTAAGTGAGTTTTGAAAGATAGTGTGTTCTTGTGCATGTTTTATTATTCCTGTTGAAACATATTATCTCTACAAGTTAGATTACTTTGTTCACCATCTAAGAACAGTTCAAAAAAGATTAAAATTGTCCAAAACACATTCACCCCCTTATGTGTTGTATTCATTACCCAACAAGTGGTATCAGAGCAAAATCTAAAAGCAAACAGATTAAAGATCTTGGAAGAATGAATACACAGAAACTATGCGGTATCAAAATCCTTACCTTTGATAGATCTAACTACACATTATGGAAAAAGAAAATGATGTTGTTCATAAGGATGGCCAATCCATTATACATTCAGATCCTCAAGAATGGGCCTTTCACCCTCATGATAAGAGTTGAGGAATCTATAGATGGAGACATGGTCATTCCAGCACATTAGGCTCCTAAAGATCCTTCAGAATATACTGAGCCTGAGAAAGAAAAAGTCTCTCTAGATAGTGGCTTGCAGCTGATCTTGATAGAGTCACTTGACAATGTAATGTATAATAACATTGTCAACTGTGACACAGCCAAACGGATCTGGGAGAAAATAGAGATATTATGTGAAGAAACAAAGGAAGTTAGGTCAAACCAAAGGAGGATTCTGGTTTCTCAGTATGAAGGGTTCATGGCTAAACCAGAAGAAGGAATTACTGAAGTTTTTGAAAGGTTCAACAAACCTGATAAATGACTTGCAGCTACATGATAAATATTATGAAGCTGATGAGGTAAATTCAAAGTTTTTGCTAGCCTTTCCTGACCATCTTGAATAAAAGATATCAACCATAAGAGAAGGAAGAGATTTAAGCAGAATGACTTTGGAAGTTCTATATGGAATCTTGAAAACCTATGAACTTGAGATGCTGCAAAATGAGTCATTGAAAGCATATCATGGACATGTTGTTGATGGTGAAAGTGCTTTGATTATGAATGACATAGAAGAAAGTGAAGATGAGAAAGATGATCAAGTTCCAGTTGTTCAAGCTTTGGATCAAAAGAACAAAGTACCTCAGAAGCAAGTTGTACTGGAGCTAGAGGAAGATGAATATTATACCTTGGATGAGCTTGATGAAATGGACCAATCCATGGCTTGGCTTGGAAATTCTCCAACATAAGAGTCAAGAAGCCTAGGTTCTTCGAAAGCAAGGGACAATATTCCAACAACAACAAATGGAAACCAAAAACTCAATACAATTCGGTTAGCAAAGGTGGCTACAAAACAGGATCTATGGACAGATCAAAGATAAGGTGCTTCAATTGTGATGAGTTGGGTCACTTTGCTACTGAATGCAGAAAGCCTAAAAAGATGAAGAAAGACAAGGCATATCTTAAACTGGAAGCAAAGTATGAAGTTCTCTTGAAGAAGCAGTCTGGAAAAGCTTATATTGCAGAAGGAAAAAGTTGGGATGACACTGATGTTGATGATAAGAATGAAGAAGTTGGAAACTATGCACTAATGGCTTTTGAGCATGGAGAAGCATCCACTTCAAAATCAAAGGTACCAACTCTAACCACCATTAATTTAAATGCTAGTTAATATAAGGAGACTATGGAAAAGACTAGTGTGGAGATGTTTCATATACACACAAGCTTAGTAGCAGCCACTGAGGAAGTTAGCAGGTTAACAAATGCTAATGAAAAGCTTGAGAGTAAGAAACAAAAGATGGATCTATTGCTTTTGGAGTTTGAGTTAGTCAAGCAAGAGAATGAATATTTGAAAACAAGCTGAAGTATGCCAATGAGATTGAAGCTGTGTTAAGAGAAAATAATGAAAATAATGAGGTGAAACTGAAATCATTCAGAAATGCATATGAGTTGGTTGTTCAGTACCATGAGAAGAACAAACCATGTGCTAACATAGCAATTGGTCTTGATTATGATGCCTTGAACAACAACATGAAAAATGTTGGTGGTAAAGGAAAATCAACAGAAAATAAAGATGTCCCAGCTATGCTGAGAAAGGTTGGTACACCTATATTCAAAGCATGTGAAATAAACTTTAGTGAAGAAGAGTTGATCATAAAGTAAGAAATTGCTGATGAGGATAGTGAGAAGAAAAATGTAGAAACAACTCTAATTTCTAAAATTGAAAAGAAGCTCATGGTCAACCAAGATTCTAAGACAC
Organism: Apium graveolens; assembly: GCF_009905375.1. NCBI lineage: Eukaryota > Viridiplantae > Streptophyta > Magnoliopsida > Apiales > Apiaceae > Apium > Apium graveolens. The sequence continues at coordinate 237,004,474 of NC_133654.1, read as the reverse complement.
CTGTCAAGGAAGTAAAAATTGAAGATGCAAGAAAGAAAAAGAAGAATAGAAATGGGAAGATTGGGATAAACAAGAGCAACAATTTTGCCTATGTTACAGATGCTCCAAGAAAACAATGTCAAAAGTGTGGCTCTGTGAATCATCTAACTCACCTTTGTAAAAAGGTTGTTAGTAAGCTAGGAGTGGGTGCATGCAAGTACAATGAGGAAAAATCTGAAGATCCCTACTTGTAATAACCCCAATTTTTTTTGAAATTTTTGGAAACCCTTATGAATAGTGTTTTGCTGATTATGCTGAATAAGAAAACTTTTCATGCCACACTATGTAGGGGTTCTTTTATTGATCTTCTGGGATATTATTTGTACTCTATGTGGTATATAAGTGTATGTAAAGATCGTCAGAATCCAAATCCGAACACTTTGATTTTTCCCGAAAATCTACCAGATACAGAAAGAATTGAGTATAAGGTAACAGAATAAAAAGGATTTAAATTCAAGGATTATAAGAGAGGATCATGAAAGGAATATAATGTATTGAGAAAGGTTAAGGGAACCCAAGTAATAAGATCCCGGGTATGATCCCTCAAACGATAAACGAGAATGAAAGTTAAGCGAACCGTATAACAGATCAACGGTCATTAGGCAAGCAATTAAGAGTTAATCAAAGAGGTTAGGGATGATGATGTGATCAAACCAACAAGATGACATAGGAAAGGTGACATAAGCATGACATAAGGGAATGAGGTGTGGTTGATTAGAAACCACACAATTTTTCATGGGTAAAAAGGTAATTAATCAAAAATAAAAGCTAGCAACCAAGAAAACAAATCAAAAAACACAAAACACTCCATTTTCTTCATCAAGCTCTCGGCTTTCCTTCATTTTCAAGGATAAGAAAATCAAAATCCTAGTTCCAAGCTTTGTTAATTAGCAAGGTAATTATCCAAGACTCCTTATGCATAGATATAGCTATCCTACAAGTTTGAGCTCCTAAATCATTCACAATCTCTTCCTAAAAATTATGGAAGAAGATGGTGAATAGTGTTTTTCAAGAACTAAAATATTTGTTCTTGAAATTTTGTTTAGATTAAGCTTGGATAAGGACTTTTAAGGGTGATTCCAAGCTAATTACTTGATTCTCCACTCTCCAAGGAAGGTATAACCCCTCCAAACCCTAACTTTATTTGAGTAATTAGGTTTAGTTTTGTTGTTATAATTCATGAGAGGCTTGTTTGTTGTGAATGTAGAGATTAGTTGGTTTTGTGAAGTTTTTGGAGTGGTAATTCTTGGATTGTTAATTAATGAACTTAAGTATAGTTTAAATTCATGTTTAAGAATAGTATAAATTGATAATGTTGAGTTGTTGGGGCTGTTATGGTGAAGTATGGATGGAGTTTTGATTGGGTTGTGATTGTGGGTTGATTGTGAGTTGATTTGGAGTGGTTTAAATTTGGGTAATCGCGTAAACATAGTCGTCGTAATGCCCGATTTACCGTAGACTGTTTTTGTTATTAACATCAGAACCCTTGAACTCACTGTTAGGTTTAGACCATTGCCATGTTTAGATAGTTCATGTTACGAGCTTCGTTTTGATATGTGTTACGCTTGAATCCGATATACGGTTTAGGAGAAACGACCGTTTTAAGTAACGGCGTTTCGCGACCGAACCATTACCCCTCGCCTTACTTTGAAACCTTGGTTAAGGACCTTAAATGACTAATTGGGGTATGAAACATTTATGTAAAGTGTATTAGGCAGTTGGTAAGGTACTCGCGAAAGAATCGCCTTAAAACCCTCAATGGTTAATTTATTAAAAATGGTGGAGCCGAGGGTACTCGAGCGACTTAAGTGAATCGTTAAGCGCGAAAGTGAACGTTAGGACTCTAAATGGTTAAAGTCTAGTTTCTTAAGCGATCGGGGTTTAATTCTGACTTATGTTGTTGTTCATAGGTTATCGGACCCACTCTAAGCTTAAGTCTATCCGGGAGCACTCAGGCAAGTTTTCTATCCGTTATACTGTTGTTGTGATGTATACATATGTATATGCATTATCTTGTGATAGATGCATGATGGTCAATTAGCAAATTCTTGCGATATATTGTAGCATGTGATATGGTATATATGCATGCCTGTTTCGTATTCTTGATACATATATCTGTTGATTTAGTTGATAATATCTATGCTAGATATAAGCAGTAATTTGCATATACCCTTAGTATAGGGGACCCAAAGGTGAACTTTTTTCTAAAACCGGGAGTCGATGCTCCCGAGTATAATATATATATATATATATATTTATATATATATATGAATAGTTTTTAAAACTATGAATCAAATAAGGTTTATTTGATAACCTTATTTTATTAATGAATATTATTTTGAATATTCATTCGAGGGCTTATGACCCCGTTTATTTTATTATTGAATATTATTTTGAATATTTATTCGAGGGCTTATGACCCCGTTTATTTTATTATTGAATATTATTTTGAATATTCATTCGAGGGCTTATGACTCCGTTGATTTTATTATTGAATATTATTTTGAATATTCATTCGAGGGCTTATGACTCCGTTTATTTTATTAATGAATATTATTATTTGAATATTCATTCGAGGACTTATGACTCCGATTATTTACTAATTATTATTCTTTATTTTATTAAGGAATAATGTGTCGATAATCAAACTCACTTTTGATTATTCAAATAAAGATAGTACTTTCGTATAAGTATATCTTTGGTTATTTAATATTCATTGCAAGTATAAGTTTTAAAACTTCTACTTCAATTATTTTTATAAAGATTATTCTTTATGAGGATATTATTTAAATAATAATATTCAGATATTTCCTAATATATGGACTGATTTATTTTAGTAAATCAGCATCACTCCAAACATTCCTAAAAATGTTTTGCGAGTCTTCAAAATGATTTTAAAAGTTAGAGCGGATCCCAAAACTCATTTTATATTTAAGATCTTCCTTTCAAAGGGGATTTAAATATTCGCTCAAAACCTGAGGGATCCGGCTCTGTGGTGTGTTTTATATTCGCAACGAGGTTGCTATTTTGATAAAAGAGTTTTTGATTACTTACCCAATACTCGGGAAGTAAAATTCTTGGAACAAGTTAATCCATTAACAGGCATCGCCTGAGAAATATCGGTGAGTTTTCCTTTCCAACTAGATACGACTTCTTGGTGGAGCCGTATCAACAAGTTTCTACTTGGGGAAAGGGGGGACGAGCTTTACGTTTCAGAGTCATGGATTTCATCTGAACTAGGAGTGGCGTAAGTGGTCGAGTGGCGCCGGCCCAGCCTTATTATATTGGCCCAAATGGCCTGGAAGTTCCGCAAGACGGTACATTCCTTAGGAGTCCAGTGTTCGGTTGACAAGTAAATCCGACAGGTTCTCCCCTACATGTAGAAAATAGTGGGGTTGCACTACTACGACTGATCATCGTAAGTGGTCTTCCTGGCGCGGTAAACTCCCGTAATGAGTTCATCATCCAATTGGATATTTCTGCAACACTACCCAGAGCACTTCGATAGAAAGGTTACGGTTGGGCGATTGTTGAGTGTTGGCAGGGTCAAGTTTTCAAAATGATGTTTGCATCAAATGAAGTATCTTGTAACTTCATTTTATTTTGATGATATTTTAAAGATTGATTCTATACAAGTTTTGTCTCGTAGCTTAATCTATGGATGAACTATTTATACATTGAACGGTGATAGTTCAAGTAGTATTCGGAAAAGATATAAGTATATTGAAGTATCTTGTAACTTCATCTTTTAAACTTATATCTAGTTAATGATTGTCTTATGAATGACAAAGGTTTCAGGAAAACATTGAGATAAGGTCAGATATATTAGATCACCTTGCAACGATATTTTTATACAGTTATAAACTGGAACTCTGTGTATATTATACATGTCAGAGGATTTCAAAGATTGTGAAAAGTATATGGATATATATACTGAATATTTTGTGACTTGGTCGCGTTAAGATATCAGCTTGGTTCATTTCTTCTTGACCAAGACTTTCATGAGTACTATGAGAATGCTCATATATTGTTAATTATTATACATATTATTTCGGTGGGCTTGTTGCTCACCCTTACTTTCTTCTTTCATCACACAACATCAGATAGACAAGATGAACAGGACCAAGCTCCCAATTTGCGAGCGGATAGGAAACGTTCCGCAGTTTCCTATAGGCGTTGATGTCGCTGTAGCTGAGGTAGGAACTACCAATAGGCTAGGCTTTCAACTTTTGATGTACCAGACTTATGTATCTTTATCAATTGTAATAATGGCAAAGAAATGTAAATTTATTCAGAAACCCTTTTAAGGTGTAATGGCATATAATTTTGGAATAAAATGACTCGTGTTATTTTTGGATATTCATCTCTGAGACTATAACTTGTGATGTGTGTGTTTATTGTGGGGTTACAATACAGAGTAGTTGATTGTTTATTAAGGGAAATGGAACTCGTGACAACCTGGATCCCTGACCTCGGATTTGGGGGTGTTACACTACTCATTTTGTGACAAGTTTGACTGCATACCTTGCAACATGAAAGTAATGACAAGTTACCACAAACTGAGAGTTGATCTTAAGGAAATCAATATTGAGTCCTTAGTTAAAAAAGAAAATGCACATCACTCAATGAATTCTATTCTTTCCGAATCATCAAACTCTACCTCTATCAAATATGTTAACAAGAGAATAGTACCCAACACTGCTTGGGTTGCTAAACAGACTTAAAACTCATTATGTGTAGGGAAAAGGAAAGAAAGTTAAATGGATCATATATAGATAGTGGATGCTCAAGACATATGACATGTGATATGGCCCTGCTATCACAGTTTGAGGAGAAGGCTGGCCCATTAGTAACTTTTGGAGACAACAATAAAGGTTTCACAATGGGATATGGCAAATTGATTTCTGAAAATGTTGTTATTGAAGATGTAGCACTGGTAGCTGGTCTTGAAGTAAATCTCCCTAGTGTTAGTCAATTTGCAAACAAAGGATTCAAAGCCTCATTTGACAAAGGAGAATGCATTTTTATCAATAAAAAGACTGGAGAAGTTGCTCTAAAAGGAGCAAGGAAAGGAAGCTTATTTGTTGCAGACTTGGACTCGGCAAAAAAGGATGAAATTTGTTGCTTCTGTACCAAGGCATCTATAGAGCAAAGCAAGCTATGGCATAAGAAACTGTCTCACTTGAATTTTAAGGAAATCAATACTCTAGTCAAAAAGGAGTTGGTGAGAGACATGCCTAATCTAGAATTTGCTCAAGAAGAAGTCTGTGATGCTTGTCAAAAATGAAAAATAAAAAGATCAAGTCACAAAATATATGCACTTGTGATGGTGGATGACTACTCAAGATATACATGGATAGAATTTATGCATTCTAAAGATGAAACTCCTTACATCATAATTAAACACATCAAGAAGATTGAGAATCTGGCTAAAAATCAAGAGTATGTGAAAAGATTGAGGAGTGACAATGGAACATAATTCAGGAATGCAACCTTAACTGAATTCTGCAAAGATAAAGGCATTGTTCAAGAATTCTCAGCAACAAGGACACCTCAACAAAATGGTGTAGTTGAGAGAAAGAACAGAACATTAGTGGAAGCTGCAAGAATAATGCATCAAGATGCAAAGTTGCCAACTAGTTTTTGGAAAGAAGCTAAGAACACAACATGCTATACTCAAAACAGATATCACATTAACAAAAATCTTGTCAAACCACCCTACTCAATCTTGTCTAAGAGAAAGTCTATTGTGAAGCATCTTTATGTGTTTGGAAGCAAGTGCTATGTGTTGAAGGACAACTCTGAATATGTGGGAAAATTTGACTCTAAAGTTTTTGAGGCAATTTTTCTGGGATATTTATGGGAGAGAACTGCATACAAAGTCTATGTGACTGAACAAAAGAAAATTATGGAAATCACAGATATTACTTTTGATGATGATAAGTGCCCAGGCTTGGAATGCCTTGATGAAAATGAAGCTGAAGCCCTAAAATTTGGAAACCTCAACATTGATAGTAATTCTGATGATGAAGCTGAAGTCAATGCAAATCACTGAACAAATGAAGAGTCAATTGAACAAGTGAATCATGAGAATGGGAGCTTATCTCATGAACCTTAATTTGATAGCACAAACTCAGGGGGAGAAAAAGAGGAAGGTTTTGCAAGTCACGCCAATGGTGAAGAAAACACAGAAAACTCAAGTCAACAAACTCACACCAGAAAGTGGGATAGAAGTCATACTAGAGAAGCAATAATTGGTGATACAAATGCTGGAGTGAGGACTAGAAGTGCAACTGTAAATGAATGTCTACATGCATTTTTTCTTCATAAATTGAGCCAGAGAAAACTGAAGAAGCTCTACTTGATCCTGATTAGATATCTGCTATGCAAGAGGAGCTAAATCAGTTTGAAAGAAACAAAGTTTGGGAGTTGGTTCATGTACCAAAGAACAGAAGTATAATTGGAACAAAGTGGGTGAACAGGAAAAAGATGGATGAAAATGGAATTATCACCAGAAACAAGACAAGGTTGGTTGCTAAAGGCTACTCAAAGGAGGAAGGAATTGACTATGATGAAACTTTTTCTCCAGTTGCAAGACTTGAAGTAATAAGGTTTTTCTTGCATTTGCTTCTCATTCAAACTTTAAAGTGTATCAAATGGATGTCAAAAGTGCCTTCCTAAATGGTGAGTTGGAAGAAGAAGTTTATGTGCAACAACCACCTGGATTTGAAGATCCAGAATTTCCAAACTTTGTATACAAGTTGCTCAAGGCTCTCCGTGGACTAAAACAAGCACCTAGAGCCTGGTATGACACACTGCAGATTTTCTACTTATATATGGATTCACTAGAGGAACAATAGACAAGACACGCTTTTATAAGCTGCATGGTGGTGATATGATCCTAGTTCAAATTTATGTTGATGATACCATTTTTGGTTCTAAAAATGAAAGACTTTGTCAAAGATTCTCTAAGATTATGCAGAGTGAATATGAAATGAGCATGACGGGGGAATTAAGTTACTTTCTTGGACTTCAAGTCAGTCAAAGAAGTGATGGAATTTTTATCAGCCAAACTAAGTATGTCAAGGATTTATTGAAAAAGTTTGGTAAGGTTTACTGTTCACCTGCATCTACACCTATGTCTACAGCTACTGTTGGGAATATGTTGTGAACTTGATGATTACATTAACAAAACACCTTAGTAGATTCAACTTAGTGAAAAATGTAGCACTTGACGGATGTTCAAATATAGTCCCGACGGAGGACTCAATATAGTCCCGACGGATGATGATTTGACATCTATCGAGTGAGTAGCTTATGTAACAATAAGTAATGTAGCACATTTCTACAAACACCTTTGTATAGATTCCGTAGTAGCATATAAGTCATGTTGACTTAATTGGATATGCAGAATAGGTTGATTAATTGTAAATAAAAGATGTCTTGCAATTCTGCATAAGTGAAATGAATTCAAGTGTCAAATAGCTACCCGACGGATGATTAACAAAGCTACCGACGAATAATTAACAAAGCTCCTGATGGATGATCAACAAGGAAACCCGACAGATGATAATCATGTACCCGACGGATAATCAATTCAAACATCTGTTGACAGTGACAATACAGTCACATGCATCGAGTGTTTGCAAAAGGAATGTGGTAACCTATTTAGCTGGGTTTTTGAGAACAAAGAAGTATTACCATTTCCACGCTATTATGAAGATATTCAAAGATGCTGGAATAGAGTAGTGAAGCAGCATAGTATTAGACTTGATAGGTTTTGTTTTATTATCTTGTCTTATTACTATGTAATTTTGGTGATATATAAACCAAGAGTAGCAAGTTGAAAAACAAGAAGACTAAACAAATACATTCTCAGAGAAACAATTGTAAGCTGTATCCTGTAGCATTTCTCTGTAAGTTTAGTTGTTCATATTTGTAAGCAGCTGTGAGCTATTCAAGCTTCACAGGGTTCTCTTGATATATATATATATATATATATATATATATATATCTGGTGGATACATTCAAATCCACCAGAAAGTTTTTAAAGACTTGTGTTTTTAATTACTTGTGTTTTTATTTATCTAACTCTCCATTCCGCATTTTGCAAATCAAACACTTATATATTGTTAAGTTGGAATCACTTTTAATTAATCTAAAAAAGTAGCCAGAATTACATTCAACCCCTCTTCTGTAAATCTTGTTGTATTGTTAGGGACTAACAATTGGTATCAGTGCAAGCTCTTGAAGCACAAAGAGTTTAAAGATCACAACAAAAAACAAGATGAACAAGAAGGATGTTGGAGTCAAGATTCCTTTTCTGGAAAAAAGACATTTACCATCACTGGAAGGTAAAGATGCATCTTCACTTACTTTCTCAAAATGAGGCCTATGTGGATTACATAGAGAGAGGACCTAATGTACCAATGAGAGCTGCAACTGGAAATGAGCTATCTGTTCCCAAGACAAGGCATGAATGGTCAGACCCTGATATTGAACAAGTCAGGAAAGACAAGAAGACCATGAATATCTTATTCAATGGAGTTGATGGTGATATGTTTGACAATATCATTTGCAAGACAACCAAAGAGGTTTGGGACACCATTCAAATAATTTGTGATGGCACTGAACAAGTTAGAGAAAATAAGATGCAGTTATTGATTCAACAATACGAGCATTTCCACTATGAAGAAGGTGAAACTCTCACTGATATCTTTAGTAGATTTCAAAAGCTACTAAATGCTCTGAAATTGCATGGAAGAGTCTACTAAACCAAAGACTCTAACCTCAAAATCCTCAGATCCCTTCCAAAATAATGGAAACCAATGACAGTCTCCTTGAGAAATTCACAAAAATACGAGGAGTTTACACTAGAGAGACTGTATGGCATTCTAAAGACTTATGAGCTTGAAATAGAGCAAGATGAAAGAATGGAGAAAGGGAGAAAGAAAGGAGGGTCCATTACACTGGTTGCTGAGTTAGAGAAAGAGAAGGAGATGAAGATGGAAGCTGTTGAGTCTACTTCAAAGGTCTGTGAAAACAAGGGCAAGGGGATGGGAATAGAAAATGAAGATTCTTTGAGCCAAGATGATATAGATGATATTGATGAACATCTAGCATTTCTTTCCAGAAGATTTTCCAAGCTCAAGTTCAAGAAGAACTTTGGGGCAGCTAATCCAAATAGAAACATGGTGGATAAATCAAAATTCATGTGTTTCAAATGTGGCTTGGCAGGGCACTTTTCCAGTGAGTGTAGAAAGTCAGATTCCGGAAAAAGAAGTTTGAGCCTGTGGATTATAAACAGAAGTACTTTGACTTGCTCAAACAAAAGGAAAGGGCTTTTATTACAAGAAAATGACTGGGCAGCAGATGGTTTGGATGAGGATGAAGATGTCAGCTATGTCAATCTAGCCCTAATGGCCAAGTCTGATGAAACATAGACAAGTTCTTCAAGTAATCAGGTAATCACCATTAACCTTGCACATTTATCTAAAGCTGAGTGTAATAATGCAATAAATGACATGTCTACAGAATTATATCATTTGCGTGTTACATTTAAGTCCCTCACTAAGGAAAATGCTAAAATCAAAGAAAACAATTTGTTTTTAAGTGAGAGGAATAATGTGCTAGAGTCTCAGTTTATTAAATTTGAAAAATTGAGAATATAATGCAAGATTGCCAAGGAGGAATTAACTGAGTCCTTGAAGAAAGAAGAAATTTTGAAGAAGCAGCTTGATCGTGAACAAGAGGTGATTAAGGAATGGAAATCATCTAGAGATGTCCATGCTCAAAGCACCAAAGTTCAAGTTATTGAGTCCTTCTGTGATGCATCCTGGAAAAAGAGTAAAGAGAAGCTAGAATCCAATTTGGTTGAAGGATTGCTAACAGATGTAGACTCGATGGATGATGAGAGTCATCCGTCGGATAATCAAAAAGGTTATCCGTCGAATGACATAAATCATCATCCGTCGGCTGTTAGCAAACCTGTGAGTAAAGCCAAACTTGCCAAGTTAAATGAAAAATATGGATCAGTTTCTAAAAACTTTATTTCAGGAGAATCTAGTCAAGTGAAGAAGGAGAAGAAAGTGAATGTTGGTCATCTGTCCATCAAGCAATTGAATGACAGACTAGAAAAGATTGAGGTTAAAACAGAGGCTAAAAAGAAAAACAATATAAATTGGAAAGTAGGGATTAAAAAACATAACAACTACACACCTGATAAGTATGCTCCTAGAAAAATCTGTGTTAAGTGTGGTAGTGTCAATCATCTGTCTGTTAATTGCAAACTTGCCATGCCTACTTCCATGACTGTATCACCTTCTTTTCCCAACATGAGTGCTATGCCTTCTATGCTTTTGAATGCTATGTCTACACAAAATATGAATGCACAATTTGCTAATAAGCCATTTGCACCTAATCTTTATTATACTGCATTTAATATGCCTCAAATGCCATTTAACATACCCTACTGGAATAACATGTTTGCAAATAACATGCCATTTCCTGTTAATCAAAATATGCATGATAATTCTATTTTAATGAATGGTTTCAAAGGTCCAACTCAGATGACTAAGGATGAATCTGATATCCCCAAGTCAAATGAGAGCAAACCTAAGAAACAAAATAAGAAAGTTAACAAGGCAGGACCCAAGGAAACTTGGGTACCAAAATCAACTTGATTTGATTTTAATGTGTGCAGGGAAATGGAAAGAATCTGTGGTACTTGGATAGTGGTTGTTCAAGACACATGACTGGAGATTCTACCCTGCTCATAGAGTTCAAGGAAAGAGCTGGCCCAAGTATTACTTTTGGAGATGACAAAAAGGGTTATACTATGGGATATGGCTTGATTTCAAAAGACAATATTATCATTGAGGAGGTTGCCTTAGTGGATGGTCTCAAGCACAATTTGTTGAGTATCAGCCAGCTTTGTGATAAAGGCAATTCAGTAACCTTAACTAAAGAAGCCTGTGTTGTGACAAACAAGAGGAGCAACAAAGTGGTTCTCACTGGAGTGAGAAAAGGAAATGTGTACCTAGCTGACTTCAACTCATCAAATGCAGAATCTATTACTTGTCTTCTCAGTAAAGCAAGTCAGGATGAAAGTTGGCTATGGCACAAGAAGCTATCCCATCTAAACTTCAAGACCATGAATGAGCTTGTAAAGAAAGAACTGGTTATAGGTATTCCTCAAGTGGAGTTTTCTAAGGATGGACTGTGTGATGCTTTCCAAAAGGGAAAATAAATCAAAGCATCATTCAGAAAGAAGCTTGGTTCAACAATTGAAGAACCTTTGCAACTGCTACATATGGATTTGTTTGGACCAGTCAATGTGTTGTCCATCTTAAGGAAAAGATTTTGCCTAGTAATTGTAGATGATTTCTCAAAGTTCTCTTGGACATATTTCCTCAAGTCTAAAGATGAGACTAGTGAAATCATCATCAATCACATAAGGCAAGTCAACAATCATCCTGATTTCAAAGTTAGAAGAATCAGGAGTGACAATGGGACTAAGTTCAAGAATTCTGTTATGAGATTATTCTGTGAAGAGAATGGAATTATGCATAAGTTTTCAGCAGCAAGAACTCCATAACAAAATAGAGTAGTAGAAAGAAAGAACAGCTCACTTATTGAAGCTGCAAGGACAATGCTTGAAGAATCAAAGTTACCAACATATTTCTGGGCTGAAGCTATAAATACTGCATGCTACACTCAGAATATTTCTTTGATTAATCAGGCAAAATGCATGATCCCCTACCAATTGTTCAAGAACAATAAGCCAACTCTAAATTTTCTTCATGTCTTTGGCTGCAAATGTTATAACTTGAGAAATCAAACTGATCAAAATGGGAAGTTTGATGCTAAAGCAGATGAAGGAATTTTTGTTGGATATGCTGTTGGTAAAGCATACAGAGTCTACAATCTGAGAACCAACATTATTATGGAATCAATACATGTTGTGTTTGATGATAAAAAGATTGAAGGACTGCAAGATGGAGATTATCATGAGAGCCTCAAATTTGACAATGTGGAGATGGTTAGTGATGACAGTGATGATGAAAGTGATCAAGAAACTACAACTAAGGATAATGCAGAAAAATCTACAACCAATGAAGCTAATAACTCAACATCCATTGAGTTACAAAATGCTTCATCCGTCGGTAGACAATCTGCATCATCCATCGAGAGACAATCAGCTTCATCCGTTGGAACTCAAAATTCACTATCTATCGGGTCATAAAAAGAAGCTGAAAGTCAGAATAGATCACTTATAGAAAGTCCCTCTTTTTCAAATCATAGATTTACAAACTCAGGGGGAGTTTCCAATAATCAAAACTCAAGCATACATCAAGATAACAATGAGGCCTCTTCATCTAGAGCTAATCTACCTCAACAAAGAAAATGGACAAAGGATCACCCATTTGAGCTCATCATTGGTGATGTATCTATTAGAGTTCAAACAAGGAGAGCAACTCAAGAAGAATGTCTATATAGAAGTTTCCTATCCAAGGAAGAACCAAAGAAGATAGAAGAAGCTTTGTTGGATCCTGATTGGATTTTAGCTATACAGGAGGGGCTAAACCAATTTGAAAAGAATAATGTATAGAAGCTGGTACCCAAGCCTAAAGGAAAGAATCCAATAGACACCAAATAGGTATTCAGAAACAAGATGGATGAAAATGGAATAGTAGTCAGGAACAAAGCTAGATTGGTTGCTAAGGGCTACTGTCAATAAGAAGGAATAGATTTTGATGAAACCTTTGCTCATGTTGCAAGACTTGTAGCCATCAGGATCTTTTTAGCCTATGCAGCCCATGCCAATTTTAAGGTCTATCAAATGGATGACAAGAGTGCCTTCCTAAATGGAGATTTGGAGGAGGAAGTCTATGTCAGTCAGCCTCCTGGTTTTGAAGATCCAAATCTACCTAATCATGTATACTATCTTTTAAAAGCACTCTATGGATTGAAGCAAGCACCTAGAGCCTGGTATGACACTATGTCAAAGTTTCTTTTAGAGAATCACTTCACTAGATGTACTGTAGATAAAACTTTATTCTTTAGAAATGTTAATGGCTCTAGCATACTTGTTTAAATTTATGTAGATGACATTATTTTTGGCTCTATAGATGAAAAACTTTGCAAAAACTTTGTCAAATTGATGCAAAGTAAGTATGAAATGAGCATGATGGGAGAACTAACTTAATTTCTTGGGTTGCAAGTTAAGCAAGTTAGTGATGGAATATTCATTAGTCAAACTAAATACATTTATGATATTTTAAAGAAGTTTGAACTAATGGATTGCACATCTGCAAAAACTCCCATGGCCACTGCAACCAAACTTGAATTAAACACGACTGAAAAGTCTGTAGATATTTCAAATTACAGAGGCATGGTTGGATCACTTCTATACTTAACAGCTAGTAGGCCAAATATAATGTTTGTTACATGTTTGTGTGCTAGATTTCAGGCTGATTCTAGAGAATCTCATTTAATTGCTATTAAGAGAATTTTTTAGATATCTCAAAGGTACACCAAATCTTGGCATTTGGTACCCTAGAGATTCTGGTTTTGATCTAACTGGTTATTCAGATGCAGATTATGTAGGTTGTAGAATTGATAGAAAAAGTACAACAGGAACCTGTCAATTTCTAGGAAACAAGCTTGTGTCCTGGTTCAGTAAGAAGCAAAATTCAGTTTCTACTTCTACAGCTGAAGCTGAATATATTGCTGCTGGCAGCTGCTGTGCATAGATTTTGTGGATCAAAAACCAATTTCTAGACTATGGTCTGTAAGTGCAAAGGATTCCTATTTTCTGTGATAACACAAGTGCAATTGCTATTCCTAAGAATCCAGTACAACACTCAAGAACAAAGCACATAGACATCAAGTACCACTTCATAAGGGAACATGTAATGAATGGTACTGTGGAACTATATTTTGTTCCAAGTGAAAAACAGCTTGCAGATATATTTACCAAGCCACTGGATGAATCCACCTTTTCAAGGTTGGTAAGTGAGTTAGGTATGCTTAATTACTCTTGAATCTTTTCAGATACTTTGCAAGTTGTAATGCAGCCATAAATTCAATTGATTTTTCAGTCTTGGATGAAATTTTGGCTAAGTCAAAATTTACACCCCGACGGATGATCATTATCCATCGAGTTTGATCATCCGTCGATATACAATTTGTTAACAAAATCAATTACTTTTCTGGAATATTTTATATCTCGACGGATAACTGATTTATCCTCATCCGTCAAATTGTCTCATTCTTAGCCGTTGATTTTCTGAACATTATCCATCGAGTATACTTACAGTTTGTACGCATAACACGACGGAAAATGATGGAATTTTTACAGTTTATTTTTAAACGACTATTTTGGGCAATTTTAATTGGTCACTTTATTTTACTTTATTACTTTTGACAGTTATTTTTGAGATAGTATAAAAGTAAAATTCATTTTCATTTCTTTTCTTTTATCATTCTCAATTGATCTGCTCTAACTTCTCTCTTTTTCAAAAGCAATTACTCTCTCTCTGCAAGTTCTTACTCTCTAACAATGGCACCAGTCATCAAAATCATGTCTCAAACTGGTTTTATCTATGAGAAGAACAATTTCACGGCTCTAGTGAACATGGGGATTCAACAATCTGGCGACTACCACAAAATGATGGATTTTGTGAAGAACTGCAAACTCAACTATGCCATGCTGGAATCACCCACCATATACTGTGAGGTTGTTGAAGAAATGTGGACAACTGCAGTGTACAACTCAACCAACAAGACCATCTCTTTCACGATTAAAGGTAAGGAATTCTGTGTTAATAGTTATATTGTTAAAGCATGCTTCAAGTTTCCTGATAATACTGTAACTTCTCCACACACAGACACTGACATTGTTAATATGCTTAATTCCTTGGGCTATGCACTCTCTACTTCAAAATTAAGTGAAATTAGGAGGTTGGGTCTTAGGAAGGAATGGAGTTATCTATGTGATGTAGTTACTAAAGTATTTTCTGGTAAAATTAGCAATTTTGATTCAGTTAATATCTCCATGCTCAATATGCTTTACATGCTAGTAACTGATAAATTCTTCAACTATAGTGATCTAGTCTTATTTGAGTTGGGGTTTAAGTTAGGGGAGCTTAATAAGAGGGGTAAGAATATTTATTATTCTATATTTTTCATGATGCTTGCTAATCACCTCTCTGAGGATATTGTGCTTGAGAACCCAACCAACAAGTTAGATTGTTGGGTTCAAGAAAGAAGAATTATTGCAGATATAAATAGAGCAAACCACCACAAAGAGGTGCCACTCTTCTACTTTCCAGTAATGGAGGCACCTCAGGTAAGTGAGGTAATCTCAGCTGTCTCTACTCTTCCAACCTCAACCATTTCTTTGTCTTCTGGTGTAGTAGTAGCATCTGTGTCAATGACCAGACAGATGCCTACCCAAGCTACCAAATCCAAAGTTTCAAAACAAAAGACAAAGAAAGCCCCCTTTGGTGTCTCTCAAAAGATGCCAGTTATAAAATCTACTAAACACAAAGAGGGGAGTGTGAAAGTGGAAAAGACTGGTGAGGGATAGGGTGAAAATCAAAGAAGCCCTAAGGATAAGGTTGGAGAGTTGAGTGTTTCCCAGCCTAGCCACACTGCAGTTTCTCAACAAACTGCAGTGCTTAATAAGGACATTAGCTCATTACTGGTTTCATCCTCCCAAAAAGATGTTACCATTGAAACAAGCTCTCAGCAAAGAGCATAGGCCAAGAGGGGTAGGGACACAAGTTACAAGAAAGAAGAAATCCAAAACCCTTGGGGATGCACAGGGTACACACACAGTGCAAACTAGAGCTAAAGACCCAGTCACTGCACTATCTCAAAGTCAAATTGATGTGGCTCCAACAAATGTGGAGTCACATCCAAAATCTGTACAAATTGAAACACCTCAAACACCAAATTCTCCTACACAATCTTTGGATGTTGACATGATTCAAACATCACAACCATATTCTCCATCTTTAACTCTGTTGGAGAAGCTAAAAATCCATGCAAGTGAGCATCATCTTCTAGATGATTTGTTGGCTCACTTGCCATTTCTTTCTGAGACTGTTGAGACATCTATGCCAAAATTCTCCTCAATCTGCACAGAGTCCACAATAGTCTCCACTCCAAACTCATTTATTTCTACTCACTCGATGGATATTGTTCATCCGCCGACTAGTGATTGTATCTCGACTGACGTGCCTAATAGCAGTCATCCGTCAGTTAGCCAAATTACTACCCCGATGGATATTTCTCATCCGTCGGGTGTCTCTGCACAACTCCAAAGTTCATCTATAGTCACAAGTGCAGATGACTTAGTAACTGTGCAATCACTATTAGGATTGAGGGAAGGTAGTGACTTGAGTGAGAGTCTGGATTGCTCCCAGGAAAAAGGAGAGAAAAAGAGTGATCCAACACAGCCCATTTCTTCAGGACTAGCAAAAGTGAGTGTGAGGAGTCCCACCTTAAATGGTGAAGGTGAGGGTGTGAGGGTGAGGAGCCAAGGTGAGACCTTGATGCAAGAAAAGAAAGATCATGAGAGAAATGCAGGTACAAGAGTGATAAGGATGGACACCATTGCAAGTGAGTCAATGAATGTCAATGATGTAGAAAGGAAAAGGCTATTTCAGCAAGAATATCAAGGTGTTATAGATTCTATTTTCCTAGATGCTGAGACATTTACTCATCCTGTTACAGCTTACCAAACTCTAGATGTATAGGGCAATGAGGAGGCTGAAAGAATACTAAACTTGGTGCATACTACACAATCTTTACAAAGAGCAAAGGATGCAATCACTGCTATGCCTTCTACCATTGGCAGTGATTTTGAACTACATGAAAATTCTTTTGGGGATGCTGGTGGGGATGATGAGGAAGATAGCATGAGCATAGGGAGAGATGCAGATGTTCCTACCTGGATGCTAACAAAAGAATGTTCCTACTCACATCTCCAATCAACACTATTAAAGCTAATTCATGACACCCAAACAGCCATTCAGGCATCTTCTAATGCCAACACAAAGAAGCTACTTACAGCACACCTTGAAGCACTCTAGCTGCATAAAATTCAAGCTCTCCAATACAGTCAGAGTGTGGATGAAATCAAGCAAGAAATTTCTGAAGCTAAACAAGATGTCATATCAAGGTTGGATGCTAGACTTCCTGCAACCACCATGACTGAAATAGTTCAAAAGCTAAGGAAGGAGGCTGATCTCAATAGGAAAGTTGAGATCATGGACTCAAGATTATCTGCTGTAGAGAAGTCAATGGCCAAGATACTTACCAATCAAGAAACTCAGACCGCCCTACTCCAACAGTTGGTGGCTGCTCAACTCCCTCCCATACAACTTGATGATAACAAAAAGGGGGAGAAAGGCTCAAGTGAGGGGGAGAAATAGCTCAACATTCAAGTTAGCAAAGTAATTTTGCCTACAATTGCTTTCACAAAGCCACCAGCTAAGAATAGCATTGATCTGATCAATGAAGCAGCAGCCACTTTGAGAGCAGCTGAGAAGAAGCAGTTTAGTTCAATAAACTAGGAGAAAATTGATGAGGATATTCAAAAGAAGTTTGGTCTAGCAAAGAAGCACAAAAATCAGCCATTCATCACTCTCAAGTCAGGCAAATCTATGTGAATGATATGAGCATCAATTATCTAGAAAGAGGCCAGACATCCTGCATCAAATCTCCAAAGGCAGATCTAATCATGAAGCCAAAGATGAACTACCCAAAATTCTCACTAAAGAATCCTTTGGACACAGTGTATGAGACACCAAAGCCTGATGAGAAGAAGCTGTTGGCCAGGTCTATAACATTCTACAAGGATCCTGCAGATTCAGTCCTAAAAAGAAGAATTGCCAAGATTTTCAAAAATGGTAAGGAAATTTGTGTGGTGGCTGGACATCCTCATTTTGTTGAAGCAAAAAGGGAAGAAAAGGTAAGATTGAAGCAAGAAAAGAAGCAAGCTGCTCTAGATGTAAAAAAGCTCAAGCAAAAGAAGGAGCAAGCTGCTATCTTGGCCAAGCTGCAAACTGTGAAACCCACACAACAAATTTTTGCACAACCATCTGTAATTGCTGAATCTCAAGATCAAGTAGTGCAAAATGAACCTCCACAGACAAAGAAGCCAAGATATAAGCAAAGAATCAAGAGAAAATTGGATTTCAGTGATGAGGAGATGGAAGGATACTTTCCCAAAGAGTCTACTTCTAAAACAACTCAAACATCCATGCCCTCTGTGGCACATAGAGAATTCAAGATAGATCCATCCAAGAATTTCCATGGTGAACCTATCATTCCAAAGGATGAGCCAATAGACTGGGATAGTCTACCAATTCCTGAACTCAATCTACCTCATTTCATGAAGCCAAAGAAGACAAAGACCAGAGCAGTCAAGAAAGTGAAACCCTCAACTCTCAGATCCAAGTCCCTAACCAAAGCTCAAACCAAGGTCAACAAGGGAGATATCATGTACATCTGTGACATTAAGGAATTCTCTGATCTAAATCTCTATCTAGATGAACTGGAAGAAGTTAGAGGAATTGATGCTTACAGGAATCTACCTAAAAGGTTAGTATTCAAGTACAAGGGAGGAAAAGAGATACAATGGCCACTTCAAAGGATTCTTCAAGAGAGCCAATCTGTGCTGATAAAAGTTTATTCATCTTTCAAGAAGAACTTTGGATTCAATGTGACAGCTAGAAGACTAGTTCTAAAGAAGATTAAAGAACTGAGGAGTATTAGAGCCAAAGATGCACTCCCAAAGACCTTAACTAATCCTTACACAGGGAGTAGAGTGCATCTAAGGCCCTACTGGCTGATGGAATTCATGGATGGTAAGGGAGTTAGAAGATTCTTCAGAATAGAGGACCGATTGAGCATCTTTAGAAATGAGACTCTTATGGAAATGCAAGGAATGCTAGATCTTTCAGAATCTGATGAACTTGAATTCCACAGACAGCTCCAAAATTAGATAGAAGAAAACAATAGGAAGCTTGGGAAGAAATCCAGACAATCAAGGAAATAGATCAATCTGCTCAAACTAGAGGAGCAGCTTGAAAATGATTATGAGCAAATCTTTGTACACTTTGTCTTGTAAATTTTTCAGTAAATTATGCAGCACTTTTCAGTTTTATCTACTACTTTTTAAATATGTATTTTTAGAGTGTTTTGTTATCATCAAGTTTCTCTTAATTTATGGCTACAATTCTAGTAGACATAAATTGGGGGAGATTGTTGGGAATATGTTGTGAACTTGATGATTACATTAACAAAACACCTTAGTAGATTCAACCTAGTGAAAAATGTAGCACTCGACGGATGTTCAAATATAGTCCCGACGAATGACTCAATATAGTCCCGACGGATGATGATTTGACATCCATCGAGTGAGTAGCTTATGTAACAATAAGTAATGTAGCACATTTCTATAAACACCTTTGTATAGATTCTGTAGTAGAATATAAGTCATATTGACTTTAATTAGATATGCAGAATAGGTTGATTAGTTGTAAATAGAAGATGTCTTGTAATTCTGTATAAGTGAAATGAAGTCAAGTGTCAAATAGCTACCCGACGGATGATTAACAAAGCTACCGATGAATGATTAACAAAGCTCCCGACGGATGATCAACAAGGCAACCCGACGGATGATAATCATGTACCCGACGGATGATCAATTCAAACATCTGTTGACAGTGACAACACAATCACATGCGTCGAGTGTTTGCAAAAGGAATGTGGCAACCTATTCAGCTGGGTTTTTGAGAACAAAGAAGCATTACCATTTCCATGCTATTATGAAGATATTCAAAGATGCTGGAATAGAGTAGTGAAGCAGCATAGTATTAGACTTAATAGGTTTTGTTTTATTATCTTGTCTTATTACTATGTAATCTTGGTGATATATAAACCAAGAGTAGCAAGTAGAACAACAAGAAGACTAAGCAAATACATTCTCAGAGAAACAAATGTAAGCTGTATCCTGTAGCATTTCTCTGTAAGTTTAGTTGTTTATATTTGTAAGCAGCTATGAGATATTCAAGCTTCACATGGTTCTCTTGATATATATATATATATATATCTGGTGGATACATTCAAATCCACCAGAAAGTTTTAAAAGACTTGTGTTTTTAATTACTTGTGTTTTGATTTATCTAACTCTCCATTCTGCATTTTGCAAATCAAACACTTATATATTGTTAAGTTGGAACCATTTTTAATTAATCTCAAAAAGTAGCCAGAATTACATTCAACCCCCCCTTCTGTAATTCTTGTTGTATTGTTAGGGACTAATAGCTACAAAGTTGGATGAAGATAAAAAGGGCAAGAGTGTAGATATCTCAAGTTATAGAGGAATGATTGGATCTTTGCTGTACTTAACCACAATTAGACCAGACATCATGTTTGCAACATGTCTGTGTGCAAGATTTCAAGCCAATCCAAAAGAATCACATTTGATGGTTGTGAAGAGGATTTTCAGATACTTGAAGGGGACTCCTAACATGGGATTATGGTATCCTAAGGGAACTAATTTTAAAGCTGTTGGATACACAGATGCAGATATTGCTGGATGCAAGGTTGACAAAAAGAGCACTAGTGGTAGCTGTCAGTTTCTTGGACAAAGACTTGTATCCGGGTATAGCAAGAAACAACAATCTCTGTCAACTTCCAGAGCTGAGGCTGAATACATAGCTGCAGGAAGTTGCTATGCTCAAATGCTTTGGATCAGAAATCAGCTAATGGACTATGACCTAGTGTTACACAAAATTCCAATTATGTGTGACAATACTAGTGCTATATCTATTGTGGCTAATCCAGTTAATCATTCTAGAACAAAGCACATTGATGTAATGTACCATTTTATTAGAGAACATGCTGCAAATGGTACCATTAAGCTCATTTTTGTTCCAACAGAAAAACAATTAGCTGATGTTTTTACTAAACCTTTGAATGAAGCAACTTTCACTAGACTTGTAGGTGAAATTGGAATGTTAAATTCTTCATCCTAAGGCAAGAACTCAGCTAATGTGTTGCAGCAGATAAATTTCTAGTAAATCAAAATTAATTTGATTTAATTGGAAATTAACTGGAATATGAATTATAAATATTTCAAAAATCTCGACATATTTATTTTTCAAAAATTAAAATTTAGCTTGGAATTTTTTAATTCTAAGAAAACTGTCAAAATGTTGATTTACATTTCCAATATATAAAACAAGCAGAAGGCAGAATTGAAGTGATCAAGTGTATATAGAGAACTGAGTTCTCGATAAGTCTAATTGACTTATCGACAAGTCATTTTAAGACTTCTCAAGTGAGTTCTTGACAAGTCAATTTTCTGACTTCTCGAGGGACTTCTCGATAAGCTTTATTATGACTTATCGATTAGTCATTGAAGAGTTCCGTACAAGTACATTTTAGACTTATAAATAACTCAGAACTGAAATAATTTAAATTCAATATTTTTTTATTGTAAATTACTCTTGATAAATTTATTCTAAATTTATTTGGATTTATTCAAATAAAAATTAGAAATAATTCAGTCCATTTTGAACAAACTGAGTATTTATTTGGCATCTCGACAAGTCAGTCTTAGTTCTCTAAAAGAGTAAATTAAAATGACTTCTCGATATGAAATTCTATTTTCAAAATGACTTCTCGATAAGCATATTCCAAACATTTATTTTTGAGTTCTCTATAAGTCATTTGCTTTTACTATAAATACTCAAACATCTAGACATACACATACTTACGCCTTCGAGAACTCTAAGTGACCTAGATTTTTCAATTCCAAATCGATTTCTCTCATTTCGAGCTCTTTCTCTTCAAGTTTTCTTACCCACTAAACTTCATACTCTTTTCAATGGCAGCAAACAATATTGTACCCTTTATCCCAAAAGAAACCAACTTTCTTGCATTTTTAGATGCAAATCAAGCTCCTGAAGCTTTCAAAAGCTTTGTGAAATTTCTATCTGAAACATAATTTGTGGGAGCTCTTACTGCTAATCCTATGCTTTACTTGGATGTTTTATGGGATTTCTGGAACACAACAGTAACAAGAACAATTGTGCATGAGAACCAGGCTCCATCAATTGTGATAAACTGTATAATCAGGCGGCAACATGTGGAGATCTTTGTGAAGGATGTCAACATGGAATTAGGCATTCCTACTGACAAGCTAGTGGAGGCTCTAACCCAAGATGAGCTTTATGAATTCATGGACTTCATCAATTATTCTGAGAAGATCAATCTGTCAAGCATGAACAAAAAGAACATGGGGAGAGAGTGGTCCTTCCTTTTTGATTCAGTTATAAGGGCTTTCACTTGCAGAAAGTCAGGGTTTGACAACATCTCTAGTATTGTCCAGAAACTGGTCTACTCAATGGCTCACAATAAACATGTCAATATAGGACACTACATTCTAGAGGAATTGAGCACCAGGCTATCAATGCCATAAGCATCAAGAGGTAAGGAAATTTTTCTTCCTAGATTCATTATGTCTACTTTAAACTATAAAGTTAATGACATACATTTAATAGATGGTGTAGATAGATCATTAATAGGCAATTATACGCAAGTGCCCAAAATTCTATTTGGATCACTATTTACAAAGAATATGGTACATGTAGGTCTTAAATTAACTCCATTCATGTTGGAGAAATTTAGGACAATTCCTTACCCCATACCTGACATGAGGACAAATGCTCAATCTAGTATAGTAATGGTCCCTGAAATTGTGGAAGTACAAACACAGGAACACCAACAGGGACCTTAAAATGCTGAGACCCTTTTTTCTATACCAATAGCATCTAGGAAACCAACCACTTCATCCTCCCAAAAGGGTGAAGTGAGTAAAAAGAAGAGAAAGCAGGCTAACCTAACAATCATGAATGAGAGTGGTGAGGAACAAACACCAACAGAGTCACCATTGGTCAGAAAACCAAAGAAGGCAAAGAAAACTGAGTTAAAACTCTAGCCACCTCTGCATCCTCTCAAAAGGATATGGTTGTAAACAAGGGACTTAAATAGAATCTAGATGCATCCTCTCAAAATGATGTCTCTATTGAAAAGAGCATTAACCCAAATACACCCTGTAAAGAGTCGACACAACCATTACTTGAACAAATTCAAGTGTATGGGATGAGAAATAAGGATGACACAAAAAGGAGAGCACATCTGTTGAAACTTTCTCATCCATTCAGGGGGAGCTACCAACACTCAATACTGAAATTCAAACTCTTATCTCTAAATTTTCTTCTTCCTACATAGTACCTGAATTTAATTCTCAAGTGCAACCTCACTCAAGTGACTTGGTTCAAGAAACCTTGCTCACCACCCAGACACCTATTTTAGATGGTGAGAGGCTAGTAGATGGGGTAGACCTTGATAACACCATCGTAAATATGGGGGATTCATCAAATTTTACTGAAGACCCCATGCTGATCTCAAATGCACCTTCATGTGCAAATCAGCCTTCACAGGCTGTAAGGTTTGAGGGTAGTACTCCTGAGGGGGAGCTATCTAAATCCTCTCTAATTCAATTGGAGGTTCTTGTCACAGGAACAACTCCCCTCAAAACCCTAGCTGAAATTACATTAACAATTAAAGCTGGGAGTACAATTGCCAATGACCCAGCTATGGGAGAGGCAAGATCATCACATTCATATGACAGTGCTTTGCAAAAAGCACAAGGGTTTGAGACTGGTGCACATGAGAGTAACCCAGTCATATCCCCTCCAATTCAACTGGAGGTTCCCACCACAAGTGGAGAACAATAACTTGTCATAACCATAGAACAATCTGTGATTCCTATCACTAGTGGTTCTATCACCCTACCTCCTTCTCACCCAACCAATCAACCTTCCACTTCTCAACCTCAAGGACCTCACCTCATCTCTCAATGGCTACAAGAAGCTACACCTCCATCTTCAACTATATATGATCTCATGGTTGATCAGCTTGGTGGCCTTGCTCAAATTTTACAGCAGCTTCTGTAACACCCTCCAAATCTAGGGTATAGATCTGAGATATTACTAACACTAACTACCTTACTTAACCTGTACAATAATAATATAAATATATAATTACCCCTTGATACTACTACTCAGGATCTTTTAAGGTTAAGGTGTGAAAATAAGAACAACTTACCAACTTTGTTACAACAACTCAAATAAACTGTCTTACAACCTTTCTTTATTACAAACCAATAATCTACATAAATTTTAAATTAAATTTCTTTTATTTAAACCATATCTACAACTGTTCCTGCTACACCTTCTCTGGTATTTCAACTCTCTTCTGGAATGGGAATAAGCCCTCTTGGTGCCAGAGGGTCCCGCTACTTAACCCGCTTCTTGACTACTCGGGTACGGATGGGTTTCATTCTCAACTTTAACTGAAAAACAAGGTGGACAACAATAATAGGGGTGAGCCAAAATTACTCAACAAGCCTGCAATATTTATATATAGTGTAAGGAAAGAAAGTTGATGAACCAGTAATCTGCTGGTTCGCGCAATCACCTGTTTCTGTAAGGAATAATGAAAGCCACTATTGGCGAGTACCAAATGAATTAGAATGGACAAAAAAACCAACATATGCACTAAAACCTACTGATCAGTCAGGATATAGCGCATATCTATACCCAACTTCATAGACCCACCAACATATAGGGTACCCAGGTACTATGGCCTAATAATCAAGGGCCCGATTCATACCTGGCCCGTACCGTAACCATCCAGTCCGTAGCTTAGCATCCGGAACAATCAGTATGCTTTCGATGTATCCCAACATCGGAATATATTAGAGTATATATATGTATGTATATAATTATTGGAATATGAATAGAGGATTCAATGGATTAGGAGAAATCAGGAATCGAAATGAAATAGGAATAAAGGAACAACAATTGTATATCAATATTTGTGAACACGGATTATCAGGGTATAGCTGTCATGGGATGTTGGAAGCAATTCACTCTTCTGGACTTAGAATAGGGAAAAAACTTGCCTGGTATATACGTGCTTCAGATATTTCACAGCTTCCTATCTCCGGCTTTATTTTCCTTGTTGATATTGAATCTATCAAAGAAAGATACTCGTTTAGTTGACTTACATCGCAATTATATCTCTGGCTGAGAGCATGTAGCCCTTATCGTCTATCCATACGATTCTATCTGACTCCTATATAATCATCTAACAAATAGAGCCCAAGTAATCACATAAATCACATAGCACATAAGGCACATAATTAATTTAGGCTTATAAATATTTTTAGAATTGAAATCGGATCTATATTCGCATTAACAAACAATATTTGAATTAATTCCTAATTTTCTGGGATTTATTGGACTCGTATTTATAAATAATAAGGTCTGTAAATGAATAAGTATCATAAGCTAACTCGCTCTCGAAAGAAATTATGATTTATAACTATTTTTAATGGAATCGGGTCATTTTTCTGAATCTAAGGGTCTTCGTTTCGATTAAATCAGATAAATGGTTTAATTACTACGCAATAAACAAGGTTAAATCAATTATTAATCAATTATAATTAATTATTCACAATTAATTAAGTATAACGCCCTCAAATCCAGGGTCAGAGGACTTGGTCATCACGGTGAAACCTTAATCCAAAATAACATTTTTAATCAATATACAAATGCTAGCGGAAGATATTTAGCATCTATGACCCCAAACTAATCCAAGATCTTTTAAGGTTACGGTTCTAGAAACAAGAATTCTAAATTCGATAAATAATTTTACACTTTCTTTTAAAAACTCTTTTCAACAATTCTCAATCTCAAAACTTAAACCGCTAGTATAACTTCGAAAAGAAGTATACTATGCCCAACTATAAAATAACACAACTATAATATAATATGATATAAGCAACTTTATATAACATAACTGACACTAGTCCGCAAACCCTGGACCAACCCCCTTCCAAATGCTTCTTCTTTACTTCCCCGAATTACGTGGCTAAGCAGCGCAAGCTAATCCTCACTGGAGGTTAAATTTGAAAACATGAAAGTATGAGCGAAAGAAATGCTCTGCAAGTTCATAATAGCATATATAAGGTCTTTTGATATGAAAACCGCCATCCGCATTAGAGCAGAACATTTAAAATCATAATTGTTGAATCAGAAAATTTAGTCAAGGAATCCCAGAATTGATTCCTCCTCTGTATTCAAAATCCGTTTGATATTTTTGAGCGAAATGCTTCAGCAATATTTTGAATCTTGACAAGAATAAAACTCGTAAAACTGTGTTTACGGAAATATCGCAAACAATAATAACATGAAACAATGATTATGGACTGAATCATAAACCTTATTCAAAACCGAACTCTTGATATTAATACTTATTTTGTTGTCATATCAAATTAGATATCAATACGAACTTTGATGCTCACAACATCCCATACTAAAGTCAATATGAATCATCTATACTAATACCACCTTTAATATTTAACACCAAAGTAAGTATCGGCATAAATCAGAAACTGAATCAAACTGTATTACACCTTTAATCCAAAACAGAAACAGTTGATAAATCATTTATTCTATGATCATCAAAAAAATTTAGCAACAATAGTTTAGATTGGAACCAATTATATTTCATGCTGTTCCTGATGATCAGTCATGAAACAGCACCGGTATCCCGCAGCCATACCGTAAATATAGGTACCACCGGTATCCCGCAGCCATACCATACCTGTAGGGCGCCATAAAAGGCATATATTCTCCTTGCAAGATATTACAGCTGGACCGATGTCTCAATCACCTATGCTATAACCTGTAACCATCCAATCTTAAAACATTTTATTAAAAATGGGTCATAATAATCGACACCCGAAATAATTTTATTCCCCCATTCACTTGGGCATGAATACTCGCAACCAAATCATTTTTCTCAAGGTATAAAACTTTTATAAATCCATTAATTTGATAAGTAAAAACATTTAACTATTCTGAACATAGAATAGGCAAGGGTACTTGCATAAAAAACATTTAATTCAACGATATGTAAAATATTTATCTATTCTGATTTGAGAATAGGGAAAGCAATACTTACATAATAGGATTTAAAATAAATATCCCTTGAATAATAAGTGATGATATGGATACTTTCCTTTGGTTTTTAGCAGTTAGTCACACTCATAGAAACACAATTATCTCAGTCTAGCATCTCAAGGCATCACTGTCTTTTACTTCGCTAAATCTCTGATCTGCTGCTCATGCAGTGCTGCAGCCCAATAATCCATACTATTCAACTCTAGTCTTCATCCATTCCATCTGCAACTGATCGTCTTGAAAGACTCGTATCCATAATTAGAAAATAACATTTTAATCATCTAAACGATAATTACTCGACGAACTGCGCGTCAAAATTCTATCGTCTACCCATACGATAGCCCACACATAATTACCATAGTCAACACAAGAATCTTGACCCATGTACGCACGTAATTCACATAGCACTTAAACACATAACTCATGTATCACATAATTCATATCACATATGACTCGGTTCGTCAAAACATTCGACTTGGTATGTTTAAAACTGAAATCGGGTCAAAATACGTCTTTTTGGTAAATACGTGACTCAAAATTAACTTTCAAAATAAGAGACCTTCCGAAACAAAAGGATTTGGGTCTCGAAAGTATTTTAAAGAAAGCAGAATATTTTTCTGAATCTATATGCGTTCGTTTCTTATTAAACGGACGAACGGTTTATTTATTATGAATAAAATAGGAATAAATGGGACGAAATCAATTAATAATAATATTAATTGATTTTTAAATACCAAAATATTATTTTTAAAAGCTTAAAAGTAATTTTTAGGAAATATTTGAATTAATTATAAATAATTGTATTTTATTTAACTATTTATAAATAAAATTAATTGATTAAATGAATTAACCAAATAATTAAATCTATAAATAATCAATTAAAACAAAATATAAATAATTCAAACAAATATGGATTTTTGAAAATCATAACAAAAATAATTTTTGAAATTTAAAACAATTAAGAAAATAATTTTTAGAATTTAAAAATAATAGGTAAATGATTTTTTTTAAAATTAAAATAATTGATTTTTGAAAATAAGAAAAGGAATTGTGAATTATTTTTAAATCAAAAAGCAGAAACAACATTCAGAAACAGAAGTTGGGGATTTTGGGATCAAACCCGGGTCAAATGACCGGGTTGAAACCAGGTTAGGGGAACCAACTGGGTCAGGAAGAACTCCGATTGGTTTCTGGGTAATCCCCAGATTCCGACGGATCTTCGCCGAACCTGGCGGTCCAAACAGCCACACAAATGACTACTTTTCCTCATTTTCTTCAGTCCAAATCGTTTATTAGAAATCCAGAAACATCATTACATCAACAGCCATCACAACCAAAACCGAATTCGACTCCTTCGGTCAAAACACCATTAAACCGATGAGGAGCTTCGAATTTTCTGGCGAATGGAGATTTACCGATTTACTCTACCAAAACTATCGAGTAACATATGAAAACGAAGCTGGGAACGTGAGTAATCAAATCCTAACAACCAAATCATCAGCCATCACACGTATTAATCGGAAAATCAAAATAAAAAACTAATAAAACTAAAACTCGACTTGGCTATTTTGAACTTAATTAAATAAAAAAAAATTACAAATCGATTCTAAACAAGCCAAGGAATCTACTGAAATCATCAAATTAACCAACAAACATCAGAAATCCAAAAACGAGTTCAAGCTAAGAACTCTAAAAATCGATTTTTCGCAGTACCTCACCTCAAATTCTGAAATTAGTATCAGTAGAAAGTTCTTGTCACGAGGATCATTTTGATTACTAGAACACCTGATTTGATTTCCAGAATTAATCAAAATAAAGAATCAAAGTTTATGCAGAAAATTTCATCCCCAAAAGTGTTCTTGAATTTTCTAAAATAAGAATAAATAAAATAACAAAATCTGCTGTTGTTTATATTATCCTAAAATAAATACCCCAAAATTAAATAAGGGTGTTTTTATTCCCATAATAAAAATAATTAAGCCCCAAAATAATAATTACGGGGAATAATTTTGGAAGCATCAAAGTATAAAATTTATGTCAAAATTCCCCAAAAATTGTGAATAATTCAAAAATGCACAAATACTGGGTATTTGAAATACAACTAATTTTATAAAAATAAAAATGTGAATTTTGTGGGCTTTGTCATCCCGGTGGGGGTCCGTTGATTTTTGAGAAGCAAAAACGGTTCATAAATTAACAGAAAACCCCGAAAATATATAAAATGCATTCAAACACACATAGAACGAGATAAAACGAGTACCTCGATAAAGACGCAAATAAACACACGTTCAGATTGCGTATACTCTCATATAAACGCATTTTAAACACATAATAAATATCCGAAAAATATGTTGGTCCTTACAGGACCACACATAATTCTACCGCATGTTAAATAATGATATATCAAAATATATGTATATGTGTATATAATTATTGGAATATGAATAGAGGATTTAATGAATTAGGAGAAATCAGGAATCGAAATGAAATAGGAATAAAGGAACAACAATTATGTATCAGTGTTTATGAACAAGAATTATCAGGATATAGCTATCATGGGAAGTTGGAAGCAATTTACTATTCTGGACTTAGAATAGGGGAAAAACTTGCCTGGTATACACCCTGCTTCAGGTATTTCACAACTTCCTATCTTCAGCTTGATTCGCCTTGTTGATGTTGAATCTATCAAAGAAAGATACTCGTTTAGTTGACTTACATCGTAATCGTATCTCTTGTGACGCCCTCTAAACCCGGGGTCTAGGTTTGGGGGTCACTAGCCAATAAACCATGATAAAATAATCACAGCGGAATAATATAATAAATATGACCCCTTGCATGCAACTGAATCGATCACAAGTTATAGTATGGAACAAGCACTAATACAAACCAACTGTTATTATAAACCATAAGTCTAATTTGTTTTATAGATTATTCTAATTTTTATTACAAACCTCTAGACTATTCAAGCATCCCAAAACAGCCTACCTGGAAAACACACCAAACTATCTATAAGCACTTGACTTCTGATCAAACCTGAAACTCAAGCCTGCTCTGGCTTAGCTGAAAGATTAGATTAATAAACAAGTATGAGCGAAGAGATGCTCATCAAGTGATATGAAGTTTGTAAGTGAACAACAATAACAATATCTGAGTAAAAATCAAAGCTGATATAAACTTTAAAGTTTAAGCGAAATTTTAATCAAACACAATTATGCACCATGTTGTTCCTGATGATCAGTCATGAAACAACACCGGTATCCCGCAGCCATACTGTAAATATAGGTATCGATATCCCGCAGCCATACCGTACCTATTGGATATCCATGAAAAGGCATATACTCGCCTAACAAGATATTACACTTTCGTATAATAGCTCACGCTGGACCGGTGCCTCGGCCTCTTACGCTAACCAATAATCAATTCACAAAATAAATTTTTATTAAAGGAGTCGG
The DNA here is from genome assembly GCF_009905375.1 of Apium graveolens. Taxonomy (NCBI): domain Eukaryota; kingdom Viridiplantae; phylum Streptophyta; class Magnoliopsida; order Apiales; family Apiaceae; genus Apium; species Apium graveolens. The sequence continues at coordinate 236,973,864 of NC_133654.1, read as the reverse complement.
ATCAGTGACATCCTTATCTATTTAACTCCCCATGTCACATGGTCCGGAGTTATCTCAACAACTGATGGCAAAATAACCAGAACAATTAGTTATTCACTAATCTCAATTCAAAGTTTCACTGTATAGAGTATATATATGGATAATATAGTTATTCACTATCTATCAAATCAAAAGATTGGTTCTAGCACAATGATTACTAGAATAAGAGAATGTCAAAAAAATAGGAGTATTGTGTTAGATATATTTAATAATGTCATGGCTAATATGTTTTATGTTTAGCTTTCAGATCTTATGTGAACAGGATAAATCAGTACTTAACTGTTGATCAGTACTTATACTGGAAGTCAGGACTTAAGGATATCAGTACTTATATTATCAGGAGATAATCATCAGAAGATAGATATCAGAACTTAAGTGCTGAAGGACAATCAGATAAGGACAGTAGCTGATTAAAGGAAAGAAGATCGAGATAAACATAAGAAGAGATATGCATGAAGAAGGAATTCCGTGAAGAATGGAATACTTGGAAGAAAAGATATCTGATTGATATATTTTAGGAAGTAGAATTATATTCCATATCAATTAGCGATTATCTTGTAACTGTGTAGTATATAAACACAGATATAGGGTTTACACTATAAGTGTTATCATTATTAGAAAAGATTATTCATTGTAACCCTAGCAGCTCTCGTGATATTTTTTCATCACTGAGAGGTAACAGTTCCATACTGTAACAGAGTTTATTGTTTCAATAAAGTTTGTTTTCTGTTACTTAAGTTCTTAAAGTTCGATTTAAGTGTACTATACACTGTATTCACCCCCTCTACAGTGTGTGTGTGACCTAACAATTGGTATCAGAGCCTATCTGTTAACTTACATACAGTTAAAGATCCAAACACAATCATGTCGGACATAGAAACTCCAACAAAGCCTACCACAACCGAGGAACCACCAAAGACACAAATTCAGAGTCGGTATGAGACCATCACAGTCCCCATACTGAGACCATCTGAATATCCCATATGGAAGGTAAGGATGACCATGTTCCTGGAAGCAACAGATCCAGAATACCTGGATAGAATCAAGGAAGGTCCTCACAAACCAACCAAACTCGCTGTTGTAGTTGCAGATGAAGCAGCAAAGACCGTACCAAAGGAGAAGAGTGATTATACTGCTGAGGACATAACATCAATTGCTAAGGATGCTAAGGTACGACACTTACTGCATAGTGCCATTGATAATGTAATGTCAAACAGGGTAATCAACTGCAAGACTGCTAAGGAGATATGGGATGCTCTGGAAACAAGGTGTCAGGGAACTGACACAATTAAGAAGAACAAGAAGACAATACTCACTCAAGAGTATGAACACTTTGACTCAAAGACTAATGAGTCATTGAATGATTTATATGATAGATTTGTCAAACTTTTGAATGATTTGTCATTGGTTGATAAAGAGTATGATCTTGAAGATTCAAACCTTAAGTTCCTGTTAGCTCTTCCTGAATGCTGGGATTTGAAGGCAACGACAATAAGAGACAACTACAATCTTGATGAAACAACTCTTGACGAAATCTATGGAATGCTCAAGACTCATGAGCTGGAGATGGAACAAAGAAGCAAGAGGAAAGGAGGAAAGTCAAGGACAGTCGCTCTTAAGGCTGAAGAAGAATTCCCCAAAGCAGCTTCCTCAAAGAAAGACAAGGGTAAAGCTCTTTTCATAAAGTATGATACTGAGTCATCAAGTTCTGAGAGTGATGATGACTCAGATTCTGAAAGCTTGCCTGAGACTGATGCTGATGAGGAGATGATGAAGCTGTGTGCTCGTATGGTGAAAGGAATCACAAAGATTGCATACAGGAAGTTCAGGAAGGGAAAGAAGTTTTCCAGGAAAAGCATAAGTTCTGATAAGAAGAATTTCAGAAGATCTGAAGGCAGAGGAGGAAAGTCTGACAGAGGAGATTACACCAATGTTAAATGCTATAACTGTGGTGAGAAAGGCCACATATCTCCTGACTGCAAGAAGGTAAAGGTTGACAGAGGCAAGGCTCTTGTCACAAAGCAGAAAAGCTGGACAGACATCTCAGACTCTGAAAGTGAGGAGAACTATGCATTGATGGCAAATGCTGATAAAGAAAGTGCTGAGAGCAGTTCTGAAGCTGCTGAAACAAAGGTACCTCAGACTACTTATACTTTTCATACTGATGATATTAATGAGTTGAGAAGATATCTTAAAACCATGTTTGTTAGCTATAGAGACCAAACTTTAACATGTGAAAGATTAACTTCTGAAAATCTTGCATTTAAGAAAAGGAATGATTTCTTAGAAAAAGAGTTAGTCATGTTCCATCAAACTCAGAAGGATAGAGATGATGCTTTTTATGTTAGGAATGAAGTGCTAAAATTAAATGAATCTCTAAAAACTGAGTTAGAAAAGGAAAGAGAGATTATCAGGACTTGGACTAACTCTGGCAAAACAACTCAAAATTTGCTAAGTAGTGGAAACTGGAAAGAGGGCTTAGGTTATGGAGAAGATAAGAATGATAAAGGAACTGAAGAAATTAAGCCTGTTGTTAAGCAAAAGTCAAAGTTTAAACCTATTAAGTTTGTAACTGTAAAGTCTGAAAATGAGAAATCAGAAGATAAAGAGGAATTAACTTCTGACAAACTAAAACAGGAAAAGACAGCTGAAGTGAACATAGGCTTAATGACAAAGAAGCAGCTTAAGCATAAGCTGAAAGATGTCAAGAATGCAAACAAGGTAAAATCACCTAGGAAAAATAGGAATGGAAAGGAAGGTGTGAATAAAAGCAATGATTATAAACCTGTTCCTGATGCTCCTAGGAAAACATGTCATAACTGTGGAAGTTCTAACCATCTGGCTTCTTTTTGCAGGAAGAATAAGAATATTAACTCCTTACCTTCAAAATCAGGAGTTAAGAGTCAGTCTGTTAGATACAAACCACAAAATCCTTGTTTTCATTGTGGTAGTTTATGGCATTCCATTTATACTTGTAAGGAATATCATAGTTTGTACTATGATTATTATCAAATAAAACCTTCTTTGAAGAAAGTTTCCATTGTTCCTTCTAGTGTAAATTCTGATTCAAAGTCTGATAGTGTAAATTCTGTTAAGAAAAATGTTAACATAAACTCTGATGCTAAATCCGCTGCAAATGTTAACAAACTTAATAAGGCCAAAGGATCCAAGCAAGTCTGGGTCCTTAAAACTAATAATTAGTGGTCTTTGTGATTGCAGGGCAACAGGAAAAATATTCTAGTTCTGGACAGTGGATGTTCAGGACATATGACTGGAAATAAGGCCCTGCTATCAGACTTTGTGGAGAAAGCTGGCCCAAGTGTTTCTTATGGAGATGGCAACATTGGAAAAATATTGGGATATGGCAATATCAATCTTGGAAATGTCATAATTAAACAAGTAGCTCTGGTCTCAGGACTTAAACACAACCTACTGAGTATAAGTCAAATCTGTGACAGAGGTTATCATGTTGATTTCTTTGAAGAACACTATGAAATTGTGAGTAAATCTAAAGGCAAAGTTGTTCTGAAAGGATACAGACGTGGTAACATTTATGAAGCTAAGCTTTCAACAAGTACTGATGGTTCTGCAATCTGTCTGATAAGTAGAGCATCAATTGAAGAAAGCTGGAATTGGCATAAGAAACTCTCTCATTTAAATTTCAACAATATAAATGAACTGGTCAAGAAAGATCTTGTGAGAGGATTGCCAAACACAGTATTTGCTCCTGATGGTCTTTGTGATTCATATCAGAAAGCCAAACAAAGAAAATCTTCATTGAAGAGCAAGACTGATTCATCAATTCTTGAGCCTTATCATCTTATACATGTTGATCTATTTGGTCCAGTAAATGTCTTGTCTATTGCAAAGAAGAAGTATGCGTTGGTCATAGTGGATGAGTTCACCAGATACACATGGGTGTATTTCTTGCACACAAAAAGTGAAACTGCATCTATCTTGATTGATCATGTCAAACAGCTGGATAAAATGGTCAAAGATTCTGTGAAAATTTTAAGGAGTGATAATGGCACTGAGTTCAAGAATTTGATAATGGAAGAGTTCTGCAAAAGCCATGGAATAAAGCAGGAATTTTCTGCTCCTGGAACTCCACAGCAAAATGGAGTTGTTGAAAGGAAGAATAGAACTCTCATTGAAGCTGCACGTATAATGCTTGAAGAAGCAAAGCTTCCAACCTATTTCTGGGCTGAAGCTGTGTAGACTGCTTGTTTTACTCAAAATGCAACACTCATTAACAAGCATGGAAAAACACCATATGAGATGGTGAAGAAAAAGAAGCCAAATCTGAAATATTTTCATGTATTTGGATGCAAGTGTTTTGTTCTCAAGACTCATCCTGAACAGCTATCAAAGTTTGATCTAAAAGCTGATGAAGGAATCTTTGTTGGATATCCACTTTCCACAAAAGCCTTCAGAGTCTATAATTTGAGAACAAAAGTGGTCATGGAATCTATCAATGTCTCTTTTGATGACAAGAAGATCACTGGTCTTAAAGATTTCATTGACCATGATCAGCTGAGATTTGAAAATGAAGACTCATATTCTGATACTAAAAATCCTGACAGTCTAAGTCCTGATACTGTAAACTCTGATGGATTAAACTCTGATGTTATTGAAACTGTGGTGACTACGTTAAAGGAAGATGCACCTATGCAGGGGGAGCATACTCAAGATCCTACCACATCTCAAGAAACATCTGAACATGCATCTGGCTCTTCAAGTTCTGATTCGTCAAGTTCTGATAAGCCAAGTTCTGATAGTGCTGAAAATCTAAATACTGAAGAATCCAACTCAGAGAGCATAGTTTCAGGGGGAGCATCAGAAAATGAAAATGAAGATAGCATGGATCATGGGGGAGCATCCAGTTCTAGAGAAAACCTTCCATCTGCAAGGAAGTGGACAAAATCACATACACCTGATTTGATAATTGGAAATCCTGATGCAGGTGTCAGAACTAGAACAGGTACTTCAAATGAGTGTCTTTACAATTCTTTTCTCTCTCAGACTGAGCCAAAGAAAGTGGAAGAAGCTCTTCAAGATGCTGATTGGGTGCAAGCAATGCAGGAAGAGTTGAATGAATTTAAAAGAAACAAAGTCTGGACCCTAGTACCAAGACCAAAGAATAGATCTGTTGTTGGTACAAAGTGGGTATTCAGAAACAAAACTGACAGTGATGGCATAATTACAAGGAATAAGGCAAGGCTGGTTGCAAAAGGATATTCTCAACAGGAGGGAATTGATTATGATGAAACATTTGCACCAGTTGCTAGGTTAGAAGCCATAAGGATATTTTTGGCTTATGCTGCTCACAAAAAGTTTACTGTCTTTCAAATGGATGTGAAAAGTGCTTTTCTCAATGGAGAATTGGAGGAAGAGGTATATGTTGAACAACCTCCAGGTTTTGTAGATACCGAACATCCAGACTATGTCTACAGACTTGACAAAGCACTTTATGGACTTAAGCAAGCTCCTAGAGCATGGTATGAGACTTTAGCTCAGTTTCTTCTGGAAAGTGGATTCCACAGAGGAACAATAGACAAAACACTGTTCTACCTCAACCATGGAAAGGACTTACTTCTGGTCCAGATTTATGTTGATGATATCATCTTTGGATCTACAAATGACAAACTTTGCAAGAAGTTTGCCAAACTAATGCAGTCAAGATATCAGATGAGTATGATGGGGGAACTTAGCTATTTTCTGGGCCTTCAAGTCAAGCAGAATGAGGAAGGCACTTTTATTTGTCAAACCAAGTACACCAGAAACTTGCTAAAGAAATTTGGAATGCAAGATTGTTCAAGTGCATCCACTCCAATGGCCACTGCAACAAAACTGGATAAGGATACCGGTAAATCAGTAGATATTACTGACTACAGAGGTATGATTGTGTAACACCCCCAGATCCGGGGTCGGGGATCCGGGTTGTCACGGTCTTTCTTTCCACAATATCACTTCACTTAATTAATAATAAATAACCTCATGCTGTGACCCCACACTAACACACACCACAACCCGTTATAGTCTCAGAGATGAAATTGAAATAAGTACAAGTCTTTGAATCCACAATTTAAAATTATTACAACCCAAAATGATTACTTGATAATTTACAGTTAATTGCCATTATCTGCCACAAGTTATAATTATACATAATTTGATTCTCAAAAGTAGATGGTCTGAACTACAATGGATCTACCTCTGCAGCTATAGCAGCCACAACATCATCGGGAAGACGCGGGGCGCTTCCCACGCGCTTGCGCTGGGTCTGCTGGAGTCTGGCCATCTCTCCTAACTGTTGTTGTGTGATGAAGAAATAAAGCAAGAGTGAGCCTTACAGCTCGCAAGATAATACATAGTGATAACAATAATATAAGTATCTAAATGGATACTCACTAGAATCTTTATCGTGTGTAAGATAATTACTTACTAGATATAATGTAAAAACAAGGAATGAAGTTACCAATACTTCACCACACTTATATCATTTATAAAGCTACTTGAACTACCACCGTTCAAAGTATTATAAGTTTTAAGAAAAACATCCCATAGATGAGACCACAAGTTGAGACTTGAATAGATTCAATCTTTGAAATATTATTGAATGAAAAAAAAGTTATGAGATACTTTATTTAGTCCCGATATATATATATCCACATATATATATCTCTAAAACATTTCCTGGAACCTCTGTTATGTAAAGTATGAACAGAGTTGCAATATCCAATAAATTTGGAAGGAAAAGAAAACCTTTGGCATAAACCAGATATCTTGCTGATCAGGCAAAGATACCCATTAGTAACCTTTTCTACTAGTAGATGGACGAATTCCCCACTGGTCATCACCCTGGTCATAATTAGGACCTTATGCTGGACTGCCACTCAGCCACTTATGCATTTGATGGACTCCCACTGAGCCACTTACACTATCATGGACGCCCACTGAGCCCATGTTGCTTATGCCGACTCAATAGATGGACTTACTTCCCGAACGTTGGGTAAGTAATCAATTCATTTACCAAAACTGCAACCTTGTTGCGAATATAAAATACACCACAGAGCCGGATCCCTCAGGTTTTAAGCGAGTATTTAAATCCCCTTAAAAAGGAAGATCTTAAATATAAAATTGAGTTTTGGGATCCGCTCTAACTTTTAAAAATCATTTTGAAGACTCGAAAATACTTTATAGAGTGTTTGGAGTAAAGCTGATTTAATGAAGTAAATCAGTCCCCAGAATATTTAGAAAATGACTGAATATTATTATTTAAATAATATTCCCATAAGAATAATCTTTATAAAAATAATTGAAGTAGAAGTATTAAAACTTATACTTGAAACGAGTATTAAATAACCAAAGATATACTTATATGAAAGTATTATCTTTATTTGAATAATCGAAAATAAGTTTGATTATTAACACCTTATTCTTTAATAAAATAAAGAATATATTTCAGCAAATAATCGGAGTCATAGATCCTCAAATGAATATTCAAATAATATTCATTAAATAATATAAACTGAGTCATAAGCCCTCGAATGAATATTCAAATAATATTCAATTAATAAAATAAAAGGAGTCATAAGTCCTCCGATGAATATTCAAATCATATTGAAATAATAAAATAAACTGAGTCATAACCCTCGAATGAATATTCAAATGATATTCAATTAATAAAATAAAAGGAGTCATAAGTCCTCGAATGAATATTCAAAATAATATTTATTAATAAAATAAACGGAGTCATACGCCTTCGAATAATATTCGAAATAATATTCAATAATAAAATAAAGTTAAAGTTATCGAATAAACCTTATTCGATTAATAGTTTGGAAAAACTATAACTATATATATATATAAATATATATATATATATCCATATCCATATATATACAAAATCTACTCGGGATCCTCGACTCCCGGTTTTAGAAAATATTTTCACCTTTGGGTCCCTATACTAAGGGTATATGCAAGATACCGCTATCCTCTAGCATAGGTATTATCAACTGAACCAACAGATATATATTTCAAGAATATGAAACAGGCATGCATATATATACCATATCACATGCTACAATATATCGCAAGATTTTGCTAATTAACCAACATGCATCTATCGCAAGATAATGCAAATACATATATTCATCACAACAACAGTATAACGGATAGAATACTTGCCTGAGCGACTTGGGGTGAGAAAGGCTCGGGATGAGTCTGATAACCTATAAACAACAAGTAAGTTGGAATTAAACCAAAATCACTTGTAAACCTATACTTTAACTAACTTAGACTCTAACGCTTGTTTTGCGCTCACCGATTCGCTTAAGTCACTCGGGTACCCTCGGCTCCACCATTTTTAATAATTTAACCTTTACGAGTTTTAAAGCGATTCCTTCGCGAATGTCTTACCAACTGCCTAACACACTTACATAAATGTTTCATACATTAATTAACCCTTTTTGGTCTTTAACCTATGTTTCAAAGTAAGGCGAGGGAAAAAGTTTCGTTCGCGAAACGCCGTTACTTGAAACGGTCGTTTCTCCTAAACCGTGCATCGGAATCGAACGAACTACATATCAAAACGAAGCTCGTAACATGAGCTATCTAATCATGGCAGTGGTCATAATCTATCAGGGGGTTCTCGGGTCCTAATGCTATGCACAAAAACAGTCCAAAGAAAATCGGACGTTACGACGGCTATGTTTACGCGATTTCCAAATTTTAAACCATACAAAACCAACCACAAACCAACCTCAAATCCAACATACAACCAACATCCATCCTTATCACATCATAACAACCCCAACCAATTCAATTTAATCATTCATACTTATGCTTAAACTTAACTTTAATCATACTTAAGTTCCTTTAAATCAAAACCACAACAATTACCATTCCATTTCACTACCATTCCAAATCCCAAACTCTAAATCATAACAACAAGCTACAATATCAACCCACTAATCAAAATCATCTTATAATATATAGGAATCTAGGGTTTGGAGATGGTATACCTTCCTTGAAGTGGTGGGTGGAGCTAGGAAGCCTTAAGAAGCTTGGAGAAGTCTTAAGAATGCTTGGATCTTCAAGAAAACCAAGAAAAGTTCAAGTTAAAAAACTTGAAAACACTATTCATTGTCTTCTTCTTTGATTAAATGAAGAAGATTGAGAAAGAATTAATGGCTTAAACTCATGATATAGTCCTAACTAAGCATGAAGATGATTAGGGAATTATCTTACCAATTTAGGAGGCTTGGATCTTGAGTTTTGAAATTTTATTCCTTTAAAAAAGCTAAAAGCCGAGAGCAAATGAAGAACTCATGCCTTGGTTGCTTTTGATTTTTGATGAGAATGATTTTTACTTGGCTTGGTTGACTTGTTTTGTGCTTGCTTTAGTCAATTACTTTCTTGCCCTTGAAATTGTGTGGTTACAAAGCTACCACACCTCCTTCCTTCCCATGTCATGCTTATGTCATCCTCATGATGTCATCCTCCATTCCTTGTCCTCTTTCTATTGGTTGGATGACATCCTTCCCGCTAATCCCTTTGATTAACTTCCTAATCGTTTGCCTAATGACCGCTGATCTGTTATACGGTTCGCTTAACTTTCGTTCTCGTTTATCGTTTGAAGGATCACACCCGGGATCTTATTACTTAGGTTCCCTTAACCTTTCTCAATATATTATATTCCTTTTTATGATCCTCTATTATAATCCTTTAATTTAAATCCTTTTTATCCTGTTACCTTATACTCAATTCTCTCCGTATCTTGTGGATTTCCGGGAAAAACCAAAGTGTTCGGAATTGGATTCTGACGATCTTTACATACACTTATATACTTCATAGAGTACTAATAATATCCCAGAATATCCATAACAGAACCCCTACATAGTGTGGCGTGAAAAGTTTTCTCATTCAGCTAAAACACTATTCACAAGGGTTACAAAAAGTTGAAAATTTTTGGGGTTATTACAGATTGGCTCTCTACTCTATCTAACTGCTAGTAGACCTGATATCATGTATGCTACCTATCTTTGTGCAAGATTTCAAGCAGATCCAAGAGAACCTCACTTAACAGCTGTAAAAAGAATCTTTAAGTATCTTAAAGGAACAGCTGCTCTGGGATTATGGTATCCTAGAGAATCAGATTTTAAATTAATAGGTTACTCAGATGCAGATTTTGCAGGTTGCAAAATTGAAAGGAAAAGCACAAGTGGAAGCTGCCAATTTCTTGGAGGCAGATTGGTTTCTTGGTACAACAAGAAACAAAAGTCAATTTCCACATCAACTGCAGAAGCAGAGTATATTGCTGCAGGAAGCTGTTGTGCATAGATTCTTTGGATGAAGAATCAGTTACTGGATTATGGGTTAACATATTTCAAAATCCCTATTTACTGTGATAATCAAAGTGCTATTGCTATGACAGGTAATCCAGTTCAACACTCAATGACAAAGCACATCAGCATCAGGTACCACTTCATCAGGGAACATGTGGATGAAGGTACAGTGGAATTGCATTTTGTTCCCACAGATCAACAATTGGCAGATATCTTCACAAAACCATTATGTGAAGCTACTTTTACAAGATTGGTAAATGAACTTGGAATGGTTTCAGGTTCTTTCTCTAAATCTGCTTAGACTTGTTCTATGAATCAGACTTTATGCTCAGTATTTACAGAATTAATCTCATTGTATATTCTGTGCTTAATTGATAAATGTCTTTAAGTACTCATTGTTGTCTGATATATGTTTCTAAACTATGATAAGTGATATATTTGTTCTAGTACCTATTCATTCCTATGAGGATAACTGTGCTAGATACTGACCTAGTAGTCTTCAATAAACAAATGATTCCATGGAAGAAGTAATTATTTCAGTGGAAATCTTATGACACTAGCAAATTCTGATAACTGAGCTTAGTTAAGTTTACTTTGTATATCTTATTACTAAGTCACAAATTAGAATAATGCTACTCATCTGTTAAGTTCTGATACTAGTAAAACTGCTGAATGTACTAAGTGCTGATAAACCTCTCTTATCAAAAGAAAGAGCAAAAAGATCAAAGATTAAAATCAGGTACTCCTTTGAGATCTAGAGTAAAAATATGGAAGGGACGACCCAAGTGCATTGCTGGTATTAAGTAAATATGCATCAGAAAAGCAAAATATTTTCTTGGTGACTTTTCACACTCTATGATTACTGGAGAAATACTCTGAAAATAGCATAAATTCTGATAAACAGTCGTGACTCACTTACACTGAGAAGCCACTGTAAAACAGAATTGCAAAAGATGCATAAAATTAGCACAAAACAGTTGAGATGGACTCTAGCATGAACTCATTCATCAGTAGGTTTCAGGACAATGACAGATCTTTAGCAAAATTTTAGTTATGCCTTATTTCTAAGATGTACTGAAGTAAATCAGACTTTACTCTTTGTCTGTTTTTAGCTTAATGCACACACTAATCACTCCATCTGAATGATGAAAATTTCTGTGGTGGTCTATATTATTTTAGATAAACAGTCATTGTGTCATTATTGCACAAATTCTGAGGACAAGTTCTAAGTTACACGTCCTGATGATTAAAATCTGACGTCCATAACTCAGAACTTGTATGAGTATTTACTAAGATGGGCATTCCTTTTTCGAGTTAAGAAATTATGTTCTGATGACTGTTAAGTTCTGGTATAGGTCTAAGTTCTGATTTCTCAGTCTAATCCTTTACTTGGCTTATCTGTGAATAAAATTTGATAACAGTCTCAGTTCGAACTCGAATATGTTGAAGTGGAAGATTAATAGTCACTATGCTAAGGGTTAATGGTATTTGTACTTGAACAGTCCACTGTTTCTTGTGTCTTGTGCGGTCTAGACCATGATTCCCCTTTCCAATGACTGTTATTCTTTTTCAAAGTCTAGGGAGATGAGGTAGAATTAATTCTACCTGTCAGCATTAAATATCTTTGCGTCTCTTGGCATTCTTTTGCCTATATAAACAGCCACTTCACATTAGTCTTTTCATCATACTTTTATCACAAATTCAGTCTTGTTTTTCATTTACTATCACAAATGGCTGAATTTGGCTGGTTCTACAATTACGGTGATGAGACTGTGCATGTCTTTTTGAATGGAATTCCAACTCCCTACCCTATCACCAACATCCCTCACAATCTCTGGATTCAATTTCCAGAGGTTATCAAACGTGATCTGGTGGCCGTTCGAAGAGACCTTCACCTTCGTCGTATCCGTCAGCAAGAACGAATCATACGACTCGCCATCTTGTTTGACGAAGATAGGAAGAGGAAGATGACTTAATCTTGTCCTCTTCCTGTTTTTCTTCATCCTCAGCTTTGTCAGGCTTCTTAGCTAAGACTAAAGCTGTTGATGTTAGGATTAGAAGCTTAGGGAAAATCTTGTATAAGTATTGATGTAATTTCCATTTCATAAATGTATTGTCTTGATATATTAATGAAAATTGTTTTTACTTCAAGATTTTGTCTCTGAGTTGTTTTATCTTGTGTTGCTAAATCCTGATTGATATTCTGATGACCATATAACTTTTGTTTTATATTAAGTTCTGATTCATTTTCAGCACTTATATATCTAATTTATCTTGGTCATTTTTATGTGATGTATTTTCAGAATATTAATGTTGCAGTGAAAAATAATTCAATCAGTGCTAACGGGTTAAATTTTGAATTAAAATTGTTTCCCTTGATAAATGGAACAGTTTTTTCCTTGAAACTCGGCAAACGGGTATGTCATGAGTACTATTTTCTCGAGCCCAGTAACTATCCGTTATTACTGCATGTCTGACAGGTGTCCAACTGTAATATTTTTTTGTATAAGTACAGCAGAGAGAAGATTTCTTTAATCTTTTTAATTTCTTCATCTTTTATCTCTCTTCTTACTTTTACTCTCCTTCACTTTACTTTTTCCGTTGTTTTCATACAGACATTATATCAAACACCTAACAGGCATACTTAATTCTCAATTTTTTTACATGGCACCAAAGGATTTAATCATTGATGGAGCAAAGTTTGTTCCAAACAACTATGCTGCAATTCTTGATCATGCTGACGCTCCATCTGAATTGCACTTTGTGCAAGATCTTCTTGCACATAGTGAGGTTGGGTACGCCTTAACTCAGCCTGAATTATTTTCAAGTCAACAAGTTCTGAGGTTCTGGAGGACTGGAGTTTTTGATGATGGTGGTAACCGTGGAACTCCCAGTATTATCTTCCAAGTGGGTGATTCATCCTTTGTAGTCACTCCTGGTACAGTACGCAGGGCTTTACATCTTCCAGAGGATTGTACTTTCTCAGTTCCAGAGGACTCAGCCCTTCGGGAGTTAATGGCTGAATTGGGATATGAAAAGAGTCTAATGAAACTTGGACAGTTGAAACGGGCTAATATCAGAAGAGAATGGAGTTTCTTCTTTGATTGCATCACCAAAGCTTTTGGGAACAAATGTTCAAATTTTGATGCTATCCCAATCATGAGTCAGCACATAGGGTATGTTATTATCCATCAAACTCATTTTGATTTTGCAACTGGAATAATTGGTTTTATTGGGGATAGGATGACAGAGGATCGAGATGTTGTTTATTTTGCTAGATTCTGTCAACTTATTTACACTTACTGTACTGATGAACCTCATTTAGTCAGCAGTCAAACCCCACCTTTTAAGGTTGCAAAACGATACTTTAATGACCTGGTAAATGCTGATACTAAAAAGAAAGTGGTTAGACCATTACAGATTCCTAAGTCTGTGAAACAGATCCTGGTAAATGCTGATCCTGATACTTATAGATCTGTTTACTCTGATGTCCAACCACCTCCGACCACCCAAAATCCATCAACCTCAGTACCTACCTCTCATTCTACTCAACCTACCCTCAGAACTTATCTCAAATCCTATCTCTCCAATTCACAGACTGCTCAACCTTCTTCTTCAGCACCTACTGTGAAGCCTACATCCTCTAAGCCAAAGAGAACAAAGACTGTTCCTCAAACACCTCAAAAGAGGAGGAGAATTACTTTGAGAGATGAATCAGATTTTGAGGAACAGATTCCTTCTTCAGAACCTGTGGTGGTTGAAGCTGAGAAAGCAACTTCTCAGAAGGATTCTGACATTGGGGGTTCTAGGCTTCTCAAGAGGCTTAGACGTATGATAGTTCCTGAAACTCCCAAGGAATCCAAATCAACAAGGAAGTACAAGAAACAGAGGGCACAAAGGCCAGTTTCAGATGATGAGGAGGAAGCAGCTAAGGAAGGGGATCAGGAATCTCTGATCTCACAAGACAAGAAATTTGCTCCAGTCACTTCTTCTCCATCAACTCCATCTCAGGAAGCTGTATCTGACAAGGCTAACTCACCATCTGTGTCTCTTGTTGATCCAGGCACAAGTGCTGAAATTGATATTCAGAACCTGGTTGTGCCTACAATACTTTTCTTAGAAGCTCCAACAGCAAATAATCCTTCCACAACACCTGTTACTGATGCTGTTCAAACTCCAGAGTTATCAACAACACCTTCTCTGTATCAAGATGCTGATGATCAGATTTTAGGTGAGCATCAGGATATGGCTGTTGATCAGAACTTAGTATCAGATCAGCAATTAGAGGATGCTGAAGCCTCCATTGCTACTCACACTGTTGTCTTATCAGAAGATACTGATTCTTTAAGTTCTGATGCTGAAAATGTTGGAGATACTGGTGAAGCTGCTACAACTGTAGATGCTGATGAAGCAGGTCCTTCAGGACATACTCCTCCACCGACTCTTCCTAAGTCTGAACTGGTAAAGGAGTTTGTTATCAGGGATGCACCAGTGCCTTGGAGTGAAACTCCTGCAGGTCAGGAGTGGACTAAGGAATGGAACTCAGTTTCATGTGTTCCAAATGCTTTACATCTTGCTGAGCACTTGACTAAAGCTGATGAAATGTTAAATTCTGATGATTTTAAAACCCAGCTTAGAGTCACTGCATTGAGTACTAAACATCTACAAGGTCTTCATTCCAATACTCATGCAGAGCTACACAAGATTCAGGAGAACTTTATCAAACAGGAACAAGTTTGGAAAATTGATAAGAAAAAGTTATTTCAACCTACCATTGACAGGATTGCTTATATTGAGAAAACTCAAGAGAAACAACAAGCTCGGATTGATCAAATTCTGACAAATCAAGCTTCTCAGCAATCGCAACTTACTGAAATCCAGACCTCAGTGGAACTACTTATCTCTCTTTTATTACCCGCTGATGCCAAAAAGAGGGAGAAGGTAATTAAGTCCAAATGCAAAACCAACAAGACACTGCAAGGAAAGGATGATGGAAAAGATGACCAAGGAAACTCTGGAATGGGTAGTGGTCATAGTCAAGGTAGAAGGTTTACATCAAGATAAGCTAGTCACAGAACAAGTTCTGATACTGGGAAAAGAATAAGTTCTGCTGCTGGTAAAAGGATAAGCTCTGATGAACTTCTAGATCTTGATGAGGAAATGTCAAGACAGTTATTTCTTCAAGAAAATCCAGGGATGGACTTGGAAAGTTTAAAGGAAGAAGAAGCCAGACTTAAATCAGAGAAAGTCACATCTAAATCTGAAGCTTCTGGTAAAAAGTTACTTCCAAAACTTAAAGGCATTGTGATCAAAGAAAGGACACATACTGAAGCAACATTGGCTAGATCACAACCACAGATAGATCCAAGATCCAAGGGTAAAGAAAAGGTTGGTGAACCTATCAAGGCTTATGTACCTCCTGAGGAAGAAGAAATTACTGATGGAAAAGATGATCTTGCTCTGACTTCAAGAAAAGTTCTTAAAACAACCTCTGACATGGCTCAAGTTGTTCAGAGTCAAGAAATTGTAAGTTCTGATATTCAGAAGAAGCAAGTAACCTCTGATAGAGCTCAAGTTAACTTTGATATCAAAAAATAGATCAAAGACACTCCTACCAAGATTCACTAAAGCAAAACAGACTCAATCTTTGAAGAATACTGCAAGTGGTTTTGAAGCAAGAGTAGTTACTGGAAAGGAAGCTAGAGATAAAACTGGATTGGGAAGTGCTGATGAAAGAAGAGTACACAACACTACCAATGATCCAACTTCCTTGAGTGAACCAGGTATTGGAGCAACTCTTGAGAGATTGAATCAACTGGAATCTGTACAAATGGTTTACCATACCTACTTGAAAGAATACATCATGTTGTATTTCATGACAGATGATAGGGTTTATCATATAAGACAAAATGCCATTCCTTTGAAGTATTTTGAAGAATTGGAGTATGTACTTTTCTTACTTCAAGTGGATGACAGAATAACAGAGACTGCTGCAAACTACTTAAAAGAACAGATTCAGAGACAGAAAAGGCTTTATTCTGTTAAGTCTGACAACATATATGTTCCAAAATACAGAGATCACAATGGTGATATTGTTGATATGAAGCCTAATACTGCACAGATCAGAATGTATCTTGGTATTAAGGGACTTGAATTCAATCTTGAGTCTGACAAAGCTTATGTCATAAGACTAGATCAGGAGTTGAGAAAAGCAAAGATTAATGATCTCAGAGCTGCAATCTTTCAAACTGGTGAAGATACTGCAGAGCTTAAAGGTGTTAAAAGGAGAATGATTGATGAACTAAGATATGCTGAGAAATGTTTGTTGAAGAACTATCTCAGAACAACTCCTGACATCAGAGAGATCAGAAAATGAAGAAGCCAAGTCGAAGATCTACAACAGCTTAAATTCTGATATTTATACAGATTGAAGTTGTTATCAGAAGTTGAAATTTGTAAAAACTTTAAGGACTGTAAGTTGTAGTTATCTAGTCTATTTCTCATGCATTTGTACTTAATGTTTTTGACATCATCAAATATCTGTTAAACTTGTATATTTTGTTAATTTACAAGTTGGGGGAGATTGTTAAATATATTTGATAATGTCATGGCTAATACGTTTTATGTTTAGCTTTCAGATCTTACGTGAACAGGATAAATCAGTACTTAACTGTTGATCAGTACTTATACTGGAAGTCAGGACTTAAGGATATCAGTACTTATATTATCAGGAGATAATCATCAGAAGATAGATATCAGAACTTAAGTGCTGAAGGACAATCAGATAAGGACAGTAGTTGATTAAAGGAAAGAAGATCGAGATAAACATAAGAAGAGATATGCATGAAGAAGGAATTCCGTGAAGAATGGAATACTTGGAAGAAAAGATATCTGATTGATATATTTTAGGAAGCAGAATTATATTCCATATCAATTAGCGATTATCTTGTAACTGTGTAGTATATAAACACAGACATAGGGTTTACACTATAAGTGTTATCATTATTAGAAAAGATTATTCATTGTAACCCTAGCAGCTCTCGTGATATTTGTTCATCACTGAGAGGTAACAGTTCCATACTGTAACAGAGTTTATTGTTTCAATAAAGTTTGTTTTCTGTTACTTAAGTTCTTAAAGTTCGATTTAAGTGTACTATACACTGTATTCACCCCCTCTACAGTGTGTGTGTGACCTAACATATTGATATTCAATGCGCTATCAGAGTATTTATAAACAATTCTTATATTTTGAATATGTAAAACAATAAGCTATTCTGAATTTAGAATAGGGGAGAATACTTGCCTGGTATGCTCAATAATCTCTTACCATAACTCTGCTTATAACTGCTGGCTACTATCTCCGTCTAACACTTGACCGCACTCCTTGCTACTTGATTCTATAAACAAAAGGACTATCTTAACTGACAGAACCAAACTCAATCGACGTAACTATACGTCTTGACATCTACGCGATCGTTTATAACTAAGCATGGCATTTAAATTGTAAACAGATAGCATGCATATCACATAGCACGTGATCATGGTATTCGTATAACACGTAATCACATATTTCATGTAACACATAAGTTAGATCGTTAAAAGATATGTTTCAGTGCGTTCATAATTAAAATCAGGTCAATAATAGTGTTTACCGATCAGATACCGACTCAAAAGAACTAACAAATCAAATGAAAATGCAATACAAAAAGAAATTAGGCCTAAAAACTATTTTTATTGAAAGCGTAATATTTTTTGAGTCTATACGCGTTCGTTTCATATTAAACGGATGAACGGTTTAATTATTATGAATAAAATAAGAAATAAATAGAATTAAATCAATTAATAATAATATTAATTGACTTTTAAAAACCAAAATATAATTTTAAAAGTCCAAAAATAATTTTTAATAATTATTTGATTTAATTATAAATAATTTATATTCATTTAACTATTTATAAATAAAATTAATTGATTAAATGAATTAATCAATTAATTAAACTCATAAATAATTAACTAAAATAAATTATAAATAATTAAATCAAATTAATTTTTTTTTGAAAATAATAAAAGAAAATGATTTTAGGAATTTAAGATAACTAAGGAATTTTTTTTTTTAGAATTTAAGATAATAAATAAATGATTTTTGAAAATAAATAAATGATTTTTAGTAAAACAAAAATGAATTTTGAATTAAAAATAAAAAGAGAATGTCACAAACAGTATTTCAGGATTTAACATTGGGGGAACAAAATCGAAACCGGGTCAGGACATAAATTAAATGGGTCGCCAAGAACAACCCCGGGTTGCCAAGAACAACCCGCACCCAGAAACCTACGAAGTTTCCGGCAACCGGGGATGATTCCGGCTAGACCAAAAATGAAGTCCCCCTGCCTGCTTTCACTATCCTTCATCCCCGAACTCATTTCCTAATCTACACGAACTCTCCTGGTAACCAGAACACGAACAAAACGGGACTACAACACAGATTCCAGCATAACACAACCCCGAGTTTATCTTTTCCGCCGAAGGATCGAACTCGGGAAATTCTCAACCGTAATTCACGTTTTAACTATCAAAATGAAGCCCAGAAACTTTACAATCTATTTATGGGCTCACAATCAATCAACAATCCCTTAACAATCCAAAAATTCGAATTTAAAAATAAGAAAAACATGAACTTCAACTTTAACATTCCGGGAATCAAACATCACAAATTTATAATCAAATCGACTGGAAATCATCATTTAAAGCTATTTGTAATATCAGAATCATCAAACCATTCTTCTATAAGCAAAACTAAATTTAACTAATAAAATGGAAAAATCGAAATAGTTGAATATCAACCTTAATCGATGATTCTGGTACCAAAAGATCAGCCTCCTCAAGGGCTTCAAATCGGTATATAGAACGTCAATAACGGATTAGTATAGGTCCTCGAATCACTCGGTTTATGTTCAAGAAGAAATTCCACCCCCAAAACCTTGTTCGTGAGTAAATTCTGTTTTTCTGAATTTTTATAAAATAAAAATGAATAAAATAATCTGTCCAGCTATTTATATTAGTGTAAAAATTAATACCCTAAAATAAATTAAGGGTGTTTTTATCCCCTAATTAAAATAAATAGGCCCCAAAATAATAATTACGGGGAATAATTTTGAAGACGATAAAATATAAAATTAGTGTCAAAATTCCCCAAAAATTGCGAATAATTCAATAATTGCAAAGATACTGGGTATTTGAAATATGAATAATTTCATAAAAATAAAAATATGAATTTTGTGGACTTTAACGTCCCGGTGGGGTTCCGGTCCGTTGATTTTTAAAAAATAGGAACGACTCCTAAATTACCAGAAAATCCCGAAAACACCTAGAATAAAACGCGCATAAAATGAAATAAAACGAGTACCTTGATAAAGACGCTAATAAAAACGCGTCCCGATTGCAGATAGATTCATATAATTGCAGTTTAAACATATAACAATTACTCGAAAAATTTTCTGGCCCGCACAGAAACACACATAACAACTATAACATCTAATATCATGACAACAATCACTTTAAATTTATAAAACACATAATAATTATTTATTTAACATATAATATTCACATAATTTTCCCGGATATTACATCCTTCCCCCCTTAACGGGATTCTGTCCTCAGAATCAGCCTAGGAAAACAAGTGAGGATACTTGGATCGCATTTCTCTTTCCAACTCCCAGGTCGACTCTTCAACCTTGGGATTCCTCCACAAGACTCGCACTAAAGACACAGACTTATTCCTAAGCACTTTTTCCTTCTTATCTAAAATTTGCACTGGTCGCTCTACAAAAGACAAGTCTGGCTGAATCTTGATTGGCTCGTATTCTATCACATGATTTGAATCAGGCAAATAACACTTCAACATCGACACGTGGAACACATTATGAATATGCTGCATGTGAGGTGGTAATGCCAACTCGTAAGCAACCTTTCCCACAAGCTTCAAAATCTCAAAAACGCCAACATAACGCGGACTAAGCTTTCCTTTCTTCCCGAATCTTGATAAACCCTTCCAAGGGGAAACCTTCAATAGCACTGCTTCACCAACTTCAAATTCTATATCTTTTCTGGTAGGATCAGCATATTTGCGTTGACGATCTTGAGCTGCTACTAATCATTTCCAAATGAGTTCTACTTTCTCTTTCGTTTGCTGGATCAATTTTGGACCCAAAATCTTTCTCTCACCAACTTCTTCCCAACATATTGGAGATCTGCATCTTCTCCCGTATAAGGCTTCGTAAGGCGACATTCCAATGCTGGCATGATAACTGTTGTTGTAGGAGAATTCAACCAATGGTAAATGTTCGTCCCAACTTCCTTCAAAATCTAGAGCACATACCCTTAGCATATCTTCGATAGTCTGAATCGTCCTTTCACTTTGACCTTCTGTCTGCGGATGATACACGGTACTCATGTTCAGCTTCGTTCCGAGACAATATTGAAAACTTCTCCAAAATCTTGAATTAAATCGAGGATCTTTCTCTAAAACTATGGATACGGGAACTCCATGTTAAACCATAATTTCCTTCAAATATAGCTAAACTAATTTATCCAATGAGAATCTCTCGTTAATTGGAAGAAAATACGCTGAATTTATCAATTTTATCAATAATAACCCAAATAGCATCATGATTTAACTTGTTCCTCGGTAATCCAACTACAAAATCCATCGCGATATGCTCCCACTTCCATTCTGGAATGTCCAATGGTTGTATCAGTCCACTGGGTCTTTGATGCTCCGCTTTGACTCGCTGACAAGTATAACACCTACTTACCCATTCCATAATTTCCTTCTTCATACTTGGCCACCAAAAGTTTTCTCTTAAGTCTCTGTACATCTTCTGAAAGAGATATGTCCTAAGTCCAATCATGTATGAGGATTTAGGAATAACTTTTTATGTAATCTATTTTGATTTCATTGATATTAATAAAAGACTTGTTTTGTTTTTTATTACGGGCTCTATCTATTTAAGTGTTTAAATAAGATATACCATAGTTTAGAGTAAAGCTTTTTATGGATTATGATGAGATCATAATAGTGAGACCTAAAAAGATGATAACTCTAAACTTAAATAGTTCCTGGTCATAGGATTACTAACTGGTAATTAATAATCCGCAAAGATCGGTACATACTATGCTTGCTTCATTATGAAGGATGTTTGTTCTCATAGATATTTGTGTGGTGACACTATAGCTAGTATGTAGGTGCTTATTATAGAATAAGTTCATTGAACATGACTCGCACAACTGAACAACTGATGGAGTTCACTCATGTGTCAACAGTTGTTCACATAGTGATAGTTGTACAAGTATCCTTAGACTTGAGGTCATCATAGTCATCTTGTGTACACTGAACTATGCTTTGGTTTAGTTCTTAGTCTCCAGGGACAATTATTATGGCTCTACTGGGTATAGGAATTTGTACACGAAGATAGTGAATGATCAATAAAGGATCTACCCCTTCCAGTGAAGGAAGAGAATGTTCAAGGCTGATCCACTTATGCTAGTTCAGGAATCTCTGGCCAGAGTGATTGAAATTAGAAAGGAGTTTCTAATTTACATAGAACTAAACATAGTAAATGGGAAAGCAAATGATTAAATTAGATAGGCTTGACACAAGATCCATGCCTTGTATTTAATCAGGACATTGGAGGGTAAAAGGAGTTAATTGTACGGTAACTATTCACTGAATAGGTTCTTGATATTCTAAGCAGTGAATTCGTATTATCCGAATAGTCGCGATATGCTGAGAAGTATCCCTCACGATGTAGAATAAATATGATTAATTAATTAATTATATTTAATAAATTAGAGAATTTATATAAATAATGATAAAATAGTTTTATTATTATTTATTTCTACTACCGGCTTAATATTGAACCTACAGGGTCACACCATAAAAGAGAATGATTTAATGGTGGATGAATTAATTAATAACGGCTAATAATTATTTATTTATGAAATAAATAATTAATTGGCAAATTTAATAATTGATTAAATGAGATTTAATTGATTATAAATTAATTAAGAAAAGTTCTTAATATTATTAATTAAGAATTTAATTTTTGGAAATTAAATCAAGAGAGAGAATTATTTCTAAAGTGTTTAGAAAAAGGATTAATAATTAAAAGATGTTTTAATTATTAATGTGAATAATAAAGGGTTAATAATAATAATATTGTATGGGAAAATTTCAGCTGAAAATTTTGCCTATAAATATACTATTATAAACCCTATTTTTATTCTAACCCAAAATTTTTAGAAAAACCTAATTCTCTCCACCTCCCCCTCCTCCTTAGCATCGTTTTCTTGGTGGATACCGGTGGAGTGCTTCACATTTGAGGAGCAGCTGCTAAGGATCTCCGATCGTTGCATTTGGATCGCTATTAATGGTTAGTAATCGATTCATATGTTTTAATCACGATTTATATGCTTTTATTTGGATTTTATATGTGTAAAAGTGTTTTACCATGCTTCCGCTGTGATTAAAATCCAACATCTTCATACTTTCGGGATGAATTGAATACCTGGAGTTGTGAGCGTCTCGAAGAATTTCATCTTTTAGCTCAGCTACATTAGGTATCCATATTCTGGAAGAAGATCTTAATATCCCTTTATTATCCTTTTGACTCCCTATCTCTGCTCCTGTCAAACTGTCTCGTTCATGGCTCATGACTTCTTCCTGACATCTTCTTATCTTCTCTAATAGTTCTGGTTGAAAAGACATTGCACACAACACATCTGTAGACATACTTGGGGTACAGACTTCTATTTCAAGCTTCTCAAATTCCTTGATCAATTCCTCAGATGAATTTATCATATTTAGCCTTTCTTTTCTACTGAGAGCATCTGCCGCCACATTTGCTTTGCCTGGATGATAGTTGATAGTACAGTCTTAGTCTTTGATCAATTCGAGCCATCTTCTTTGCCTCATGTTCAATTCCTTCTGGGTAAAGATATACTTCAAACTCTTGTGGTCCGTGTAGATCTCGCACTTTTCCCTGTAAAGATAATGCCTCCATATCTTTAATGCAAACACTATAGCTTCCGATTCAAGATCATGAGTTGGATACTTCTCTTTATGTGGTTTCAGTTGTCTTGAAGCGTAGGATATCACTTTGTCGTGCTGCATCAAAACACATCCCAATCCTTTGTATGACGCGTCACTATAGATCACAAAATTTCCTAGATCATCTGACAAGACTAGAACTGGAGAAGATACTAATCTATTCTTTAATTCCTGGAAACTCTCCTCGCACTTCTCGTCCCACTCAAACTTCTGGTTCTTCCTGGTGAGCTTTGTCCACGGTGTAGCTATCTTCGCAAAATCTTGTACGAACCTTCTGTAGTAACCTGCTAATCCCATGAAACTTCATACTTTCGTTGGTGTCTTTGGTCTCTCCCAGTTCATTATGGCTTCAATCTTTGCCGGATCCACTTCCACTCCTTTATTGCTAATTACGTGCCCAAGAAATCGTACTTCTTTTAACCAAAATTCACACTTGGAAAACTTTGCGTACAATTTCTTCTGTCATAGTGTTTCCAGAACTATCCTCAAATGCTCTGCATGCTCTTCTTCTGTCTTGGAATATATCAAAATGTCTTCTTTGAACGCGATCATGAATTTATCCAAATACTTTTTGAATACTCGATTCATCAGATCCATGAAAGCTGCTGGTGCATTAGTTAATCCAAATGCCATCACTAGAAACTCGTAATGCCCATATCTGGTTCTGAATGCGGTCTTTGGAATGTCTTCTGGCTTGATCTTCAGTTGATGATATCCGGAACTTAAATCTATCTTAGAAAACCATACAGCACCTCTCAGTTGATCAAATAAATCATCGATCCTTGGCAATGGGTACTTGTTCTTAATGGTCAGCTTATTCAGTTCCCGATAATCGATACACAATTATATACTCCCGTGCTTCTTCTTGACAAACAGTACTGGTGCGCCCCACGGGGATACACTGGGTCTTATAACTCCTTCCTCCAAAAGATCTTACAGCTGAGTTGCTAATTCTTTCATCTCCACTGGTGCCATCCGGTACAGAGCTTTAAAAACTGGTTCTGTTCCAAGTGCTAAGTCAATTGTAAACTCAATTTCTCTGTCGGGAGGTAATCCTGGTAGATCATCTGGAAACTCATTGACAACTGGAATCGCTTCTAGTGCTGGAACTTTTTTGCTGGTGTCTATCACATGGGCCAAATACGCCTCACAATTATGTTCTTTCTATTCAATGTCTGAAGTCTCACTTTCCTATTCTTACAATCAATCTGAGCGTTATTTTCTGACAACCAATCCATTCCTAAGATAACATCAAATTCTCCCAACTTAAAAGGTATCAAGTTATCATAGAAATGATGTCCTCCTATATCGATGTCACACCTCAAGCACACTCGGTTGACGGGAACTTGATCCTTATTAGCTAACTCTATCATTAATGCTTGTCCTAATAACTTAACTTCGCAATGCAGCTTATCGATAAAACTTTGAGAAATAAATGACCTTGTAGCTCCTGAATCAAATAAAACTTTAGCATCTACGGAGTTGACTGAAAGCGTACCCGCAACCACGTCAGAACTCTGAATAGCATCCTGCATAGTCATATTGAATGTCCTGGCCTTTGGCTGATTCTTTGATGGTGCCCCCTCAATCCTTGGCACACCCTGAGAGGATGGTCCTGTGATCTGTGGTACATTTGTACCCTGAGCTTGCTCTTTACAGTTGTTGGTGTAATGTCCTGTCTTCTCACATCGGAAGCATGTAACTTTTGGCATCTGATTGCGACACTCATATGCATGATGTCCATTCATATTGCACTTATAGCACACATAATTAGCTTTGCAAACCCCAAAGTGTTTTCTGCCACAAAACTTACAATCTGGCATTGGTGGACGATTGGGCCTCTGCTGATTTGAATTCTGAAAACGGTTGCCTTGTCCTCCATTTCCTGATTGTGGTCTCCTGAATCCCACATCCCTTTTACCCTGAAATCCTGGCCTTTTGTTGAAACGGCCCTGAAAATTACCATGCTGCTGACCTCCTTCTGAGGTATCTATTTTCCTTTTCTTCCCATCCTTTCCTTTCTGAGACATGTCACTCCTACTTTCTATTGTGTATATGTTGTGTACTTGATGATTTTATGAACAAAACACCCTGGTAGATTTTACTTAGTGAAAAATGTAGCACTCGACGAATAAGGATTACAGTCCCGACGGATAACTCAATATAGTCCCGACGGATGATGATTTATTATCCATCGAGTGAGTAGCTTATGTAACAATAAGTCTGTAGCACATTTCTGCATACATATTGTTTAGATTCTATAGTAGTACTCAAGTCATGTTGACTTTAACTAGATATGCATAATAGGTTGATTAATTGTACATAGATGATGTCTTGTAATTCTGTATAAATGAAATGAAGTCAAGTGCCAGATTGCTACCCGAAGGATAAACAACAATGCCATTCGACGGATGATCAACAAGACAACCCAATGGATGATCATGAACTCGACGGATGATCATAAACCCGACGGATAAAGAATTCAAACATTTGTTGACAGTGACAACACAGTCACATGCGTCGAGTGTATGCAAATGTAATGTGGAAGCCTATTCAACTGGGTTTTAGAGAAGAAAGAAGCATTTCCATTTCTATGCTATTATGAAGATATTCAAAGATGCATGAATAGAGTAAAGAAGTAGCATAGTATTAGACTTGATAGTTTTTGTTTTATTATCTTGTCTTATTGCTTTGTAATCTTGGTGATATATAAACCAAGAAGCAGCAAATAGAAAACTAACTAAGCAACCAAGAGAGAAACTTTTGTAAGCTGTATTCTTAGAATTTCTCTACAATCTTAGTTGTTGTCAATTTGTAAGCAGCTGTGAGCTAATTGCTACACAGGGTTCTCTTGATATATTATAAATCTCTGGTGGATACATTCAAATCCACTCAAAAGTTTTTAAAGACTTGTGTTTTTAATTACTTTTATTTTGATTCATTTCAAGTTATTATTCCGCACTCTGCAAATCAATTCACACTGATATATATATTTAAGTCAGAACAATTTTATTTGTGAAAAAGTTTCAAGAATTCCATTCAACCCCCCTTCTGTAATTCTTGTTGCATTGTTAAGGGACTAACAATTGGTATCAGAGCAAGCTCTTGATAAACAAAGAGTTTAAAGATCACAACAAAACAGCAAGATGAACAAGAAGGATGTTGGAGTCAAGATTCCTTTTCTGGATAAAGATAATTACCATCACTGGAAGGTAAAGATTCATCTTCATTTACTTTCTCAAGATGAGGCTTATGTAGATTGCATAAAAAGAGGCCCTCATGTACCAATGAGAGCTGCAACTGGAAATGAGCCATCTGCCCCCAAGCCAAGGCATGAATGGTCTGATCCTGATATTGAACAAGTCAAGAAAGATAAGAAGGCCATGAATATCCTGTTCAATGGAGTTGATGGTGATATGTTTGACAACATCATCAATTGCAAAACTGCTAAGGATATTTGGGATACAATACAGATTATCTGTGATGGCACTGAGCAAGTTAGAGAAAACAAGATATAGCTACTGATTCAGCAATATGAGCATTTTCATACTGAAGAAAGTGAGTCTCTCACTGACATCTTTAGTAGGTTTCAAAAACTACTAAATGCTCTGAAGTTGCATGGAAGGCTCTATCAGACAAAAGACTCCAATCTGAAGTTCCTTAGATCTCTTCCAAAGGAATGGAAACCTATGACAATCTCATTGAGAAACTCTCAAGATTACAAGGAGTTTACTTTGGAGGGACTGTATAGCATCCTAAAAACTTATGAGCTTGAAATAGAGGAAGATGAGAGGATGGAGAGAGGAAAGAAGAAAAGAGGATCCATTGCACTAGTTGCTGAGTTAGAGAAAGAGAAGGAGATGAAGATGGAAGCTGTTGAGTCAACTTCAAAGGTCTGTGAAAATAAGGGCAAGGGGCTGGCAGCAGAAAATGAAGTTTCTTTGAGCCAAGATGACATGGAAGATATTGATGAATATCTAGCATTTCTTTCTAGAAGATTTTCTAAGCTCAAGTTCAAGAAGAACTTTGGAGCAGCTAAGCCAAATAGAAACATGGTGGATAAATCAAAATTCAAGTATTTCAAATGTGGCTTGGTAGAGCACTTTTCCAGTGAGTGTAGAAAGTCAGATTCCAACAAAAAGAAGTTTGAGCCTTTTGATTATAAACAGAAATACTTTGAGCTGCTCAAATAAAAGGAAAGGGCTTTCATTACACAAGAAAATGACTGGGCTGGAGATGGTCTAGATGAGGATGAGGATGTCAGCTATGTCAATCTAGCCCTAATGGCCAAGTCTGATGAAACAGAGACAAGTTCTTCAAGTATTCAGGTAATCACCACTAACCTTGCACATTTATCTAAAGCTGAGTGTAATGATGCTATAAATGACATGTCTACAGAATTATATCATTTACGTGTTACACTTAAGTCTCTCATTAAAGAAAATGCTAAAATCAAAGAAAACAATTTGTTTTTAAGTGAAAGGAATAATGTGATAGAGTTTCAGTTCATTGAATTTGAAAAATTAAGAATTGAGTGCAAAATTGCTAAGGATGAATTAACTGAGTCTTTGAAGAAAGAAGAGATATTGAAGAAGCAGCTTGAACATGAACAGGAGGTGATTAAGGCATGGAAAACATCTAGAGATGTTCATGCTCAAATCACCAAAGTTCAAGGGATTGAGTCCTTTTGTAATACAGCCTGGAAGAAGAACAAGGAGAAGCTGGAATCCAATTTGGTGGAAGGATTGCTAACAGATGTAGACTCGACGGATGATGAAGGTCATCCGTCGGATAGCAATAAGGGTTATCCGTCGAGTGACATAAATCCTCATTCGTCGACTGTGAGCAAGCCCGTGAGTAAAGCCAAGCTTGTCAAGTTAAATGAGAGATATGGATCAGTTTCCAAGAATTTTGTTCCAGGAGAATCTAGTCAAGTGAAGAAGGAGGAGAAGGCTAATGTTGGTCATATGACTGTTAAGCAATTGAGTGACAGACTTGAAAATATTGAGGTTAAAACAGAGGCTAAAAAGAACAATAATAGAAATGGTAAAGTAGGGATTAACAAATATAATAACTACACACCTGATAAATATGCTCCTAGAAAAATCTGTGTCAAGTATGGTAGTGTAAATCATTTGTCTGTTAATTGTAAATCTGCCATGCCTAATTCCATATCTGTTCCACCTCACTTTCCCAACATGAATGCTATGTCTACACAGAATTTTAATGCATAATTTACTAATATGCCATTTGCACCTAATCCTTATTATAACGACTCGTGCATTTTTATTTTATTTCTAATATTTGGAAGTGTAATAAAGGTTTAAGTAAATAAATAAAATGTGTGTATTGGTTTTGGCAGCAGTTATAGATTGTTATTTAATTATTTATGATTGTTGTTATATGAGATTGAATTGTGTGATTTATTAATGAGATATATGATTTTATTTTATTTTGCTTATAAAAGTGATTTTGTTGAAGTTTTAATTCCATAAATATTTGGATTGTCTTTAAAATTGGTTTTCTAATTTTATAATTTCAATAATTACTTTTAGGACTTTATAAAATTGAGAAATCAATATTTTATTAATTATTTACCCTTAAATGATTTTCTGAGTGTGTTTATCTGTAAAATCCATATTTAATTCAGGAATTCTTTAAAAATCATGAAACTTATATTTTATTAAGTTTGTATTATTTGGAGAATTTTAAAATTATTTTGGAAATTTTCGGGAATCGTTTCACCCGCGTGTCGTCTCGTTATTTGTTAAAAAGCGGGTATAAAGTGCACCTCGAAAGTGTTTTTAAAATTTCGATACTTATATTTTTAATAACTTCAGGATATCTAAAATATTTTTAGACTATTATTGTGATTTTTCGAAATTGTTTTAAGGATGTCTCGGTTCGCTAATTTCAAACTCGGGATAAAAATTTAGGTCCCCGGGTATTTCGGGACACGTGTTAACAACTTATAATAAGAAGTTAACACGTATCCTTTTTACAGGACACGTGTTGGCTACAGTTTGTTTCTCTTTTGTTCCCATTTCAGTCTCTCTCTCTCTCTCGGTCTAATCTCTTATCTCTCTCTGTATCTCTCCCCTCTCTATTCCCCATATCCCTCCTCTGTTTTTCCTCGCGTGTTCCGACTGTTCTTCCCTGTTTTCATCCGTTCTCGTTCCGGTTGCTTTGGTCTCGCCGCCGGCGTGATTTTCCGGTGAGCTTGGTGGTTCCGATCAGTCTTGTTGGATTATGTCTATATATATATACTGTTGTATATATATGTGTGTGTGTGTAATTTGTGTGTGTGTGTGATGTGTGCGTGCGTGTGTGATGTGTGCGTGCATGTATGCTGTGTTGTGTTGGTGGTGTGGCTGGGGCGGCGCGTGGCCGCGTGCTTGCTCCCCTGTCTTCTGTGATGTTATTGTGGGCTGGTTCTTTGGGCTTGTGCTGATTTCCCTGTTGGGCCTTGCTGCTGGATTTTGGTTTTGGGCTCTTGGTTGAGCCTGTGCGTGCAGTTGGACTTGGTTGTTGCAATTTTAATTCTTATTCTTTTTCTGCTGGAATTATTGAGTAAAATTCGTGATATTATTAATTCGCGTGGGAAAATACTTATTAATAAATCGGTGGAATTTATTTGGATACCCGAATATTTCGGGCACTTATAAATTTTGCCGCCGTACCGCGATGACTCGTTACGAGCGGACGGTGATGACGATCTTCTGAGTCCTAAATTTTATAAATATATAAAATGATTATGTAAAATATTTTTCGGACTTAAATAATTAATTTTGATTGGTGTTGGGATGTACGTTGTATAAATGGTGGAGTAATATTGGGGATTATTTTGATTATTGACGTCGATCGTAATCGACGGGTAGTTTTATAAACAAATAAGATGCTGCCAAAATTTCCTAAAAATATATTGTAAATGTACATAATTATATTCTACGTGTTACCCCTAACAATATTCCGACTACGTGACTATGTGATTACGGGTTTATGTGTATAATAATAATACGAGTCGAGTTATCGGATTGAGTTGTTAGAATATGAGGATATCAAGCATGTCGGTGTAACTGATTAGGGTATTCTGTATTTGTAGATTCCGAGCGAGTTTTCCCAGGATTAAAGTCAACGTGAAAGCTACTTAGGGTTTTGTAAAGTGTTGCAAGGCAAGTACCCCTGACCATTCTTTTATGGTTCAGTGCATATAAATAGCTAAAGGTTTTTCTTTCGTAATGGAACATAAAAGTTTTAAGTTACGTATCCCCCGTATTTGAAATGTTGTTTAAAATTATGTTTTGGGGAAAAGTTACTTCTGAAAATAATTATCTCTAAACGTGATTTAAATGAAAAGAGGATTTGAATAGTGTGCTGTGTGAGAATTGATTTTGAAAAAGAGATAGGTAAAAGTGATTTTTGAAAACTGGATAAAACGATCAGATATGGGATACGTTGGGGCCAGAGTAGGCCTATTGAGGTGGCGTAAGAGGCTAATTCGGTTGCGCGCACTGTATAACCAACTAGTCCAGTAGGTCAGAGACCTAGCTAGTCTCTGAGTTCCGGAATAGGTAAATGAGATGGCAGTTGGAGCCATAAATAAGATGGCAGTTGGAGCCGTCTGGTGTTGATAGCCTGATCAGCTGTCTTCACATATCCATTACGTATCTGATTGGGTTTTGTGATTCCCGTAAGGGTACGAATAGTTGATACAGTATTTTATAAGTGTGACTAGCATGCTAAAATTGGACTCTGGTGTTTTTATAGCACACTACTATGTTGTTTTGATGAAGCATGCTAGTTAGTGATATCCAGCTTTCTCTGATTTTTATTGCATAATGTTGATATCATGATTACAGTTCTGTTCCTATCATTGTTACATTACTGTTTTATTCTGTTATTCATATTTTGGTACTGCTGAGCGATTATGCTCACCCTTGTAAACTGTTATGTATATCTCGCAGATGCCTAGAAGATCAGTCAGACCGACCTATGTTCCCGCCCCTACTGGACTCGGCTCCTCTGAGGTAGTTTGTATCAGGCCATGAGGTCTGAGGAGTTGCTGAATAAAGTTAGAGTGTGTTAGATGTTGAATAAACAGTTTGTAGTATTGAAAACCTGAATTATACTTGAACCTGGATCGGATCTTGGTTCGGGGTCAAGTTAGTATATTTTAATAATAATTCTGTTGTTTATATTTTTAGTAATTGTGTTTAGTGACGTCAACTCCTGACCCCGGGGTTGAGGCCGTCACACTTATTATGCTGCATTTAGTATGCTACAAATGCCATTTAGCATGCCATACTGGAATAACATGTTCACTAATAGCATGCCATTCCCTGTTAATCATAATATGCATGACAATTCTGCTATAATGAATGGTTTCAAAGATTCAACTCAAATGACTAAGGATGAATCTGATATCCCCAAGTCAAATGAGATCAAACCTAAGAAATAGAAAAAGAAAGCTAATAAGGCAGGAACCAAAGAAGGTAGAAGAAGCTTGGTTGGATCCTGATTGGATTTTAGCTATGCAGGAGGAGCTAAACCAATTTGAAAGGAATAAGGTATGGAAGCTGGTACCCAAGCCTAGAGGAAAGAATCCAATTGACACCAAATGGGTATTCAAAAACAAGATGGATGAAAATGGCATAGTAGTCAGGAACAAAGCTAGATTGGTTGCTAAGGGCTATTGTCAATAAGAAGGAATAGATTTTGATGAAACATTTGCTCCTGTTGCAAGACTTGAAGCCATCAGAATCTTCTTAGCCTATGCAGCCCATGCCAATTTCAAGGTCTATTCAAGTTATAGGGGCATGGTTGGCTCACTTCTGTACTTAACAGCTAGTAGGCCAGATATAATGTTTGCTACATGTTTATGTGCTAGATTTCAGGCTGATCCTAGAGAATCTCACTTAGTAGCTATTAAGAGAATTTTCAGATATCTCAAGGGAATACCAAAACTTGGCATTTGGTATCCTAGAGATTCTGATTTTGATCTAACTGGTTATTCAGATGCAGATTATGCAGGTTGTAGAATTGATAGAAAAAGTACAACAAGAACCTGTCAATTTCTAGGAAATAAGCTTGTGTCCTGGTTCAGTAAAAAACAAAATTCAGTTTCTACCTCTATAGCTGAAGCTGAATATATTGCTTCTGGCAGTTGCTGTGCACAGATTTTGTGGATGAAAAGTCAATTGCTAGACTATGGTCTGCAAGTTGAGAGGATTCCTATTTTCTGTGATAACACAAGTGCAATTGCCATCACTGAAAATCCAGTACAACATTCAAGGACAAAGCACATAGACATCAAGTACCACTTCATAAGGGAACATGCAATGAATGGTACTGTGGAACTACATTTTATTCCAAGTGAAAAGCAGTTTGCAACTATTTTTACCAAGCCACTGGATGAATCCACCTTCTCAAGGTTGGTAAGTGAGTTAGGTATGCTTAATTATTCTTAAATCTTTTAAGATAATTTGTAGGTTATTATGCAGCCAGAAATTTAATTGATTTTTCAGTCTAAGATGGAATTTTGGCTAAGTCAAAATTTACATCTCGACGGATGATCTTTATCCATCGAGTTTGATCATCCGTCGGAATATTGCTTGCAAATAAAAATCAATTATTTTTCTGGAATATTTTATAACTCGACGAATAACCGTTTATCTTCATCCGTCGAATTGTCTTAATCTTAGCCGTTAATTTCCTGAACATTATCCATCGAGTATACTTACAGTTTGTAGTATAACACGACAGATAATTGATGGAATTTTTACAGTTTATTTTTAAACGGCTATTTTAGGCAATTTTCATTGGTTACTTTATTTTACTTTATTATTTTTGACAGTTATTTTTGAGATAGTATAAAAGCTTATTTCATTTCCATTGCTTTTCTTTTATCATTCTCATATTATCTGATCTACATTCTCTCTTCCTCAAAAGCAATTAGCATCTCTATCTCTGCAATTTCCACTCTCTAACAATGGCACCAGTAGTCAAGATCATGTCACAAACTGGATACATCTATGAGAAGAACAACTTCACGGCTCTAGTAAACAAGGGGATTCAACATTCAAGTGACTACCACAAAATGATGGATTTTGTGAAGAACTGCAAACTCATCTATGCAATGCTAGAATTACCTACCATCTTCTGTGAAGTTGTTGAAGAGATGTGGACTACTGCTTCATACAACTCGACAGATAAGACCATCACACTCACCATTAAAGGTAAGGAATTATGTATTAATAGTGATATTATCAAAGCATGTTTCAAGATTCCAGATAATAATGTGACCTCACCACACACAAACACTGATATAGTTAATATGCTTAATTTCATGAACTATGCTCTCCCTACTTTTAAGTTATCTGACATTAGGAGATTGGGCCTTAGGAAGGAATGGAGTTTCATGTGTGATGTAGTGACCAAGGTCTTTTTTGGTAAAATCAGTAATTTTGATTCTGTCAATATTTCCATGCTTAACATGCTTTACATGCTAGTTACAGATAAATACTTAGAATTTTAGTGATCTTGTTTTGTTTGAGCTGGGATTTAAATTAGGAGAGTTAAATAAGAGGGGTAAAAATGTTTATTATGCTAGATTTTTCATGATGTTAGCTAACCACCTCTCTGAGGAAATTGTACTTGAGAACCCAAACAACAAATTAGATTATTGGGTTCAAGAGAGAAGAATTATTTCAGATTTGAACAGGGCAAATCATCATTGGAAAAGTGCCACTCTTCTATTTCCCTGTAATGGAAGCACCTCAGGTAAGTGAGGTAAGTTCATCTATCCCTACTATTCCAACCTCACAAATTTCTTTGAATTCTAGTGTAGCAATGGCAACTGTGTCAATGACCCAACAGTTGCCTACCCAAGCTACTAAATCATCAAAAATTTCAAAATCCAAATCAAAGAAAGCCCCTTCTGGTATCTCTCAAAAGATGCCAGTTGCAAAATCTACCAAAACCAAAGAGGGGAGTATGAAGGTGGGTAAGGTAGGTGTGGGAAAGGGTGAACATAAAAGAAACCCTAAGAATAAGGATGGAGAGTTGAGTGGTTCCCAGCCTAGCCACACTGCAGTTTCCCAACAAACTGCAGTGATTAATAAGGATAAAAGCTCATTTCTAGTTGTATCCTCCCAAAAGGATGTGACTTTTGAACAAAGCTCTCAGCCAAAAGGGTAAGGGACACTATCTCACCCCAAACTTATGCCAGAAATAAAAATCTAAAACCCTTGGGGATGCACAGGGTTCACACACTGTGCAAACTGGTGCTAAAGACACAGTCACTGCACCTTCACAAATTCAGCTTGATGTGGCTCCAATAAATGTGGAGTCACAGCCAAAATTATTAGTTATAGAAGCACCTCAAACACCTAATTCTCCCACAAACTCTCTGGATGTGGACATGATCAACACATCAATTCCTGATTCCCCTTCTTTAACTTTATTGGGGAGGCCAAAATCTGGTGTAAGTGAGCATCATCTTTTGAATGATTTGTTGGCTCACTTGCCAATTCTTTCAGGAACTGTTGAAACATCTGTGCCCAAAATCTCATCAATCAGCACAGAGTCCACATAGTTTCAATTCCAAAATCATTAATTTCTACTCTCTCAATGGATATTGCTCATCCGTCGAGTAGTGATTGTATCCCGGCGGATAAGCTTAACAATATTTATCCGTTGGATAGTCAAACTGCTAACCCGATGGATATTCCTCATCCGTCGGGTGTCTCTGCACAACTTCAAATTTCATCTATTATCTCTAGTGTAGAAGACTTAGTGGTTGTACAGTCACTCTTAGGATTGAGGTAAGAGAGTGTTATGAGTGAGAGTCTGGGTTGCTCCCAGGAAAAAGG
The DNA here is from genome assembly GCF_009905375.1 of Apium graveolens. Taxonomy (NCBI): domain Eukaryota; kingdom Viridiplantae; phylum Streptophyta; class Magnoliopsida; order Apiales; family Apiaceae; genus Apium; species Apium graveolens. Next base: position 236,938,501 of record NC_133654.1, on the reverse strand, counting down.
AGAGCAAAAGAGTGAAAATTTGCAATCCATTTCTTCAGGATTGGCAAAAGAGAGTGAGAGGAGTCCCACCTTAGATGGTGAAGGTGAGGGTGTGAGGGTGGGAAGCCAGGGTGAGACCCTGATGCAACAAAAGAGAGAACAAGAGAGAAATACAGGTACAAGAGTTATAAGGATAGATGTCATTGCTAGTGAGTTAATGAATGTTACGATCGACATTTTGTGTAATGTTATTTGTGAACTTTGTATAATATTAGAGCCGATTATAAATATACTTAATGACTGTACGTTTGTGTGAATGGAATTTGCTGCGTTATAAGTTGCTTTATGTAGAATATAAATTTTTCAAAGCAAGTTTTATTATTTGCCTTTATTTTTGATTTATAAGGAATATTCTATACCTTGAAAAATTTTCTTTTAAAAATTATTTCATTCATAAATTTCAAAAGTGATCTCATAAAATTTTTAAAAATCTAAGTTATTTTATGGTACAACTTTTATAATTTTTGAAATATTAATTTTATTTATAAAAATTATTCTTTGCAACTAATTGTTTATTTAATTTGCATTTTACTCTTTTGCCCATGCATGCAAATCACTTCTAATTCAACTCGAGGGCACTAGAGTCAATAAACACCCCACTAACCACTTCTACCAAGGCCACTTTACCAAAACACCCTTGCATGCATTTTTTACTTTCAATAAGAGAAGGGAGATAGTGGTAAAAGCACACTTCACTCACCAATTTACATAAGTGTAATGATTTAACCTCAATTAAACTCACACTCAACCACATTCACTTCACTCCAACTCATCTCATCTTTTTTTTCTCTCTTCCCCCTCCCTCTCTTTGCTCTCGGCCGAAGCCCCCTCCCCACTCCCTTCCATCATTTTTCCATCCCATTTCTCATATTCCCTAGTGTAATTCTCCTACCTACATTTATTTTATATACTTCCCAAGAGTTTTGTGAATGGGAGATGAAGTTTCATGGTTGCATGTGTAGCTTTTGTGTGATCTCCAAAGAGAAACTCTTGATTCTTGTGAATTTAAGAGCTCTCTATGAGATACATTTCATATATGTTTTAAACAAGTGTTTTATGGAGAAAACATGCCTTAAAAACCTTTGCATGCTACTGAAATTTCACTATATAATCATGTTTAGCCATGCATGCTAGTTTTAAGATGTTAATATGATAATCAACCATGTTGTGTATGCTACTCTTCTCGAAATCATGTTTTCATGTTTAAAAGTCTATCAATTCGAATTATTTGTGCTTGAAATAGATTGTTTCCTTGATATATTGCTTAATAATAGTTAAGAGAAGATACATTTCATGATTATTAAGGTTGGATAATAGGTTCAAGTCGAATTAACAAGAATTTAAACTCCATGTTTAGTCGAAACCTTGTTAAGTGTTTTCCATGGGTTGCATGTTGTATTTTTTATTTGCATGTAAGTGTTCTAGGGCATGGATGATTTCCATTCCTGTTGAGGCATGATTTTAGGATGTTGATGCACTAGGTTTGCTTTGGTAAAGGTTGGATGCTTGGTTAATAAGTGGGAGTTAAGGTGGAAAGGGTTTAGTTAATGTTTGTATTTTTCCAGAATTTTGTACTAGTTTGTGGGGAAGTTTTGATTGGGCATTTGTTGTGCACTTTGAGGTCCAAGCCACCAGAAGCTAGAACTAGGAGTATAAAATAGGTTTTAGGTGTTTGTTGGAGGTTTGTAAGACGTTTGGTTAGGTGCACGAGTGGAATCATAAAATCTATCCAGCAGGGGACAATTTTGTTGCAACTTAGAAATGGGAAGTTTTGACCATGACATAGGTAGACCCTCATTAGGCCCTGTTGGGACTTAGTTAGAGGGAGTGTCAGAGGAGTTTTTCCAGCCATGTTTCATAGGATTTGAGTTAGAATAATGTGTCACAAGTTAGTTCAAGTCAGGAGCTTTTCTTCCCCGAAAAACAGGAGAACCATGGACTTTAAGCTTAGGCCTAGGGAGGCCCAAGCTAGGCCCTTGAGCCACATCAAGTTTGGGAGTTGCCTTATGACCAGAAGAGTCTAGTGTAGAAGTTTTGGAGGTAAAATTGAAGAGTAAGAGGGTCTAATGCACCCAAAAAACCATAGATGTCATTCTGAAATTTACCATAATAAGCACTTTCACTTACCACATATTTTTAGAGCACTTATGAGTGAGGCCTAGGTTGACCACTATACTTGCAAGATAGCTTAAAGCCAGTAGAGTGAAAGGCCCAAGTGGGGGTCAATAGGATTTGGATGGTTTAGAAAAGGCACATCTAGTTAGGAGGCCAAAATTTGGAGATTTTGTCTAGTTTAGCGATCAAGTGACTTAAGTTGTGGAGCGAGATCATCCAAGCCTAGTGTTGTAATATGGTGTGTGTGATATTATTTGGTACTTAAATATGGTATATGAGTATATGTGGCTATGTATACTATTATGTTTATAAGGTGATTATAAATTGCGTGCATATAGGCCTAAGTGCCATTTGTGTTTAATTTCGGGTTGTAAATAGGTTGAGTTGGTGAGAATATATTATAATGAGGTTATTATTAATTGTGTAGGATCTCGAGACGAGGGTAAACTTGCCATAAAGGTCGAGTAAAGCTTCCAGTTGCTCCTACTTGCCAGTCCAGTCCAGTCTAGCCTTCTCAAGGCAAGTGATTCAACCTGCTTTTTCGTTTACACTGCAAATATGGGATAACTAGTTCCTATATATATGATGCGAGTATCCTGATTTATCTTGTTATACCTGAACCAAGTGATTCTCAATTCTATCCTCGTATTATATATAAATGCCATGAACCCTCAAGTATTTATTGCAAGTAGATCAAAAGTCATACCATGCTAGTATACCAATATAATTATGATGCAATGATAAAATAGAGATTTGTTATAATACCTTATTGATCCTTTTGATTAACATTCTATTGATTCCTGAGAAATCTTGATATTGCACCTTGATGCTTTGATTCAACTCTTGTAAGAACCTCGATAGATCTTTATCTTGATACCTAAAAGCCAATCACTCCTTAAAGTCGTTCATGATTGTTTGATAACCCTATTCTCACCCTAACACATGATACCCTATTATACTTCGCATTAATGCTCACCTTCTTTGTATTTTAACACTTATACCTTATCTGGAACCATTACCTTAAGCCTAATAAGGCTTTGTTCATTCATATTATCCGATAGCCTTGCTAAATCTCCTTGTCAAAGTCCTTGTAAATAGAAACCTTTCAATTACCCTGATAGAGTAAAGTCTAGTGGATCATGGCCCTAAGATTTAGTTAACATATTTCCAGTGTTTCAAAGTTGATCTATAATCCCTTGATAAAGATGTTTACTGTTTAAGAAATTTATTATCAATCGACATCAGTTTTTGAAATGATTAAAAATTTGGATTTTCAGTCCCAAAGGGGGATAAATGTTTTCTTTAAATAATGGATCTGGACTGAGACGTGAGTCCTTTCCACACTTATATTGTAGGCTTAGAAGTTGCCTAGGGATCCCATTAATGTATTAGAACCCAGCGAGGTTCGGGATTACTTCGCGGCTGATCACCAGCTGTAATCCGTAGCGTCATAAAATGGTTTTTGATTAAGAAATGATTTTGGAAATGTTTTGATACAAACAAATGATGCCATCACCCAAAAGTTCATCTCTTGTTATTATTAGCTCTATCTTCACATTGTTATTCTTTTAAATATATTTCGATTTATGTTTTGTACCGTATTGTTTAGCACTTGTTGAGCATTTGGCTCACTACTTGCTTTCACCCTGATATTATAGCTAGCAGCTATGGTTAGATTCAAGCAGACAACATGTAAGACTTGTGATGCCGATGCGTATGTTCGAGATCATGTAGAATAAGAGATAGTTTTATATGAGGACTCGATATTAAAACCAGTTGTGATAGTTAATAGTGTTGGGTTGTTCCAAACCCTAAACTGTAAGATCGTGGATTCGGTTGTATTTACTTTCTTTTATCTATTGTAATAGTTTTATATTATGTATTGTTAAGTTGGGGGTGTGACAATGAATGTCCAGGATGCAAACAGGGAGGGACTATCTCAACAATCTCAAGTTGTTATAGATTCCACCTCCCTTAATGCTGAGGCATTTACTCACCCTGTTCCAGCTTATCAACTTCTAGCTGAACAGGGCAATGACAATGCGGAAATGATGCTCAATTTGGTGCATACCACTCAGTCAATGCTAAGAGCTAAGGATGCCATCACGACTTTGCCCTCTATAGCTGGTGATGTTGATTATGAGACTGGTGGTTCAGCAAATTTTTTTGGAGATGAAGGTGGAGATAGTGAAGAAGAGCCATTGGACATAGGGGGAGAAGTAGGTTCCAGTTCAAGATCAGGCATGCCATCATGGGCATTTTCAAAACATTGTGATGAATACTACTTTAAGACAACCCTGATCCAACTCATAAATCAAACAAATTCTGCTCTTCAAACCACTACAAATGCCAATACCAAGAAGCTCCTTCAAACACATCTTGCTTCTCTCCAACTACAACAGATTCAAGGCTTCCAACATGCTAGAGATGTCAACACCATCAAGGGTGACATTGATGAGATGAAAAAGGCTATTTCTGACAAGATCGACTCTAAGCTTCCAGAAGCTACAATTCTTGATATCAAGAGACAACTCAGGAAAAATTCTGATCTTGCCACATAGATAGATGCTTTAGATACAAGAATGTCAGCTATGGAAGCATCTCTAACAGCCATTCATCTTCATCAAGCTCAACAAACAGACTTGCTTCAGAAATTGGTGGCTGCACAAACCTCCTCCTCTACTCAACTTGATGATAACAAAAAGGGGGAGAAAGCACCAAGTGAGGGGGAGAAGCTTCAAATTCAAATCAGTAAAGTAATTGTGCCTACAATTGCTTTCACCAAGCCACCAGCAACAGACAATATTGATCTGATCAATGAAGCAGCAACCAATTTAAGAGAAGTTGAAAAGAAGCATTTGAAGCCAATCAATTGGGAGAAAATTGATGAGGACATACAAAAGAAGTTTGGGCTAGTAAAGGAGCCAGTAAAGTCAGCCATTCATCACTCTCAAGTCAAGCAGATCTCTGTGAATGAAATGAGCATGAACTATCTGGAAAGAGGACATCCATCCTGCATCAAATCTCCAAAGGCTGAAATAATTCTAGAGCAAAGGGTGAACTATCCAAAATCATCAATGAAGAACCCTTTGGATACAGTATATGAGACACCTAAGCCTGATGAGAAGAAGCTTCTATCAAGATCAATTGCCTTCTACAAGGATCCAGCTGATTCAGCTTTAAAAAGGAGAATTGCTAAAGTTTTCAGGAATGGGAAAGAAATTTGTGTGGTGGCTGGACATCCTCAACTTGCTCAAGCAAAGAAGAAGAAAAGGCAAGATTGAAGCTAGAAAAGAAACAAGCTATTCTAGATGCTAAAAAGGCTAAATAAAAGAAATATCAAGCTGCTATCTTGGCCAAGCTACAAGCTGTGAAACCAACACAATAGACTGGGAGAGCCTATTGTACCTAAGGATGAACCAATAGACTGGGAGAGCCTACCAATTCCTGACTTCAATCTGCCAATCCTTAACAAGCCAAAGAGAACAAAGTCAAGAGCAGTCAAGAAAGTGAAGTTGTCACCTCTCAAATCCAAATCTCTAGTGAAAGCTTAATCTAAAGTCAACAAGGGAGATTACATGTACTTGTGTGACATCAAGGAATTCTCTGATCTAAATCTCTATCTAGATGAACTAGAAGAAGTGAGAGGGATTGATGCATACAGAAATCTACCTGAAAGGTTAGTTTTCAAGTACAAGGGAGGAAAGGAGATTCAATGGCCACTTCACAAGATCCTTCAAGAAATCCAAGCTGTACTGATAAAGGTTTATTCATCTTTCAAGAAGAACTTTGGGTTCAATGTAACTGCAAGAAGATTGGTTCTAAAGAAGATTGAAGAACTGAGGAGTATTAGAGCTAAAGATGCACTCTCAAAGACTCTAATTATTCCTTACACAGGGAGAAGAGTGCATCTAAGGCCCTACTGGCTGATGGAGTTCATGGATGACAAAGGAGTTAGAAGATTTTTTAGATTATAAGACCAATTGAGCATCTCTAGCAATGAGACTCTCTTGGAAATGCAAGAAAAGCTAAATCTGTCAGAATCTGATGAACTGGAATTCCACAGAGAGCTCCAAAATCAGATAGAGGAAAATAACAGAAAGCTTGGAAAGAGATCCAGACCTTCAAGGAACTAGATAAATCTGCTCTAGCTAGAGGAGCACCTTGAAAATGATTGTGAGCTAAACTTTGTACATCTTGTTAAATGAAGCACTTTACAGTTTTATCTACTTACTTTCAAAGTTGTATTTTTAGGGTGTTTTGTTATCATTAAGTTTCTCTTAATTTATGGCTATAATTCCAGTAGACATAAATTGGGGGAGATTGTTGTGTATATATTGTGTACTTGATGATTTCATGAACAAAACACCCTGGTAGATTTTACTTAGTGAAAAATGTAGCACTCGACGGATAAGGATTACAGTCCCGACGGATAACTCAATATAGTCCCGACGGATGATGATTTATTATCCATCGAGTGAGTAACTTATATAACAATAAGTCTGTAGCACATTTCTGCATACACATTGTTTAGATTCTGTAGTAGTACTCAAGTCATGTTGACTTTAACTAGATATGCAGAATAGGTTGATTAATTGTATATAGATGATGTCTTGTAATTCTGCATAAATGAAATGAAGTCTGTTAGGGCGAAAACATATGCTAATATTCACGCAAGTATACGCGTTCGCAAGTAGTATAAGATATAAATCATATTCGTTCCCACAGAGACTGGTTTAGGTTAAGTTTAATTTATGCACCTATGCAACAATGTATGGTTATCGCTCAATGCTAAGACAAATAACAAATTGGGTTTTGATTAAACTAAGAGATTATACTAAATAATATTAACTAAGAGAATTGAGGTTGAATTACTATATATGACAAACATGGGATTCTAACTTCATTAAATACTTCATTCAATAGCCTTTTCGTTCTTAACCTTAGCATGTGATGGTGATGACACTAATGAGATAACACGAAACTGATAAATGCCAACTTTCATTGCACGAGTACCATTCTACCAGACATCCATAAAAGAGATAGAAGCTGAATAGGCACCAATTATATTGAGACCCTATATGTCTATAGAATTTGACAACATAACGGTTTAAGCACAAGTTATCTATCTTGATTACACAGGACAAGTAAAACGGTTAGAGTTACCTACGAATCATGCATACATATACATGAACCTATGCTAGCATGGCAAGTTTTAAACCTCTATATTCACTGTCGCTTCAATAGAGATTAACACGCTATCTTATATGTTAGCTACGCACATAAGACGAATAAGCACAACCAATACTAGGATATCAATCAATCACCACACACCAAGATATCGAAACAATTAATTATTGAAATCCATAAGTAAATCCGCTAGAACCCCATGATAACGATTAGCCCATAATAGAACTCATCGTCACCATGGGTTCATATGAAAGCATGGTATAAAACAAGGTCTTAATAAATTGAATAATAATTAAAGTACAAATAAACGAGATCTAGGTTTAACAAGAACAAAAACGAGCATCCAAAGTTACAACTTATTCAAAGAATCACAAGTTGAAAACAAGATCTTCTTTTTCAGAGTTGTTCTGTACTTCTAGGTCTTCTCCTTGGTATCCCAATCTTCCCGGATGATGAAAACCCTTTTTTTAAGTATATATACGCCCCTAGTGGACCTGGACCCTTAAAATCGTCAAATTCCACTCAAAAAAGGCTTTTTCAGTGAAATCAGTGACCAGCCGCGCCCTGAGTGGCCGCTCAGCTTTCCTGAGTGGGCGCTCAGCTACTGACTGGGAAAATTTCTGATGAATCTTGTTTTGGCCATAACTTGAGTTCTACTCGTCAGAACTAGGCGATTCAACTGCTCACGCGAAGCTAACGAGATTCTCTACAACTTGAAAATGGCCTTGGCTTACAATTCTGATCTTTTTTCATCATATTTCCTTTAAAAGCTCTTTTTTTCATTTAACTGATACCTGAAATGCAATAACACAAAAACACATCAAAATACCAATAACTTGAGTCCAAAACACCAATTTAAGCTTGTAATAAAGCATTCCAAGTGGATATAAAATCCACTTATCAAAGTCAAGTGCTAGATTGCTTCTCGACAGATAAACAACAATGTCATTCGACAGATGATCAATAAGACTACCCGACGGATGATCATGAACTCGATGGATGATCATGAACCCGACGGATAAATAATTCAAACATCTGTTGGCAGTCACAACACAGTCACATGCGTCGAGTCTATACAAATGGAATGTGGAAGCCTATTCAACTGGGTTTTAGAGAACAAATAAGCATTGCCATTTCCATGCTATTATGAAGATATTCAAAGATGCTGAAATAGAGTAATGAATTAGCATAGTATTAGACTTGATAGTTTTTGTTTTATTATTTTGTCTTATTGCTTTGTAATCTTGGTGATATATAAACCAAGAAGCAGCAAATAGAAAACTAACTAAGCAACCAAGAGAGATACATTTATAAGCTGTATTCTTAGCATTTCTCTACAATCTTAGTTGTTGTCAATTTGTAAGCACCTGTGAGCTAATTTCTACATAGAGTTCTCTTGATATATTATATATCTCTGGTGGATACATTCAAATCCACCAGAAAGTTTTTAAAGACTTGTGTTTTTAATTACTTATGTTTTGATTCATTTCAAGTTATTATTCCGCACTCTGCAAATTAATTCACACTGATATATTTATTTAAGTCAGAACAATTTTAGTTGTAAAAAAGTTTCAAGAATTCCATTCAACCCCCCTTCTGTAATTCTTGTTGCATTGTTAAGGGACTAACACTTTCAATCACCATTACTTTCTGAATCACTGCCACATATGAAGTCAACTCAAACATGGCTACTCTGTTCTGAATCCAAAACTTCAATCCATGCTCAAATCTTCTTGCTTTCTTTTCATCTATGTCAACCTGATCCGGCACAAACCTCGCTAACTCAGTAAACTTAGCTTCATATTCAGCGACAGTAAGATTTCCCTGGGTTAAGTTCAAGAACTTGATCTCCATTTGGTTCTTCATATACCTTGGGAAATACTTCTGTAGAAACAGCTCTGTAAACCTTTCCCAATTTATAAACTCACCTCCTTCAAAGGCTCGCGTGGATTCCCACCAATAGTTCGCCTCGCCCTTCAGAAAGTAGCTTACAAACTTGGTCTTCTATTCAATTCCTGCTCCGACTAATTCTAAAGCCTTTTCCATCTCCTTGAGCCATGCATTGGCTTCCACGGGATCAACACTTCCCTTGAACTTAGGTGGCTTCACAGCTTGAAACTGCTTGAAAGTCACTGCAGGTGGTTCTGCTGCTTGCTGCTATTGTTGCTGTTGCTGCTGTTGTTGTTGCTGCATAAGATGTAACATCTGTTGCTGCATCAGTCCCAACATCTGGACAATCGCTGGATCCGTACGGCTCTCGGTACGATCCTCTCCTGAATTATTCCTTCTATTTGGTGCCTTTATTCTGATAAGAAACAAGCAACATATATAACAATCTGTCAAGCATTGTGTCAAATATGTAGCAATTCTTTAGCATATCAAAATTCTCAAACATTATCTCTTCTCAAAATATCATAAACTTGCTACCATATTAACACAAGCGACATGATTATCACATAATCCTGCTTATTATCTCGAGAATAATAACACAAAGAAAATTGATGAAAAATTATCCAAACCTTTTAAACCCTTGCTTAAAATCTCGAATAAACCAACACACAGTGGATATGGTTGCAGCACAACCTTCCAACCTCTTTTTCAACACTTCATACTATCCTCAAAACCAACAAAATAGCATGGCAATAACACAAAGGCCTAAGGCTAAATGCAAAACAGGAAACCTAAACAACTTAACTATAATCCAGCCCAATAACCTAAATTTAACCCTATAAGAGCTAAACTACACGCGCCTATCTTATGTGATCTTCCTATGACTCACCTATGATAATCCTAAGCCTGTTTCAGTGACCATAACCTGTAGCTCTGATACCAACCTGTGATACCCTCCAAACCCGATGTCTAGGTTTGCCGGTTATTAGCCAATAAACCATGATAAAATAATCATAATGGAATAATATAATAAATATGACCCCTTGCATGCAACTGGATCGATCACAGGTGATAGTATGGAACATGCACTAATACAAACCAACTGTTATTACAAACCATAAGTCTAATTAGTTTTACAAATTATTCCAATTTTTATTACAAACCTTTAGACTATTCAAGCATCCCAAAACAGCCTACCTGGAAAACATACCAAACTATCTACAAGCACTTAACTTCTGATCAAACCTGGAACTCAAGCCTGCTCTGGCTTAGCTGAAAGATTAGATTAATAAACAAGTATGAGCGAAGAGATGCTCAGCAAGTGATATAAAGTTTGTAAGTGAACAACAATAATAATATCTGAGTAAAAATCAAAGCTGGTATAAACTTTAAGGTTTAAGTGAAATTTTAATCGAACACAATTATGCACCATGATGTTCCTGATAATTAGTCATGAAACAGCACCGGTATCCCGCAGCCATACCATAGATATAGGTATCGATATCCCGCAGCCATACTGTACCTATTGGATATCCATGAAAATCCATATACTCGCCTAGCAAGATATTACACTTTCGTATAATAGCTCATGCTGGACCGGTGCCTCGGCCTTTTACGCTAACCAATAATCAATTCACAAAATAAATTTTGATTAAAGGAGTCGGATCAATGACATCCTTATCTATTCAACTCCCCATGTCACATGGTCCGGAGTTATCTCAACAACTGATGGCGAAATAACCAGAACAATTAGTTATTCGCTAATCTCAATTCAAAGTTTCACTGTATATAGTATATCTGGATAGTATAGTTATTCACTATCTATCAAATCAAAAGATTGGTTCTAGCAGAATGATTGCTAGAATAAGAGAATGTCAAAAAAACATAGGAGTATTGATATTCAATGCGCTATCAGAGTATTTATAAACAATTCTTATATTTTCAATATGTAAAACAATAAGCTATTCTGAATTGAGAATAGGGGAGAATACTTGCCTGGTATGCTCAATAATCTCTTACTATAACTCTGCTTATAACTGCTGGCTACTATCTCCGTCTAACACTTGACCGCACTCCTTGCTACTCGATTCTATAAATAAAAGGACTATCTTAACTGACAGAACCAAACTCAATCGACGTAACTATAAGTCTTGACATCTACCCGATCGTTTATAACTAAGCATGGCATTTTAAACTGTAAACAGATAGCATGCATATCATATAGCACGTAATCATGGTATTCTTATAACACGTAATCACATATTTCATGTAACACATAAGTCAGATCGTTAAAAGATATGTTTCGGTGCGTTTAGAATTAAAATCAAGTCAATAACAGTGTTTACCGATCAGATACCGACTCAAAAGAACTAACCAATCAAATGACAATACAATACAAAAAATATTAGGCCTAAAAAGTATTTTTATTGAAAGCGTAATATTTTTCTGAGTCTATACACGTTCGTTTCATATTAAACGGACGAACGGTTTAATTATTATGAATAAAATAAGAAATAAATAGAATTAAATCAATTAATAATAATATTAATTGACTTTTAAAAACCAAAATATAATTTTTAAAAGTTTAAAAAATAATTTTTAGTAATTATTTGAATTAATTATAAATAATTTATATTCATGTAACTATTTATAAATAAAATTAATTGATTAAATGAATTAATCAATTAATTAAACTCATAAATAATTAACTAAAATAAATTATAAATAATTAAATCAAATTAATTTTTTTTTGAAAATAAAAAAAATGATTTTAGGAATTTAAGATAATTAAGGAAATATTTTTTTTTTTAGAATTTAAGATAATAAATAAATGATTTTTGAAAGTAAATAAATAATTTTTAGTAAAACAAAAATAAATTTTGAATTAAAAATAATAAGAGAATGTCACAAACAGTATTTCAGGATTTAACATTGGGGGAACAGAATCGAAACCGGGTCGGTGAAAGGAATATGTCCTAAGTCCAATCGTGTATTAGGATTTAGGAATAACTTTTATGTAATCTGTTTTGATTTCATTAATATTAATAAAGACTTGTTTTATTTTTATTACGGGCTTTATCTATTTAAGTGTTTAAATAAGATATACCATAGTTTAGAGTAAAGCTTTTTATGGATTATGATGAGATCATAATAGTGAGACCTAAAAGGATGATAACTCTAAACTTAAATAGTTCCTGGTCGTAGGATTACTAACTGGTAATTAATAATCCGCAAAGATCGGTACATACTATGCTTGCCTCATTATGAAGGATGTCTGTTCTCATAGACATTTGTGTGGTGACACTATAGCTAGTATGTAGGTGCTTATTATAGAATAAGTTCACTGAACATGACTCACCCAGCTGAACAACTGATGGAGTTCACTAACGTGTCAGCAGTTGTTCACATAGTGATAGTTGTACAAGTATCCTTAGACTTGAGGTCATCATAGTCATCTTGTGTACACTGAACTATGCTTTGGTTTAGTTCTTAGTCTCCAGGGACAATTATTAGGGCTCTTCTGGGTATAGGAATTTGTACACGAAGATAGTGTATGATCAATAAAGGATCTACCCCTTCCAGTGAAGGAAGCGAATGTTCAAGGCTGATCCACTTATGCTAGTTCAGGAATCTCTGGCCAGAGTGAATGAAATTAGAAAGGAGTTTCTAATTTGCATAGAACTACGCATAGTAAATGGTAAGCAAGTGATTGAATTAGATAGGCTTGACACGAGATCCATGCCTTGTATTTAATTGGGACATTGTAGGGTAGAAGGAGTTTATTGTACGGTAACTATTCACTGAATAGGTTCTTGGTATTCTAAGCAGTGAATTCATATTATCCGGATAGTCGCGATATGCTGAGAAGTATCCCTCACGATGTAGAATAAATGTGATTAATTAATTAATCATATTTAATAAATTAGAGAATTTATATAAATAATGATAAAATAGTTTTATTATTATTTATTTCTACTACCGGCTTAATATTGAACCTACAGGGTCACACCATAAAAAGAGAATGATTTAATGGTGGAGGAATTAATTAATAATGGCTAATAATTATTTATTTATGAAATAAATAATTAATTGGAAAATTTAATAATTGATTAAATGAGATTTAATTGATTATAAATTAATTAAGAAAAGTTCTTAATATTATTAATTAAGGATTTAATTTTTGGAAATTAAATCAAGAGAGAGAATTATTTCTAAAGTGTTTAGAAAAAGGATTAATAATTAAAAGGTGTTTTAATTATTAATGAGAATAATAAATGGGATAATAATAATATTATTTATGGGAAAATTTCAGCTGAAAATTTTGCCTATAAATACACTATTATAGACCCTATTTTATTCTAACCCACATCGAACCCGAAAACCCAAAAAGTTTGGAAAACCCAATTCTCTCCACCTCCTTCCTCCTCCTTAACATCGTTTTCTTGGTGGATACCGGTGGAGTGCTTCACACTTGAGGAGCAACTGCTAAGGATCTCTGATCGTTGTCTCCGAATTATTTTAAAAGGTTAGATTCGATCCCTCGAATTTTTATTCACGATTTATATGCTTTTATTTAGATTTTGTATGTGTAAAAGTGTTTTACCATGACCCCGCTGCGTTTAAAATCCAACAATGGTATCAGAGCATAGGTTGTATGCATATAGATCTGTGGTAAAAATTTCAGAATCTTATGTGCTTGTATGAATTAATTATGATTTTTACAAGTTATATTATGGATTAATTTTGTTTGATGAGAAATCGTTTCTCAGAATAATTTTGATTGTTGATCTGGGTTCTACAAGTGTTGTAGATCGTTTGGGTATTTTTTTCATATTTTTATAATGTATAGATTTTTTATTATGAATTTTTCAAGTTGTTTTAATTAAATTCGTAATTAAATATAAATAAATATATATATATAGTATATATATTTGTATATACATCTGTGTTATTGTCTGTGTATTGTCTGTGTTTTTTCTGCTCGGATTAAAAAATAAAAGGGACAAGGCACATGTGATGTGCTGCGGCACAGAAAGAGAGAACTGACAGCACGGAATTCGAGAAGAGAAAAGACGGCGACAGTTCACGCACAGGGGAGGACCGCGCGTCGACTACGCGCGCGTGGGGTTCACGCGCTGGCGTGCCACGCGCGGCGCGTGGAAGACACGCGCTGGTGACGTCATGCTGACGTCATCAGATGACGTCGTGCTGACGTCAGCATCAGGGTTCGGGCGCGTGGCGCGCGTGAGCGCGTGGGTGCACGTGGTGGGAAGTCAGACACGCGCTGTCAGGCGCGTGTGAGAGTGGCCGCGTGTGGGAAATTTTGTTTAGGCGCGTGTGGGCGCGTGCCAGCTCAGAAATGGGCGATTTTGGTGCCGTTGGATTCGTCTTTTCGAGACGCTTCTAATGGTATATTATATGATATTTTATGAAATTGTTTCGAACTGTTTATAGCTAACAGAAGTGTTTTAAAGCTGTTTTTAATTGTTTTAACTGCTTTTAAATGCTTCATGTGATACATAGAGATGTATAATGCTTAGACTAATGTGCTAGATGATGTAACATGCCTACCTTGATGTTTATTCATGTTTATATATGTGATATATGCTTAGTTTATCATGCGATGATAGATTTAGGTGAACTTAAATAAACATAAGGCGTTTGTTAGACAACCTAGTATAGTGAAATTGTTTCATAACCTTAATAACAATATTATGAATACAATCATGAGATTCTTGTGTTTATGAAACACGTAATTGAATATGAATTTTCGATATGAGAGAAAGGATGATTCTGTCAACAACAGATTTCTATCTGTAAGAAAGGGTTATTAAGTGACGCCTCTTGACAATGCTCCACCTGATCTGGGAATCATCTGATTATTGATTATTGATTTGAAATATTTAATTTAAAAGGAAGAATTTCTTTATAATATGATTATGATTGTAACGTAATATAATCCCTCTAAAATTAAATAATATCAAGTAGTAATTGGCCAATGATACAACGGGCTTGTGTCGTTCATAGCCTTCCAACATGAGAGAAAGTAGTTTTTATTTTTGAATCATTGTCGGTTCGTGCTACAGCCGAGGGCTTTGATTTCGAAATAAGAAATACTTGTCTATTACATAGAGATGTGTACATTGAATAAGAATCTAAAGGTCGTTACGTGCTACAGCCGTGGGCCTTTGGGGACTGATTCAACTGTACGGAATGTTGGGTTAGACTTGACTTAGAATATTGAGTTTGTCGTGCTACAGCCGAGACTCAATTATTTAAGAGGCTAAAGTTTGATTAGGGAATAACATGAGATGTAATTGACAAGAGTTTTCTGCCTATTGAACATTACATGGCGGTTCGTGCTACAGCCGGGGTCGTGTAATGGAATGTAGGATCCCTATTCCCACTAGCATTATGAATGCTTAATTTTTCACGTAGGGGGTTGAATAAATTAGGAAAACTAGGGGGAGCCACTTATGAATAAAGACCCGATTCATATAGTGTTTTGAAATGAAATCGAATATTTGCTAAGTGTTGTTATGTGTTTATCATTTACAGATTTACTTTGTACGTTATGTCTTCTGCACTATCACTCAGGAGCATACTGGATGCTCACAAATTGACTGGTCCTAATTATGCTGACTGGCTTCAAAACTTGAGAATTGTTCTCAGGATTGAGAAGCTAGAATACGTGATTGACTCACCTAAGCCTACTGAACCTGCTAGTGATGCACATAATAATGAACATGTTGTGTATCGTAAGTGGATAGATGATGCAAATGTTGCTCAATGCATCATGCTAGCTTCCATGAACATTGAGCTACAGAAGCAACATGAGCATATGGATGCTCACACTATCCTCATGCATCTACAAGAGTTGTATGATGTGGCGGGGAGGACAGCTCGATATGAGATATCGAAGGAGCTGTTCGGTTGTAGGATGTCTGAGGGATCATCTGTGAATGACCATGTACTTAAGATGATCAATTTGATTGAACGTCTTGGACAACTTGGTTTTGCCATGGATGGGGAGCTGAGCCAAGACTTGGTCTTGCAATTGCTTCCGAGTTCGTTCTCGCAGTTTGTTGTGAACTTTCACATGAATAAGTTGGATGTTAGCCTGCCTGAACTCCACAACATGTTGAAGACTGCGGAATCGAATTTTCCCCCTAAGAAGAGTTCTGTTCTTCTAATTGGTGAAGGTTCCAATCCTAAGAAAAGGAAGAGGAACCCTTCCAAGAAGAAGAAAGTAGGTGAGAAAATGCCGGTTCCACCAAAAGCTGAAGACCCCAAGAGCAAAGTTGTTTGCTTTCACTGTAATAAGGTGGGGCACTGGAAGAGGAACTGCAAGGTTTACCTTGCAGAATTGAAGAAGAAGGGTAGTGAGACTACCGTTTCTGATTCAGGTATGTTCATGATAGAAGTGAATATGTCATTAAATCAAATTTCTACTTGGGTATTAGATACCGCCTGTGGTTCTCATATCTGCAATTATTGCAGGGACCAAGGAGAAGTAGGACTCTTGAAGAAGAGGAGGTGATTCTACTGATGGGAAATGGAGCAAGAGTTGTTGCTGAAGATGTAGAATCATTGCATTTACATATGCCTACGGGCAAGACTACTGTTTGAAATAATTGTTATTTTTTTCCCTCGATTGTGAGGAATATTATTCCCATGTTAGAGTTGGCTGGATTTTCATTTATTATTGAGAATAATGAATGTTCTATTCTTAGAGATAATATTCTTTATGGACGTGGTGCTTTAAATAATGGTCTATATAAATGTGACATAATTTACTTCAGATTGAACAAACTAATAAATGAAAAGGGATGATGAAAATCTCACTTTATAGTGGCACTGCAGTCTCCATTTAGTAGACATGGAGAGAGGACTGCAAATTTGCTAGGAATGGTACACACATATGTACGTGGACCAATGTCTAAGCAAGCCATGGGTGGATTTTCATACTTCATTACTTTCATAGATGATAGATCTGGATTCAGATATGTGTTTGATGAAACACAAGTTTGAGGCCTTTGAAAAGTTCAAAGAATATAAGTATGAAGTGGAGAAACAACCAAACATAGTATTATAACACTTCGATTAAATCGAGGTGGTGAATACTTGAATGGAGAGTTTCTGGATTATCTCAGAGTAAATGGTATAGTCTCCCAGTGGACTCCTCCAGATTGGTATCCGAAAGGAGAAATCGAACTTTGTTAGACATAGTTTGGTCCATGATGAGCTATGCAAATCTTCCAGTATTCCTATGGGATTATGCATTGGAAACCTCAGCATATTTACTGAATAAGGTGCCTTCCAAATCTGTTCCTCAAACTTCATATGAGATATGGAGAGTAAGGAAATCGAGTCTTAAACACGTTAAGATTTGGGGATGTCCAGCTTATGTCAAGTAAGTTGACCCAGATAAGCTGGAATATCGATCCGTAAAATATAGTTTTGTGGGATATCCTAAAGAGACTTTAGGGTATTACTTTTACACCGATCATCATGTGTTTGTCTCCAGACATGCTACCTTCTTGGAAAAGGAGTTTATCCTTGAAGGAAACAGTGGGAGCAAAATTGAACTTGATGAAGTTCAAGAAGCACAAACTACTACAGATCGAGTGGAAACACCTGTTCTGACTGAACAACCTTTTGTGGAACAACCCATTCATAGGTCAGGGAGAGTGTCTCGCCAACCTGAGAGGTAATATGGCCTTGTCATTGAGAATGACAATGAGTTGTCGATCATTAATGATGACGACCCTGTGACCTATAATGAGGCTATGAGTAGTGTTGACTCAGAGAAATGGCATAGTGCCATGAAATCCAGAATGGAATCTATGTATACGGTATATAAAAGATAGATTATAGCAGATGGCCAGGTGGAGACCTTTAAGGCCAGGCTTTTGGGAAAAGGATTCAAACAAAGGCAATGGATTGACTTTGATGAAACCTTTTACCTGTAGCCCTGTTAAAATCAGTTCGGATTTTGCTTGCGAATGCTGCTTACTACGACTATGTGATCTGACAAATAGCCAGATGGTTTTCTTTCCAAGGGAAATGAAAACCAAGTGTGTAAGCTGCTGTGAACCATATGTGGTTTAAAGAAAGCTTCTCGAAAGATGGAACATTCGTTTTGATGAGACAATCAAAGAGTTTGATTTTATCAAAAACGTAGATGAACCATGCGTCTACAAAAGGGTTAGTGGGAGCGTGGTAACATTTCTTATATTGTATTGAATTAGAGTTGACACACATAACAACATAGCAGACCCACTCACAAAGCTACTTTATGAAAGTCACTTTGATCGTCAAGATGGGTATTAGATACCAGAGTGATTGGCTTTAGTACAAGTGGGAGATTGAAAGGAATATGTCCTAAGTCCAATCGTGTATTAGGATTTAGGAATAACTTTTATGTACTCTGTTTTGATTTCATTAATATTAATAAAGACTTATTTTGTTTTTATTATGGGCTTTATCTATTTAAGTGTTTAAATAAGATATACCATAGTTTAGAGTAAAGCTTTTTATGGATTATGATGAGATCATAATAGTGAGACTTAAAAATATGATAACTCTAAACTTAAATAGTTCCTGGTCGTAGGATTACTAACTGGTAATTAATAATCCGCAAAGATCGGTACATACTATGCTTGCTTCATTATGAAGGATGTCTGTTCTCATAGACATTTGTGTGGTGACACTATAGCTAGTATGTAGGTGCTTACTATAGAATAAGTTCACTGAACATGACTCGCCCCGCTGAACAACTGATGGAGTTCACTCACGTGTCAGCAGTTGTTCACATAGTGATACAAGTATCCTTAGACTTGAGGTCATCATATATAGTCATCTTGTGTACACTGAACTATGCTTTGGTTTAGTTCTTAGTCTCCAGGGACAATTATTAGGGCTCTTCTGGGTATAGGAATTTGTACACGAAGATAGTGTATGATCAATAAAGAATCTACCCCTTCCATTGAAGGAAGCGAATGTTCAAGGCTGATCCACTTATGCTAGTTCAGGAATCTCTGGCCAGAGTGAATGAAATTAGAAAGGAGTTTCTAATTTGCATAGAACTACGCATAGTAAATAGTAAGCAAGTGATTGAATTAGATAGGCTTGACATGAGATCCATGCCTTGTATTTAATCGGGACATTGTAGGGTAGAAGGAGTTTATTGTACGGTAACCATTCACTGAATAGGTTCTTGGTATTCTAAGCAGTGAATTCATATTATCCGGATAGTCGCGATATGCTGAGAAGTATCCCTCACGATGTAGAATAAATGTGATTAATTAATTAATCATATTTAATAAATTAGAGAATTTATATAAATAATGATAAAATAGTTTTATTATTATTTATTTCTACTACCGGCTTAATATTGAACCTACAGGGTCACACCATAAAAAGAGAATGATTTAATGGTGGAGGAATTAATTAATAATGGCTAATAATTATTTATTTAATGAAATAAATAATTAATTGGCAAATTTAATAATTGATTAAATGAGATTTAATTGATTATAAATTAATTAAGAAAAGTTCTTAATATTATTAATTAAGGATTTAATTTTTGGAAATTAAATCAAGAGAGAGAATTATTTCTAAAGTGTTTAGAAAAAGGATTAATAATTAAAAGGTATTTTAAGTATTAATGAGAATAATAAATGGGATAATAATAATATTATTTATGGGAAAATTTCAGCTGAAAACTTTGCCTATAAATACACTATTATAGACCCTATTTTATTCTAACCCACATCGAACCCGAAAACCCAAAAAGTTTGGAAAACCCAATTCTCTCCACCTCCTTCCTCCTCCTTAACATCGTTTTCTTGGTGGATACCGGTGGAGTGCTTCACACTTGAGGAGCAACTGCTAAGGATCTCTGATCGTTGTCTCCGAATTATTTTAAAAGGTTAGATTCGATCCCTCGAATTTTTATTCACGATTTATAAGCTTTTATTTGGATTTTGTATGTGTAAAAGTGTTTTACCATGACCCCGCTGCGTTTAAAATCCAACAGTCGGGATATAATTTAAATGGGTCGCTAAGAACAACCCCGGGTTGCCAAGAACAACCCACCGGGTTTCCCAGAAACCGGCGAAGTTTTCGGCAACCGGGGACGATTCCGGCTGGAACAAAAATGAAGCCCCCCTGCTTGCTTTCACTACCTTTCATCCCCGAACTCATTTCCTAATCTACCCGAACTCTCCTAGTAACCAGAACACGAACAAAACGGGACTACAACACAGATTCAGGCATAACACAACCCCGAGTTCATCTTTTTCGGTGAATGATCGAACTCGGGAAATTCTCAACCATAATTCATGTTTTAACTATCAAAATGAAGCCCAGAAATTTTACAATCTATTTATGGGCTCATAATCAATCAACAATCCCTTAACAATCCGAAAATTCGAATTCAAACACAAGAAAAACATGAACTTCAACTTTAACATTCCGGGAATCAAACAACACAAATTTATAATCAAATCGACTGGAAATCATCATTTAAAGCTATTTGTAATATCAAAATCATCAAACCATTCTTCCATAATCAAAACCGAATTTAACTAATAAAATGGAAAAATCGAAATAGTTGAATAATCAACCTTAATTGATGATTTGGTACCAAAAGATGGGCCTCCTCAAGGGCTTCAAATCGGTATATAGAACGTCAATAAAGGATTAGTATAGCTCCTGGAATCACTCGGTTTATGTTCAAGAAGAAATTCCACCCCCAAAACCTTGTTCTTGAGTAAATTATGTTTTTCTGAATTTTTATAAAATAAAAATGAATAAAATAATCTGTCCAGCTATTTATATTAGTGTAAAATTTAATACCCTAAAATAAATTAAGGGTGTTTTTATCCCCTAATTAAAATAAATTGGTCCCAAAATAATAATTGAGGGGAATAATTTTAAAAATGATAAAATATAAAATTAGTGTCAAAATTCCCCAAAAATTGCGAATAATTCAAAAATGCAAAGATACTGGGTATTTGAAATATTTATAATTTTATAAAAATAAAAATATGAATTTTGTGGACTTTAACGTCCCAGTGGGGTCCCGGTCCGTTGATTTTTGAAAAATAGGAACGACTCCTAAATTACCAGAAAATCCCAAAAACACCTGAAATACATTCAAACGCGCATAAAATGAAATAAAATGAGTACCTTAATGATGACGCTAATAAACACGCGTCCCGATTGCAGATGAATTCATATAATTGCAGTTTAAACATATAACAATTACTCAAAAAAAATTCTGGCCCGCACGGAAACACACATAACAACTATAGCATCTAATATCATGACAACAATCACTTTAAATTTATAAAACATAAAATATTTATTTATTTAACATATAATATTCACATAATTTTCCCGAATAATACATCTCTGACTTAGAGCACGTAGCCCTTATCATCTACCCATATGATTCCATCTGACTCGTATATAATTATCTAACAAATAGAGCCCAAGTAATCACGTAAATCACATATCACATAAGGTACATAATTAATTTAGGCTTATAAATATTTTTAGAATTGAAATCGGATCTATATTCGCATTAACAAACAATATCTGAATCGATTCCTAATTTTCTGGGATTTATTGGACTCGTATTTATAAATAATAAGGTCTGTAAATGAATAAGTATTATAATCCGACTCGTTCTCGAAAGAAATTATGATTTATTACTATTTTTAATATAATCGAGTCATTTTTCTAAATCTAAGGGTCTTCGTTTCGATTAAATCGAATAAACGGTTTATTTACTACATAATAAACAAGGTTAAATCAATTATTCATCAGTTATATTTAATTATTGACAATTAATTATACCTCAATTACATTTTAAATAATTATCTAGGAATTATCATATTTAAAAATATATTTTTTTTAATTTTTGGAATTAAATACAATTTATTACAATTTATTCAATTAAATTGATTAATTATAAATAATTAATCAATTTAAATAAATAATAATTAATTCGGAAATAAGTAAAGAAATAAATAAATAATTAAATAAACAGATTTGTAAAATTCTAAAATAATAAAATAATTTATAATTTATTTACAAAATAAATTAGATTATTAATCTAATTATTTATTTGATTTTCTAAATAATAAAACTGATTTTTCTGATTTTATAAAATAAAAATAAATTAGAAAAATACAGAAACAAATTTCAGAAATCAGATTTGGGGAATTTTGGATCAAACCCGGGTCTATTTTTGGGTTGAAACCTGGTCGACCCCGGGTCACCAAGAACACCACCACGGCTCCGGTGACAGTGGTTTTTTCCGGCGAGCAAACAAAGACAAAATGCATGATTTCCAGCTTGTTTCTTCTGTGTTTTCTATCCATAACAACCTATGACAACTCCCCTCCTTCATTGTCGTCTTTGAAGTCTGAAACCGGAGAAACGCCTCCAACAGTTGCGGTTTCGGACGAGCTTTTGATTCCCCTCGATTCTGGCACCGTTCGAGTTGATTCTAACATGGTTTTCATTTAAAATCACACTAGAAACTCAATCCCAGCAATATCTAATCCTAATAACCCCTACAACTCGTTCTCCGATCAAATCAACTAAAGTTCCAGCCAAATACCAATTCGACGATTTCGTACATGAAAAATTGCACATAATAGCTTAAAATAAAGCTTAACACTTGTATAATATAACCCCTATCACCACATCAACCTTAGATCAATGCAAATTCAAAAAGGATTACAATAAAATTTGCATAAACCCTAGAATATGAACAACTAATTTGTGTAATCGTTTGATGAAATCAATGGTGCAAATCAATCACAAACAAGCATATGAAGCTATCCCAACAATCAATTTCATCCCATAACCCCAGAATCAAAAACCCCCAATTACAGTTCAAGACCCTAAATTACGAAATCAAAAACTAAGCATCAAAACATGAAATTGATGATGTTAACAGAAAGTAGAGATCATAGGCTTCATTTTGGTTACTCACATGTAAGATTTGGACAACAGAATCACAATGAAATCTTGGTTTGAATTCCTGTGCTGTTCTTTACCCACACAACAATTTCTTGATTTTTCTGATTTTTTTATAATTAATTAATAATTAATTAGTAATTAATCAGCTATTTATACTAGTAAAAATAATACCCCTAAATAAAATTAAGGCCCTAGTTATACATCTATTAAAATTAATTGGCCCCAATTTTTATAATTTTTTGGGTATAATTTTGAATTTTTAAATATCCAATAAATACAAAATATATATCAAAAAATCCTAAAAATTGTGAATAATACAAGAATAAAAAGAAAAATGATATTTGATAATTTCATGATCCTATAAAAATAAAACTGTGATTTTTGTGGGGTTTTTGATACCCGAAGGGGCCCGAAAAAGTCATTTTTCGCGAAATGAAAAAATTTGTAAAATGTCTGGATGTTCAGAATATCGATATGGTATAGGTCGTACTTGGAAAAATAGGGCCAATGATTTTATATGAAATATCAGCTATTAAAACGTTGTTTGGGTTGTACAACTTTTGATATAAAATCATTTAACTTATAATAAAACACCCGATAATTACCCGAAACATGCTCTGACCAAAACAAAATACACATAGCACATAGCAGCTAGGGTTATAGCTCAACACACTTACTGACATATTTAAACACATAATTCATCTTTATTAAGATATAATACATGTGTAATTTCTCGGTCGTTACAGTTTCTCACATCCAACAAGTCAAATCAGGACTACCAGGCCATCATGCTATCCTACCAGACTGATGTTGAAGAACAACAGACCAAAATTATTGATGAAGCTGGTAATGATGCAAACTGTGATGCATGGCGGGATAAAGATTTTATAATTGAAATGGATGCTTTGCTAGCCAAATTCAGGGAAGAGTATCTAACCATCTTGGGGAGCAATGCTAGATCCTTAACCCCACATGAAGTATATGATGCAGTGAATGAGGTATACAAGGCTCAAATTAAGGCTTTCCATAACTTTGGAAAAGCACTTCAAATCACTTTTACTAGACATCAGGACAAAATAATGAAGATGGTTGGAGAGAAGATGGATCAAATCATTCCCTCACAGACAGAGATCAAGATAAATTCACAACTTTTGTTGATCAATGTCTAGGTATGGTCTAAGTGGGGTGGAAAGTAATATCAAGAATATGAGCACTTCATTTGTAGCCCTGCATGACCAAGTTCAAAAACATATCACTAACTCCAATGATTCAAGACTGAAGCCGGATCAAATGCACTGTAGCAGATACACTCCTTCAGCCTTGCTCATGGAAGAAATTAAGAAAGCTGTGCAGGATACTTTTGGAGTCTCTAGTTCATCCACATCTCAATCCTCATCTCACATGTAAGTTCAAAAGCTTCAACAACAAGTGTCTTCTCTCCAATCTTCTAATGACTCACTATGTGCACAGGTAGAGCTTCAAACGAACAGAACCGAGCCGAGTTCTGTCCGAGCCGAGCTGGGCATATTTTTTTTTAAAACGAGCCGAGCCGAGTTTAAAAACCGAGTCGAAAAAAAATGTTCGCGATCGGCTCATTTATAAACGAGCCGAGCCAAGTCGAACACGATTTTGCTCACGAACAACCGAGCCGAGCCGAACTTGAGCCGAGTTGAGTTGTCCACTAATAGTTCGCATATAATTTTTAATCGACCAAGCTTAAGGTATAATTTATAATTTTATAAGTTATATGGAGATCAAAAACTAATTTCATCTTACAATTATATACGCACACTCGCACTCTACACTTGTTTCTTAATTCATATAATTTAATCAATTTATTTTACAAGTCGAGTTTTAAGAACAAAATCATTTTTATTGTAAATTATTAAAACATTCATAACTTTAGAAATCGTACATTACTTTTAAATCGTTGATGTCGATTGTCAAAAATTTAGTAATTATTGATATTTCAGTTAAATTGGTTTAGATTAGAAAAGACATATAAAATAAAATAAAGGAAGCAAGCCCCTTTAAGTGGTTGAATAATATAATTATTAAAAATTATTTTATGTTTTTTTTAAATATTATAATGTTATAATTTATTTTAACAACTCACTATTTTAATTTATTCGAAATCGTAATTTTGATTGATTTTATCATAAACTCCTCTAATAAAAGTGTGAGGTGAAATTTAGGCTTAAGTTTACTTAGAAATTGTTCGTTAGTATTCAAACTCTAGTGATACGTATGAAATTAATTAAATTATTTATTGGTAAAATATGTATTAATTTTTTTATTAATTTAATCATTTTACTTTAAAATTGGTATTAAATTTTAATTAAAAAATTTAAAATCTTTATACAAGTGATTAGTAAATATTTATTATATGTCATATATAAAAATTTTATCCGAGCCGAGCCGAGTTACCAAGTTCGAGCCGAGTTCAAGCTAAACGAGCCGAGTCCGAGCTAAACGAGCCGAGTCCGAGCCGAACATACCAAAAACTTGACTCGGCTCGTTTAATTATCCGAGCTTGTTCTTTTGTTCGCGATCGGATCGCTCAAGAAAACGAGCCGAGCCGAGTTCACTTAAACAAGCCGATCTCGAGTTTTGTTCACGAACGGCTCTATTCATTTGCAGCTCTACGCACAGGTACAAGCTCTTACATCATTGGTGCAGAGTCAACAGACAAACATCAAAACCCTGGTGGATTATCACAAGCATCTCCAAATACAGAATTATGTTGCTTTGGGAGCCATCATGGGAAGCTCAACATTCCATTGCCCTCATTACCTGAAGCTGTAAGGCCAGAAATACCAACTACCCTACTAATGCCTGTTTTCAAGACTAAGGGGGAGATTGAGGCTAGGATTCAACAATCCAGGGATGCTGGTAAATCCAAATCGAAAGAGCCAACAAATCAGCATGGCCAAAATTCTTCACAGTCTCAACAATTCCAAGATGTAGGAAAAGACAGACTCATTAAGGCTGCAGAAGGACCAAATCAAGATCAAGAATTCAGTGAACTTCTTGCAGTCTTGAGGTTGTCTCTTCAAAACAACTACATCACCTACAAAAGAGCATTGGCCAAGACTATCAACTCCATTAGGGCAGTGGTTGTGAATGTTGAAAACTTCTTGCAGAAGAGGATTATTGTCAATATTAATGATGGTGGCGTGGACAGATGTCTTCGGGTGTCTATCTCAAATCTCAGAACTCTAAGGGCATCTGAACTAGATGTAGTGATTGAAAAGGTACATGTAGTCATCACAGAGGACACCCAGTTACTTCATGTGCTTAAAAATGCACAGATAACAGCTTTTCCCGAAGCCTATCTAAATCCAAATAAAGGGGTGGCCTACATCTGGCAAAGAACCAAACAATGCAAACAACTTAATGTTCCTAAAAATTTTGTAAGATCAAACATGAGGATGATCACGACTATTCAGTGTGATCTAAAGTATAAAAAGAACAAGAAGGCTGAAGATGTGGAAATGATAAAGATTCTGCATAGGTACCTACTGAATGTTGACACCGTGCTGCCCACCACTGAATTCAATTTAAAAGATGACAAGGATGATGATAAGCAGAAGCATGATGAGAAAAAATCTTCTGGCTCAAATCCAAGTCAATCTTCAAGGGCAACTGGTAGAAATGACAAAAATCAAGATGAGAAGAAGGGAGATGACAAGAAGAGAGGAGAAGAGAGAAGGAGAAAGAAAAGGCAAGATGGCTCAGAACCACAACAACAAACCCTTAAAATCCAAATTAACCAAGCTCAACTCTCTAAGCCAATAAACTCTGTTAGATATATTTGATAATGTCATGGCTAATATGATTTATGTTTAGTTTTCAGATCTTATTTAAACAGGATAAATCAGTACTTACTGGAAGTCAGGACTTAAGGATATCAGTACTTATATTATCAGGAGATAATCATCAGAAGATGGATATCAGAACTTAAGTACTGAAGGACATTCAGATAAGGATAGCAGCTGATTAAAGGAAAGAAGATCGAGACAAACATAAGAAGAGATATGCATGAAGAAGGAATTCTATGAAGAATAGAATACTTGGAAGAAAAGATATCTGATTTATATATTTTAGGAAGCATAATTATATTCCATATCAATTAGCGATTATCTTGTAACTGTGTAGTATATAAACACAGACATAGGGTTTACACTATAAGTGTTATCATATTCGAGAAAATTATTCATTGTAACCATAGCAGCTCTCGTGATATTTGTTCATCACTGAGAGGTAACAGTTCGATACTGTAACAGAGTTTATTGTTTCAATAAAGTTTGTTTTCTGTTACTTGAGTTATTAAAGTTCGATTTGATTGTACTATACACTATATTCACCCCCTCTACAGTGTGTGTGTGACCTAACAAGTGGTATCAGAGCCTATTTGTTAACGCACAAACAGTTTAAGATCCAAACACAATCATGTCTGAAACAAAAACTCCAACTAAGCCCACCAAAACTGAAGAGCCTCCTAAAACACAAATTCAAAGCCGATATGAGACCATCAGAGTTCCCATATTGAGACCATCTGAATATCCCATATGAAAGGTGAGGATGACCATGTTTCTGGAAGCAACAGATCCAGAATATCTTGATAGAATCAAGGAAGGGCTTCACAAACCAACCAAGCTCGCGGTTGCAGTTGTAGGTGAAGCAGCAAAGACTGTACCAAAGGAGAAGAGTGATTACACTGCTAAAGATATCGCATCAATTGCTAAGGATGCTAAGGTATGACACTTACTGCATAGTGCCATTGATAATGTAATGTCAAACAGGGTAATAAACTACAAGATTGCAAAGGAGATATGTGATGCCCTGGAAACAAGGTGTCAGGGAACTGATACGATTAAGAAGAACAGGAAGACAATACTCACTCAAGAGTATGAACACTTTGACTCAAAGGCTAATGAGTCATTGACTGATTTATATGATAGATTTGTCAAACTCTTGAATGATCTGTCACTGGTTGATAAGGAGTATGATCTTGAAGATTCAAACCTTAAATTCCTGTTAGCTCTTCCTGAATGCTGGGATTTAAAGGCAACAACAATAAGAGACAACTACGATCTTGATGAAATAACTCTTGATGAAATTTATGGAATGCTCAAGACTCATGAACTTGAGATGGAACAAAGAAGCAAGAGGAAAGGTGGAAATCAAGGACAGTTGCTCTTAAGGCTGCAGAAGAATCCCCCAAGGCAGCTACCTCAAGGAAAGACAAGGGTAAAGCTCTCTTCATAAAGTCTGATACTGAGTCATCAAGTTCTGAAAGTGATGATGACTCAGAATCTGAAAGCTTGCCTGAGACGGATGCTGATGAGGAGATGATGAAGCTGTGTGCTCTTATGGTGAAAGGGATCACAAAGATTACATACAGGAAGTTCAGGAAGGGAAAGAAGTTTTCCAGGAAAGGCACAAGTTCTGAAAAGAAGAATTTCAGAAAATCTGAGAGCAGAGGAGGAAAGTCTGACAGAGGAGATTATACAAATGTCAAATGCTACAACTGTGGTGAGAAAGGCCACATATCTCCTGATTGCAAGAAAGTGAAGAGTGACAAAGGCAAGGCTCTTGTCACAAAGAAGAAAAGCTGGACAGACACCTCATATTCTGAAAGTGAGGAGAATTATGCCTTAATGGCAAATGCTGATAAGGCAAGTGCTGAAAGCAGTTCTGAAGCTGCTGAATCAAAGGTACCTTAAACTACTTATGCCTTTCATACTGATAATATAAATGAGTTGAGAAGATATCTTAAAACCATGTTTGTTAGTTATAGAGAGCAAACTTTAACATGTGAAAGATTAACTTCTGAAAATCTTGTTTTTAAGAAAAGAAATGATTTCTTAGAAAAGGAGTTAGTTATGTTCCATCAAACTTAGAAAGATAGAGATGATGCTTTTTATGTTAGGGATGAAGTGCTAAAAATGAATGAATCTCTAAAAACTGAGTTAGAAAAGGAAAGAGAGGTTATCAGGACTTGGACTAACTCTGGAAAAACAACTCAGAATTTGTTAAGTAGTGAAAACTGGAAAGAGGGCTTAGGTTATGGAGAGGATAAGAATGATAAAGGAACTGAATATATTAAGCCTGTAGTTGTTAAACAAAAGCCAAAGTTAAAACCTGTCAAGTTTGTAGCTGTAAAGTCTGATAATGAGAAATCAGAAGTTAAAAAGGAATTAACTTCTGACAAACTAAAATAGGAAAAGACAGCTGAAGTAAATATAGGCTTAATGACTAAGAAGCAGCTTAAGCATAAGCTGAAAGATGTTAAGAATGCAAACAAGGTAAAATCACCTAGGAAAAATAGGAATAGAAAGGAAGGTGTGAATAAAAGCAATGATTATAAGTCTGTTCCCGAAGCTCCTAGGAAAATGTTTCATAACTGTGGAAGTTCTAACCATCTGGCTTCTTTTTGCAGGAAGAATAAGAACATAAACTCCTTACCTTCAAAGTCAGGAGTTAAGAGTCAGTCTGCTAGATATAAGCCACAAAATCCTTGTTTTCATTGTGGTAGTTTATGGCATTCCATTTATACTTGTAAGGAATATCATAGTTTGTACTATGATTATTATCAAATAAAACCTTCTTTAAAGAAAGTTTCCATTGTTCCTTCTAGTGTAAGTTCTGATTCAAAGTCTGATAGTGTAAATTCTGATAAGAAAAATGTTAACATAAAATCTGATGCTAAATCCGCTGCAAATGTTAACAAACTTAATAAGGCCAAAGGATCCAAGCAAGTCTGGGTCCTTAAAACTAATCATTAGTGGTCTTTGTGATTACAGGGCAACAGGAAAAACATCCTAGTTCTGGACAGTGGATGTTCAGGACATATGACTGGAAATAAAGCCCTGCTATCAGACTTTATGGAGAAAGCTGGCCCAAGTGTTTCTTATGGAGATGGCAATATTGGAAAAATATTGGGATATGGCAATATCAATCTTGGGAATGTCATCATTAAAGAAGTAGCTCTGGTCTCAGGACTTAAACACAATCTGCTGAGTATAAGTCAAATATGTGACAGAGGTTATCATGTTGATTTCTTTGAAGAACACTGTGAAGTTGTAAGTAAATCTAAAGGAAAAGTTGTTCTGAAAGGATACAGGCGTGGTAAAATTTATGAAGCTAAGCTTTCAACAAGTACTGATAGTTCTGTAATCTGTCTGATGAGTAGAGCATCAATTGAAGAAAGCTGGAATTGGCACAAGAAACTCTCTTATTTAAATTTCAACAATATAAATGAACTGGTCAAGAAAGATCTTGTGAGAGGACTGCCAAAGTCAGTATTTGCTCCTGATGGCCTTTGTGATTCTTGTTATAAGGCTAAACAAAGAAAATCCTCATTCAAGAGCAAGACTGAATCATCAATACTTGAGCCTTATCACCTACTACATGTTGATCTATTTGGTCCAGTAAATGTCATGTCTATTGCAAAGAAGAAATATGCGTTGGTCATAGTGCATGAGTTCACCAGATACACATGGGTGTATTTCTTGCACACAAAAAGTGAAACTGCATCTATCTTGATTGATCATGTCAGGAAACTGGATAAATTGGTCAAAGACTCAGTAAAGATAATAAGGAGTGATAATGGTACTGAGTTCAAGAATTTGATAATGGAAGAATTCTGCAAAAACCATGGAATCAAGAAGGAATTTTCTGCTCCTGGAACTCCACAGCAAAATTGAGTTATTGAAAGGAAGAATAGAACTCTCATTGAAGCTGCACGTAAAATGCTTGATGAAGCAAAGCTTCCAACCTATTTCTGGGCTGAAGCTGTGTAAACTGCTTGTTTTACTCAAAATGCAACACTCATTAACAAGCAAGGAAATACACCATATGAGATGGTGAAGAAAAAGAAGCCAAATCTGAAGTATTTTCATGTATTTGGATGCAAGTGTTTTGTTCTTAAGACTCATCCTGAACAGCTATCTAAATTTGATTTAAAAGCTGATGAAGGAATTTTTGTTGGATATCTACTTTCCACAAAAGCCTTCAGAGTCTATAACTTGAGAACAAGAGTGGTCATGGAATCAATCAATGTCTCTTTTGATGATAAGAAGATTACTGGACTTGAAGATTTTATTGATCATGATCAGCTGAGATTTGAAAATGAAGACTCAAATTCTGATACTGATAATCCTGACAATCTAAGTCCGGATACTGCAAACTCTGATGGATTAAACTCTGATGTTATTGAAACTGGTGTGACTACGCCAAAGGAAGATGCACTTATGCAGGGGGAGCATACTCAAGATCTTACCACATCTCAAGAAGCATCAGAACATACATCTGGCTCTTCAAGTTCTGATTCGTCAAGTTCTGATAAGCCAAGTTCTGATAGGTCTAAAAATCTAAATTCTGAAGAATCCAACTCAGAGAGCATAGTTTCAGGGGGAGGATTAGAAAATGAAAATGAAGACAGCATGGATCATGGGGGAGCATCCAGTTCTAGAGAAAACCTTCCATCTGCAAGGAAGTGGACTAAATCACATACACCAGATTTGATAATTGGAAATCCTGATGCAGGTGTCAGAACTAGAACAGGTACTTCAAATGAATGTCTTTACAATTCTTTTCTTTCTCAGACTGAGCCAAAGAAAGTGGAAGAAGCTTTTCAAGATGTCGATTGGGTGCAAGCAATGCAGGAAGAGTTAAATGAATTTGAAAGAAATAAAGTTTGGACCCTAGTACCAAGACCAAAGAATAGATCTGTTGTTGGTACAAAATGGGTATTCAGAAACAAAACTGATAGTGATGGCATAATTATAAGGAATAAGGCAAGGCTGGTTGCAAAAGGATATTCTCAATAGGAGGGAATTGATTATGATGAAACATTTGCACCAGTTGCTAGATTAGAAGCCATAAGGATATTTTTAGCTTATGCTGCTCATAAAAAGTTTACTGTCTTTCAAATGGATGTGAAAAGTGCTTTTCTCAATGGAGAAATGGAGGAAGAAGTATATGTTGAACAACCTCCAGGCTTTGTAGATTCAAAATATCCAGATTATGTCTACAGGCTTGATAAAGCACTTTATGGACTTAAGCAAGCTCCAAGAGCATGGTATGAGACTTTAGCTCAGTTTCTTCTGGAAAGTGGATTTAACAGAGGAACTATAGACAAAACACTGTTCTACCTCAACCATGGAAAGGACTTACTTCTGGTCCAGATTTATGTTGATGATATCATTTTTGGTTCTACAAATGACAGACTTTGCAAGAAGTTTGCCAAACTGATGCAGTCAAGATATCAAATGAGTATGATGGGGGAACTTAGCTATTTTCTGGGCCTTCAAGTCAAGCAGAATGAAGAAGGCACTTTTATTTGGCAAACTAAGTACACCAGAAACTTGCTGAAGAAATTTGGAATGCAAGATTGTTCAAGTGCATCCACTCCCATGGCCACTGCAACAAAACTGGACAAGGATAATGGTAAATCAGTAGATATTACTGATTACAGAGGTATGATTGGCTCTCTACTCTATCTAAATGCTAGTAGACCTGATATCATGTATGCTACCTGTCTTTGTGCAAGATTTCAAGCAGATCCAAGAGAACCTCACTTAACAGCTGTGAAAAGAATATTCAAGTATCTTAAAGGAACAGCTGATCTGGGATTGTGGTATCCCAGAGAATCAGATTTTAAACTAATAGGTTACTCAGATGCAGATTTTGCAGGTTGCAAAATTGACAGGAAAAGCACAAGTGGAAGCTGCCAATTTCTTGGAGGCAGATTGGTTTCTTGGTTTAGCAAGAAACAAAAGTCAATTTCCACATCAACTGCAGAAGCAGAGTACATTGCTGCAGGAAGCTGTTGTGCACAGATTCTTTGGATGAAGAATCAGATACTGGATTATGGGTTAACATATTTCAAAATCCCTATTTACTGTGATAATCAAAGTGCTATTGCTATGACAGGTAATCCAGTTTAACACTCAATGACAAAGCACATCAGCATCAGGTACCACTTCATAAGGGAACATGTGGATGAAGGTACAGTAGAATTACACTTTGTTCCAACAGATCAACAACTAGCAGATATCTTCACAAAACCACTGTGTGAAGCTACTTTTACAAGATTGGTAAATGAACTTGGAATGGTTTCAGGTTCTTTTTCTAAATCTTCTTAGTTTTGTTCTGATGCATCAAACTTTATGATCAGTATTTACAGAAATTACTCTCTTTGTGTATTCTGTGCTTAATTGAAAATTGCTTAAGTACTGAATGTTGTCTGATGTGACTTTCTAAACTCTGATAGTGATATGACTGTTTATGTAACTATTCGATCCTATGAGGATACATGTGCTAGATGTTGACCTAGTAGTCTTCAATAAACCAGAAATCCCATGTTAGAAGTAATTATTGTTATGGAAATCTATTGACACAAGCAAATTCTGATATTGAGCTTAGTTAAGTTTAATTTGTCTATCTTATTACTAAGTCAAAAACTAGAATAATGCTTCTCATCTGTTAAGTTCTGATGCGAATAAATATGTTGAATGTACTAAGTACTGATAAACCTCACTTATCAAAAGAAAAATAATCAAGGATTAAAATCAGGTACTCCTTTGATATCTAGAGGAAAAATGTGGAAGGGACGACCCAAGTGCATTGCTGGTATTAAGTAAATATGCATCAGAAAAGTAAAATATTTTCTTGGTGACTTTTCACACTCTATGATTACTGGAGAAATACTCTAATAATGGCATAAATTCTGATAAGCAGTCGTGACTCACTTACACTGAGAAGCCACTGTACAATGGAATCTAAAAAGATGCACAAAATTAGCACAAAACAAGTGAGGTGGACTCAAGTATGAACTCATTCAATAGTAGGCCTCAGAATAATGACAGGTTTTTAGTAAAGTTTTAGTTATGCCTTATTTCTACGATGTACTGAAGTGAATCAGACTTTACTCTTTGTCTGATATTTAGCTTAATGCACACACTAAACACTCCATATAAATGATGAAAATTACTGTGGTGATCTATGTTATTTTAGATGAACAGTTTCTGTGTCACATTGCACAAATTCTGAGGATAAGTTCTGTTGAATGTTCTGATGACTATATTCTGAAGAATCTACATCAGAATTTGTGTGAAGAATTACAAAAATAGGCATTCATTTTTCGAGTTAAGAAATCATGTTCTGATAACTGTTAAGTTCTGATATAAGTCTAAGTTCTAATATTAAACTCTGATCCTTTACTTGACTTATTTATGGATAAAATCTAAAAATAGTCTCATTTTATATCAGAATATGTTTGGGTAGAATATTAATAGTCAATCTAATTAGGGTTAGTAAAACATGTACATGTACAGTAATTTTTTTTACTTGTTACTTGTGCGCATTAAACCCTGACTTACACTTCCAATGACTGTTTTTCGTCTTCCCAGTCTAGGGAGACGAGGTAGAATTAATTCTACCTGTCAGCATTAAATTTCTTTGCATCTCCTGGCATTCTCTTGCCTATATAAACGAACACTTCACATCAGCCTATACATCAATTCTTTCCTCAAACACTTACTCCTTTTTCCCTCATATACACAACATCATGGTTAACTACAATATGTTTTTAAACTATGAGACCTTCAACATGGAGTTAAGCTGTGAAGCCTGGCAGCAGGAATGGCATGTCACTGCCATTCCTGACGAGATATGGGACTCAGTTCCCCAGGAGGTACTCACCCACCTCCTGTTCTTCTACATAGACTACCATCGCCATCTAGAGCGATTGGAGGAGGAAAGGCTGGAAGCTCTCCGCCAGCAAGAGCGAATCATCAGACTCACTATTCTGTTCGTCGAGAGTAGGAAGAAGAAATAACTTATTTTCTTCTTCCTGTTTTTCTTCATCGTCAGCCTTGCCCTGCTTCTTGATCTAGGACAAAGGCTGTTGATGTTAGGTTTAGAAGCTTAGGACAATCTTGTAAAGCTCTGATGTAATTTAAATTTTATGAATGTATTCTCTTAATATATTAATGGAATTTCTACTTTTTGCAAGTGTTTGTCTCTGAGATGTTTGTAATTTAAATGTACTGACAAATCCTGATATATCCATATTCTGATGACCATTTCAATGTTGATTTAAATTAAGTTCTGATCTTACAATATCAGTACTTGTTTACTTGATTTATTTTGGTCATTCTCACTCGAATTTTTTTTCAGAATATTGGTGTTGCAGTGAAAAATAACTGAATAAGTGGGAACAGTTTAAATTTTGAATTAAAACTGATTTACCTCGATTAATGGAATTACTGGGTAAGTGGAACGGTTTTTTCCTTGAAAAACTGCAAGTGGGTAAGTAATGATTACTGTTTTCCCGTGCCCATTAACTATTCATTATTACTGCATGTCTGACAGGTGTCCAACGATTATATTTTTTTTTCAAAGTATAAGTAAGACAGAGAGAGGATTTTCTAATCTTTTATTCACTTTTACACTTTATCTCTCTATTTGCTTTTACTCTCTTTCATCTCCTGACGTTGGTTTTTCATACAGACATTTTATCAAACACCTAACAGGCCCTCTTAAATCTCAATTATTCTCATGGCACCTAAGGATTTGATCATTGATGGAGCTAAATTTGTTCCAAATACCTATGCTACAATTCTTGATCATGCTAAAGCTCCATCTGAGTTGTATTTTGTGCAAGATCTTCTTGCACACAGTGAAATTGGGTATGCATTGACCCAGCCTTCAGTCTTTTCGAGCCAACAAGTTCTGACGTTTTGGCGGACTGGGCACTTTAATAATGGTGGTACACATGGTACTCCCAGTATTGTTTTCGAAGTGGATGATTCTACACATGTGGTAACTCCTGGTACAATTCGCAAGGCCCTACATTTACCAGAAGGATGTACTTTTTCAACCCCGGAGGAATCAACTCTTCAAGAGTTAATGGCCAGTTTGGGGTATGAGCAGAGTTTGGCTAAGCTTGGGCAGTTGAAACGGGCTCATATCAGAAAGGAATGGAGCTTCTTCTTCGACTGCTTCACTAAAGCTTTTGGGAATAAGTGTTCCAACTTTGATGTCATCCCTATAATGAGTCAGCACATCGGGTATGCTATCATTAACCAAACTCATTTTGATTTTTCAACTGCTGTGATAGGTTTTATTGGGGATAGGATGACATAGGATAGGAATATTGTCTACTTTGCTAGATTCTGTCAGCTTATATATACTTTTTGTTGTACTGATGAACCTCAACCTGCCAGTACCTTATCTCCACCATTTAAAATTGCAAAACGAGCCTTTAATGACTTGGTAAATGCTGATCTTAAGAAAAGGGTGGTTAAACCTTTACAGATTCCTCAGTCTGTAAAACAGATCTTGGTAAATGCTAATCCTGAAACCTATAGATCTGTTTATTTTGATGTCCAACCTACCACCACATCCCAAACACCACAACAACCATCAGAACATATCACTCATACTACTCAACCATCCCTCAGAACATATCTCAAATCATATCTCTCCACTTCATAGACAGCTTAACTCTCATCCTCAGCACCTACTTTGAACCCTTCATCTTCCAAGCCTAAGAGGACAAAGACTGTTCCTCAAACACCTCAGAAGAGAAGGAGGATTGTTTTGAGAGATGAGTCTGATAGTGAGAAACAGGTTTCTACATCAGACCCTGTTGTAAAAGAAGCTGAGAAAGTTCCTTCTCAGAAGGATTCTGGAATTGGGGGATCTAAGCTTCTCAAAAGGCTTAGAAGAATGACTTCTGCTGAACCTCCCAAGGAATCCCCATCTTCAAAGAGATACAAGAAACAGAGAGCAAAAAGGCCAGTTTCAGATGATGAGGAAGAAGCACCTAAGGAAGGAGATCAGGAATCTCTGATCTCACAAGAAAAGGAATCTGCTCAAGCCCCTGCTTCTCCATTAACTCCAACTAATGAAGCAGCTACTGAAATGGCTAACACACCATCTGTGTCTCCTGTTCACAAGACTGTATCTCCTGTTGGTCCAGACACAAGTGCTGCATTTGATATCCAGACCTTGGTTGTGCCTGAAGTGCTTTACTTAGAAGCTCCAACAGCAACTCATCCATCAACAACACCTGTTACTGATGCTGCTCAAACTCCAGAACTATCTACTACACCTTCTCTGCATCTAGATGCTGATGATCAAAATATAGGTGAGCATCAGGATATAGCTGTTGATCGGAACTTGGAACCAGATCAGCAATTAGAGGATTATGCTGAAGCCTCAATTGCTTCTCATACTGTTGTTTTATCAGAAGATACTGATTCGGTAAGTTCTGATGCTGTAAATGCTGGAGATACTGGTGATGCTGCTCTAAATACAGATGCTGATGAAACAGGTCCTTCAGGACATGCACCTCATCAAATTGTTCTTAAATCTGAACTAGTTAAGAAGTTTGTCATCAGAGAAGCACCAGTGCCTTGGAATGGAACTCCTGCAGGACAGGAGTGGACTAAGGAATGGAACTCAGCTACTTGTGTTCCATCTGCAAACTCCTGTACAAACTCCTATCCCTTATTCATCAAGTCTAGTTTATTTATATATCCATCAAAAGTCTGATAATACACACTACACAATATTATACATATATCAGTTGTCACATTATTTTCGTTATTGAACTTCAAGGAAACTCTGATCCACCAAGCCTCTCCAAATCTTTCAGTACCTCTCTGGCCCACTCCATAAGAGAATCTCGGGCTGCATACTCGCAAGCAGCTCTCTTGTTTCTCTTCTCTTACCTGCTGATGCCAAAAATGGGGAGAAAGTAATTAAGTCCAAATGCAAAACTGATAAGACACTGAAGGGGAATGATGATGAAAAGGATGACCAAGGAAACTCTGGAATGGGTAGAGGTCATAGTCAAGGTAGAGGTTTCTCATCAAGAAAAGCTGAAATCACAAGTCACATGACAAGTTCTGATGCTGGAAAAAGAATTAGTTCTGCTACTGGTAAAAGGATAAGTTTTGATGAACTTTTAGATCTTGATGAAGAAATTTCAAGACAGTTATTTCTTCAGGAAAATTCAGGAATGGACTTGGAGAGTTTATTGGAAGAAGAAGCCAGACTTAAATCAGAAAAAGTTGCATCTAAATCTGAAGCTTCTGGTAAAAAGACACTTCCAAAACTCAAAGGCATTGTGATAACAGAAAGGACAAATACTGAAGCAACATTAGCTAAATCACAACCGCAGATAGATCCAAGGTCCAAGGGCAAAGAAAAAGTTGGTGAATCTATCAAGGTTTTTGTGCCTCCTATGAATGAAGAAATTACTGATGAAGATGATGATCTTGCTCTGACTTCAAGAAAAGTTTCTAAGACAACCTCTGACATGGCTCAAGTTGTTCAGAGTCAAGAGACAGTAAGTTCTGGTATTTCGAAGAAGCAAGTAACCTCTGACATAGCTCAAGTTAACTTGATATCAGAAGATAAATCAAGGAAACTCCTACCAGGATTCACTAAAGCAAAATAGACTCAACCTTTGAAGACTGCTGCAAGTGGTTTTGAAGCAAGAGTAGTTACTGGAAAGGAAGCAAGAGACAAAACTG
This sequence comes from Apium graveolens, assembly GCF_009905375.1. NCBI lineage: Eukaryota > Viridiplantae > Streptophyta > Magnoliopsida > Apiales > Apiaceae > Apium > Apium graveolens. The sequence goes on along the minus strand of NC_133654.1, from coordinate 236,899,709 downwards.
GATTGAGAAGTGCTGATGAAAGAAGAATACAAAACACTACCAATGATCCAACTTCCTTGAGTGAACCAGGTATTTGAGCAACTCCTGAGAGATTGAATCAACTGGAATCTGTACAAATGGTTTACCATACCTACTTGAAAGAACACATCTTGTTGTTCTTCATGACAGATGGTAGGGTTTATCATATAAGGCAAAATGCCATTCCATTGAAGTATTTTGAAGAACTGGAGCATGTACTATTCTTACTTCAAGTGAATGACAGATTAACAGAAAGTGCTGCAAACTATTTGAATGATCAGATTTAGAGACAAAAAAGACTTTATTCTGTAAGTCTGACAGCACATATCTTCCAAAGTACAGAGATCACAAGGGTGATATAGTTAAAATGAAGCCCAACACTGCTAAGATTATAACTACCTTTTTGGGTTACAGGGCTTTGGAATTCAATCTTGAGTCTGATAAGGCATATTCGATCAGACTGGATCAGGATAAAAGAAAAGCTAAGATTAATGATCTCAGGGCTGCAATCTTTCAAATTGGTGAAGATACTGCAGAGCTTAAAGATGCTAAAAGGAGGATGATTGATGAACTTAGATATGATGAGAAATGTTTGTTGAAGAACTATCTCAGAACAACTCCTGACATCAGAGAGATCAGAAGATGAAGCCAAGTCAAAATCTACAACTTCTTAAATTCTGATATTTGTACAGACTGAAGTTGTTATCAGAAATTAAAGATTGGTAAAGCTTTAAGGACTGTAAGTTGTAGTTATCTAGTCTAAATCTCATGCATTTGTACTTAATGTTTTTGACATCATCAAATATCTGTTAAACTTGTATATTATGCTAATTTACAAGTTGGGGGAGATTGTTAGATATATTTGATAATTTCATGGCTAATATGATTTATGTTTAGTTTTCAGATCTTACTTAAACAGGATAAATCAGTACTTACTGGAAATCAGGACTTAAGGATATCAGTACTTATATTATCAGGAGATAATCATCAGAAGATGGATATCAGAACTTAAGTACTGAAGGACGTTTAGATAAGGACAGCAGCTGATTAAAGGAAAGAAGATCGAGACAAACATAAAAAGAGATATGCATGAAGAAGGAATTCTATGAAGAATAGAATACTTGGAAGAAAAGATATCTGATTGATATATTTTAGGAAGCAGAATTATATTCCATATCAATTAGCGATTATCTTGTAACTGTGTAGTATATAAACACAGACATAGGGTTTACACTATAAGTGTTATTATATTCGAGAAGATTATTCATTGTAACCCTAGCAGCTCTCGTGATATTTGTTCATCACTGAGAGGTAACAGTTCTATACTGTAACAGAGTTTATTGTTTCAATAAAGTTTGTTTTCTGTTACTTGAGTTATTAAAGTTCGATTTGATTGTACTTCACACTGTATTCACCCCCTCTACAGTGTGTGTGTGACCTAATAAAGTGAATATCCAATTCTAATCATTGCTTATCAGAAACTTGATTCCTTATATCATTTCAATTGATCATAGTTTAATCTCAGTGTTATCATCGTGACTTGCTGAGCTAGTTAGCTTACTCTTGTGAATCTGTTTATATTATTTTCCAGTGAAAAAGGAAACTGGTGGTAGCGAGGATCCCCGGACAAGTGTGCGAGCTAGGTACCCAGGTTGAGATGGAATAAGCTAGCAGATGATGTTTGGCTTAGTTTGTGATGATAGTTTGTAATAAAGTTTACTTTCGTTGTAAGATAAATAAACTGGGATTTGGAACGATTGTAATATAAATAAGGTTGTGGCTTGTGGGCATATTTTAAACTGCTTCGATCCATGAAATATGGTAAGTAGGGTCATTGCTTGTGGTTGTGTCTTATTATATGCATAAACATGTTTATATATGGTGTGTGTGTGTTATGGACCCCAAACTTCTTACTCGGGTTTGGAGGGCATCACAGGTTTGGTATCAGAGCTAAGGTTTAAATCACTGCCACAAGCCTAGATTATTGGGAATGGGTAGAGGGTTAAGATTAGTATTAGAAAATAAATAGAACGTCGAGAGGTTGAGTATGACTAAATATTAGGTTTTAGTATGATTCGTGACGAGATTCGAGACTCTTATTTAGCAGCATAATTTTCATATAGCAACGATGGTAGACTCCTTTATCTCGATATCATCTGATCACTCGTAACCTTCAGCCGGAAGACCGCCATCTAATCCACGTCCTGCTCTTCCACCGGTGTCAGCTATAATACCTGTTGCGATGGTTGCACCACTGCGAGCCATTCCACCTCCTGGTGTGAGACTACCTATTCGAGGACCCCCACCTACTAATTCTGACTCTACAGGACATTCGGTTGCGGGTGCATCTTTCCAGTTTACTCCATAGAGCTGCTTGCGAGTATGCAGCCCGAGATTCTCTTATGGAGTGGGCCAGAGAGGTACTGAAAGATTTGGAGAGGCTTGGTGGATCAGAGTTTCCTTGAAGTTCAATAACGAAAATAATGTGACAACTGATATATGTATAATATTGTGTAGTGTGTATTATCAGACTTTTGATGGATATATAAATAAACTAGACTTGATGAATAAGGGATAGGAGTTTGTACAGGAGTTTGCAGATGGAACACAAGTAGCTGAGTTCCATTCCTTAGTCCACTCCTGTCCTGCAGGAGTTCCATTCCAAGGCACTGGTGCTTCTCTGATGACAAACTTCTTAACTAGTTCAGATTTAAGAACAATTTGATGAGGTGCATGTCCTGAAGGACCTGTTTCATCAGCATCTGTATTTAGAGCAGCATCACCAGTATCTCCAGCATTTACAGCATCAGAACTTACCGAATCAGTATCTTCTGATAAAACAACAGTATGAGAAGCAATTAAGGCTTCAGCATAATCCTCTAATTGCTGATCTGGTTCCAAGTTCCGATCAACAGCTATATCCTGATGCTCACCTATATTTTGATCATCAGCATCTAGATGCAGAGAAGGTGTAGTAGATAGTTCTGGAGTTTGAGCAGCATCAGTAACAGGTGTTGTTGATGGATGAGTTGCTGTTGGAGCTTCTAAGTAAAGCACTTCAGGCACAACCAAGGTCTGGATATCAAATGCAGCACTTGTGTCTGGACCAACAGGAGATACAGTCTTGTGAACAGGAGACACAGATGGTGTGTTAGCCATTTCAGTAGCTGCTTCATTAGTTGGAGTTAATGGAGAAGCAGGGGCTTGAGCAGATTCCTTTTCTTGTGAGATCAGAGATTCCTGATCTCCTTCCTTAGGTGCTTCTTCCTCATCATCTGAAACTGGCCTTTTTGCTCTCTGTTTCTTGTATCTCTTTGAAGATGGGGATTCCTTGGGAGGTTCAGCAGAAGTCATTCTTCTAAGCCTTTTGAGAAGCTTAGATCCCCCAATTCCAGAATCCTTCTGAGAAGGAACTTTCTCAGCTTCTTTTACAACAGGGTCTGATGTAGAAACCTGTTTCTCACTATCAGACTCATCTCTCAAAACAATCCTCCTTCTCTTCTGAGGTGTTTGAGGAACAGTCTTTGTCCTCTTAGGCTTGGAAGATGAAGGGTTCAAAGTAGGTGCTGAGGATGAGAGTTAAGCTGTCTATGAAGTGGAGAGATATGATTTGAGATATGTTCTGAGGGATGGTTGAGTAGTATGAGTGATATGTTCTGATGGTTGTTGTGGTGTTTGGGATGTGGTGGTAGGTTGGACATCAAAATAAACAGATCTATAGGTTTCAGGATTAGCATTTACCAAGATCTGTTTTACAGACTGAGGAATCTGTAAAGGTTTAACCACCCTTTTCTTAAGATCAGCATTTACCAAGTCATTAAAGGCTCGTTTTGCAATTTTAAATGGTGGAGATAAGGTACTGGCAGGTTGAGGTTCATCAGTACAACAAAAAGTATATATAAGCTGACAGAATCTAGCAAAGTAGACAATATTCCTATCCTATGTCATCCTATCCCCAATAAAACCTATCACAGCAGTTGAAAAATCAAAATGAGTTTGGTTAATGATAGCATACCCGATGTGCTGACTCATTATAGGGATGACATCAAAGTTGGAACACTTATTCCCAAAAGCTTTAGTGAAGCAGTCGAAGAAGAAGCTCCATTCCTTTCTGATATGAGCCCGTTTCAACTGCCCAAGCTTAGCCAAACTCTGCTCATACCCCAAACTGGCCATTAACTCTTGAAGAGTTGATTCCTCCGGGGTTGAAAAAGTACATCCTTCTGGTAAATGTAGGGCCTTGCGAATTGTACCAGGAGTTACCACATGTGTAGAATCATCCACTTCGAAAACAATACTGGGAGTACCATGTGTACCACCATTATTAAAGTGCCCAGTCCGCCAAAACGTCAGAACTTGTTGGCTCGAAAAGACTGAAGGCTGGGTCAATGCATACCCAATTTCACTGTGTGCAAGAAGATCTTGCACAAAATACAACTCAGATGGAGCTTTAGCATGATCAAGAATTGTAGCATAGGTATTTGGAACAAATTTAGCTCCATCAATGATCAAATCCTTAGGTGCCATGAGAATAATTGAGATTTAAGAGGGCCTGTTAGGTGTTTGATAAAATGTCTGTATGAAAAACCAACGTCAGGAGATGAAAGAGAGTAAAAGCAAATAGAGAGATAAAGTGTAAAAGTGAATAAAAGATTAGAAAATCCTCTCTCTGTCTTACTTATACTTTGAAAAAAAAATATAATCGTTGGACACCTGTCAGACATGCAGTAATAATGAATAGTTAATGGGCACGGGAAAACAGTAATCATTACTTACCCACTTGCAGTTTTTCAAGGAAAAAACCGTTCCACTTACCCAGTAATTCCATTAATCGAGGTAAATCAGTTTTAATTCAAAATTTAAACTGTTCCCACTTATTCAGTTATTTTTCACTGCAACACCAATATTCTGAAAAAAAATTCGAGTGAGAATGACCAAAATAAATCAAGTAAACAAGTACTGATATTGTAAGATCAGAACTTAATTTAAATCAACATTGAAATGGTCATCAGAATATGGATATATCAGGATTTGTCAGTACATTTAAATTACAAACATCTCAGAGACAAACACTTGCAAAAAGTAGAAATTCCATTAATATATTAAGAGAATACATTCATAAAATTTAAATTACATCAGAGCTTTACAAGATTGTCCTAAGCTTCTAAACCTAACATCAACAGCCTTTGTCCTAGATCAAGAAGCAGGGCAAGGCTGACGATGAAGAAAAACAGGAAGAAGAAAATAAGTTATTTCTTCTTCCTACTCTCGACGAACAGAATAGTGAGTCTGATGATTCGCTCTTGCTGGCGGAGAGCTTCCAGCCTTTCCTCCTCCAATCGCTCTAGATGGCGATGGTAGTCTATGTAGAAGAACAGGAGGTGGGTGAGTACCTCCTGGGGAACTGAGTCCCATATCTCGTCAGGAATGGCAGTGACATGCCATTCCTGCTGCCAGGCTTCACAGCTTAACTCCATGTTGAAGGTCTCATAGTTTAAAAACATATTGTAGTTAACCATGATGTTGTGTATATGAGGGAAAAAGGAGTAAGTGTTTGAGGAAAGAATTGATGTATAGGCTGATGTGAAGTGTTCGTTTATATAGGCAAGAGAATGCCAGGAGATGCAAAGAAATTTAATGCTGACAGGTAGAATTAATTCTACCTCGTCTCCCTAGACTGGGAAGACGAAAAACAGTCATTGGAAGTGTAAGTCAGGGTTTAATGCGCACAAGTAACAAGTAAAAAAAATTACTGTACATGTACATGTTTTACTAACCCTAATTAGATTGACTATTAATATTCTACCCAAACATATTCTGATATAAAATGAGACTATTTTTAGATTTTATCCATAAATAAGTCAAGTAAAGGATCAGAGTTTAATATTAGAACTTAGACTTATATCAGAACTTAACAGTTATCAGAACATGATTTCTTAACTCGAAAAATGAATGCCTATTTTTGTAATTCTTCACACAAATTCTGATGTAGATTCTTCAGAATATAGTCATCAGAACATTCAACAGAACTTATCCTCAGAATTTGTGCAATGTGACACAGAAACTGTTCATCTAAAATAACATAGATCACCACAGTAATTTTCATCATTTATATGGAGTGTTTAGTGTGTGCATTAAGCTAAATATCAGACAAAGAGTAAAGTCTGATTCACTTCAGTACATCGTAGAAATAAGGCATAACTAAAACTTTACTAAAAACCTGTCATTATTCTGAGGCCTACTATTGAATGAGTTCATACTTGAGTCCACCTCACTTGTTTTGTGCTAATTTTGTGCATCTTTTTAGATTCCATTGTACAGTGGCTTCTCAGTGTAAGTGAGTCACGACTGCTTATCAGAATTTATGCCATTATTAGAGTATTTCTCCAGTAATCATAGAGTGTGAAAAGTCACCAAGAAAATATTTTACTTTTCTGATGCATATTTACTTAATACCAGCAATGCACTTGGGTCGTCCCTTCCACATTTTTCCTCTAGATATCAAAGGAGTACCTGATTTTAATCCTTGATTATTTTTCTTTTGATAAGTGAGGTTTATCAGTACTTAGTACATTCAACATATTTATTCGCATCAGAACTTAACAGATGAGAAGCATTATTCTAGTTTTTGACTTAGTAATAAGATAGACAAATTAAACTTAACTAAGCTCAATATCAGAATTTGCTTGTGTCAATAGATTTCCATAACAATAATTACTTCTAACATGGGATCCCTAGTTTATTGAAGACTACTAGGTCAACATCTAGCACATGTATCCTCATAGGATCGAATAGTTACATAAACAGTCATATCACTATCAGAGTTTAGAAAGTCACATCAGACAACATTCAGTACTTAAGCAATTTTCAATTAAGCACAGAATACACAAAGAGAGTAATTTCTGTAAATACTGATCATAAAGTTTGATGCATCAGAACAAAACTAAGAAGATTTAGAAAAAGAACCTGAATCCATTCCAAGTTCATTTACCAATCTTGTAAAAGTAGCTTCACACAGTGGTTTTGTGAAGATATCTGCTAGTTGTTGATCTGTTGGAACAAAGTGTAATTCTACTGTACCTTCATCCACATGTTCCCTTATGAAGTGGTACCTGATGCTGATGTGCTTTGTCATTGAGTGTTAAACTGGATTACCTGTCATAGCAATAGCACTTTGATTATCACAGTAAATAGGGATTCTGAAATATGTTAACCCGTAATCCAGTAACTGATTCTTCATCCAAAGAATCTGTGCACAACAGCTTCCTGCAGCAATGTACTCTGCTTCTGCAGTTGATGTGGAAATTGACTTTTGTTTCTTGCTAAACCAAGAAACCAATCTGCCTCCAAGAAATTGGCAGCTTCCACTTGTGCTTTTCCTGTCAATTTTGCAACCTGCAAAATCTGCATCTGAGTAACCTATTAGTTTAAAATCTGATTCTCTGGGATACCATAATCCCAGATCAGCTGTTCCCTTAAGATACTTGAAAATTCTTTTCACAGCTGTTAAGTGAGGTTCTCTTGGATCTGCTTGAAATCTTGCACAAAGACAGGTAGCATACATGATATCAGGTCTACTAGCAGTTAGATAGAGTAGTGAGCCAATCATACCTCTGTAATCAGTAATATCTACTGATTTACCGGTATCCTTGTCCAGTTTTATTGCAGTGGCCATGGGAGTGGATGCACTTGAACAATCTTGCATTCCAAATTTCTTCAGCAAGTTTCTGGTGTACTTAGTTTGACAAATAAAAGCGCCTTCTTCATTCTGCTGGACTTGAATGCCCAGAAAATAGCTAAGTTCCCCCATCATACTCATCTGATACCTTGACTGCATCAGTTTGGCAAACTTTTTGCAAAGTCTGTCATTTGTAGACCCAAAAATGATATCATCAACATAAATCTGGACCAGAAGTAAGTCCTTTCCATGGTTGAGGTAGAACAGTGTTTTATCTATAGTTCCTCTGTTAAATCCATTTTCCAGAAAAAACTGAGCTAAAGTCTCATACCATGCTCTAGGAGCTTGCTTAAGTCCATAAAGTGCTTTATCAAGCCTGTAGACATAATCTGGATATTTGGAATCTACAAAGCCTGGAGGTTGTTCAACATATACTTTTTCCTCCAATTCTCCATTGAGAAAAGCACTTTTCACATCCATTTGAAAGACAGTAAATTTTTTGTGAGCAATATAAGCCAAAAATATCCTTATGGCTTCTAACCTAGCAACTGGTGCAAATGTTTCATCATAATCAATTCCCTCATGTTGAGAATATCCTTTTGCAACCAGCCTTGCCTTATTCCTTGTAATTATGCCATCACTGTCAGTTTTGTTTCTGAATACCCACTTTATACCAACAACAGATCTATTCTTTGGTCTTGGCACTAGGGTCCAGACTTTGTTTCTTTCAAATTCATTTAACTCTTCCTGCATTGCTTGCACCCAATCAGCATCTTGAAGAGCTTCTTCCACTTTCTTTGGCTCAGTATGAGAAAGAAAAGAATTGTAAAGACATTCATTTGAAGTACCTGTTCTAGTTCTGACACCTGCATCAGGATTTCCAATTATCAAATCAGGTGTATGTGATTTAGTCCACTTCCTTGCAGATTGAAGGTTTTCTCTAGAACTGGATGCTCCCCCATGATCCATGCTGTCTTCATTTTCATTTTCTGATGCTCCCCCTGAAACTATGCTCTCTGAGTTGGATTCTTCAGAATTTAGATTTTCAGAACTATCAGAAGTTGGCTTATCAGGACTTGACGAATCAGAACTTGAAGAGCCAGATGTATGTTCTGATGCTTCTTGAGATGTGGTAAGATCTTTGTTGGATTTTAAACGCAGCGGGGGCATGGCAAAACACTTTTACACATATAAAATCCAAATAAAAGCATATAAATCGTGGTAAAAACATAAGGATCGAATCTAACCTTTAAAATAATTCGGAGACAACGATCAGAGATCCTTAGCAGTTGCTCCTCAAGTGTGAAGCACTCCACCGGTATCCACCAAGAAAATGATGTTAAGGAGGAGGAAGGAGGTGGAGAGAATTGGGTTTTCCAAACTTTTTGGGTTTTTGGGGTTCACATAAAAATAGGGTCTATAATAGTGTATTTATAGGCAAAATTTTCTGCTAAAATTTTCCCATAAATATTATTATTATTATCCCATTTATTATTATCATTAATAATTAAAACACCTTTTAATTATTAATCCTTTTTCTAAACACTTTAGAAATAATTCTCTCTCTTGATTTAATTTCCAAAAATTAAATCCTTAATTAATAATATTAAGAACTTTTCTTAATTAATTTATAATCAATTAAATCTCATTTAATCAATTATTAAATTTGCCAATTAATTATTTATTTCACAAATAAATAATTATTAGCCATTATTAATTAATTCCTCCATCATTAAATCATTTTCTTTTTATGGTGTGACCCTGTAGGTTCAATATTAAGCCGGTAGTAGAAATAAATAATAATAAAATTATTTTGTCATTATTTATATAAATTCTCTAATTTATTAAATATGATTAATTAATTAATCACATTTATTCTACATCGTGCAGGATACTTCTCAGCATATCGCGACTATCCGGATAATATGAATTCACTGCTTAGAATACCAAGAACCTATTCAGTGAAGAGTTACCGTACAATAAACTCCTTCTACCCTACAATGTCCCGATTAAATACAAGGCATGGATCTCGTGTCAAGCCTATCTAATTTAATCACTTGCTTACCATTTACTATGCGTAGTTCTATGCAAATTAGAAACTCCTTTCTAATTTCATTCACTCTGGCCAGAGATTCCTGAACTAGCATAACTGGATCAGCCTTGAACATTCGCTTCCTTCACTGAAAGGGGTAGATCCTATATTGATCATACACTATCTTTGTGTACAAATTCCTATACCCAGTAGAGCCCTAATAATTGTCCCTGGAGACTAAGAACTAAACTAAAGCATAGTTCAGTGTACATAAGATGACTATGATGACCTCAAGTCTAAGGATACTTGTACAACTATCACTATGTGAACAACTGCTGACACGTGAGTGAACTCCATCAGTTGTTCAGCAGTGCGAGTCATGTTCAGTAAACTTATTCTATAATAAGCACCTACATACTAGCTATAGTGTCACCACATAAATGTCTATGAGAACAGACATCCTTCATAATGAAGCAAGCATAGTATGTACCGATCTTTACGGATTATTAATTACCAGTTAGTAATCCTATGATCAGGAACTATTTAAGTTTAGAGTTATCATCTTTTAGGTCTCACTATTATGATCTCATCATAATCCATAAAAGCTTTACTCTAAACTATGGTATATCTTATTTAAACACTTAAATAGATAGAGCCCGTAATAAAAACAAAACAAGTCTTTTATTAATATCAATGAAATCAAAGCAGATTACACAGGAAGTTATTCCTAAATCCTAATTCATGATTGGACTTAAGACATATTCCTTTCAATCTCCCACTTGTACTAAAGCCAATCACTCTGGTATCTAATACCCATCTTGTCTTTATGACGATCAAAGTGACTTTCATAAAGTAGCTTTGTGAGTGGGTCTGCTATGTTGTTATGTGTGTCAACTCTAATTTAATACAATATAAGAAGTGTTACCGCGCTCCCACTAACCCTTTTGTAGACGCATGGTTTATCTACGTTTTTGATAAAATCAAACTCTTTGATTGTCTCATCAAAACGAATGTTCCATCTTTCGAGAGGCCTGCTTTAAACCACATATGGTTCACAGCAGCTTACACACTAGGTTTTCATTTCTCTTGGAAAGAAAACCATCTGGCTAATTGCCAGATCTCATAGTCGTAGTAAGCAGCAATCGCAAGCAAAATCCGAACTGATTTTAACAGGGCTACAGGTAAAAGGTTTCATCAAAGTCAATCCATTGCCTTTGTTTGAATCCTTTTGCCACAAGCCTGGCCTTATAGGTCTCCACCTGGCCATCTGCTATAATCTATCTTTTGTATACCGTATACATAGATTCCATTTTGGATTTCATGGCACTATGCCATTTCTCTGAGTCAACACTACTCTAAGCCTCATTATAGGTCACAGGTTCGTCATCATCAAATGATTGACAACTCATTGTCATTCTCAATGACAAGGCCATATTACCTCTCAGGTTGGCGAGACACTCTCTCTGTTCTATGAATGGGCTGTTCCACAAAAGGTTGTTCAGTCAGAACAGGTGTTTCCACTTGATCCGTAGTAGTTTGTGCTTCTTGAACTTCATCAAGTTCAATTTTGCTCCCACTGTTTCCTTCAAGGATAAACTCCTTTTCCAAGAAGGTAGCATGTCTGGAGACAAACACCCGATGATCGGTATAAAAGTAATACCCTAAAGTCTCTTTAGGATATCCCAGAAAACTACATTTTATGGATCGATATTCCAGCTTATCTGGGTCAACTTACTTGACATAAGCTGGACATCCCCAAATCTTAACGTGTTTAAGACTCGGTTTCCTTACTTTCTATATCTCATACGGAGTTTGAGGAACAGATTTGGAAAGCACCTTATTCAGTAAATATGCTGAGGTTTCCAATGCATAGCCCCATAGGAATACTGGAAGATTTGCATAGCTCATCATGGACCGAACTATGTCTAACAAAGTTCGATTTCTCCTTTCAGATACCAATCTGGAGGAGTCCACTGGGAGACTATACCATTTACTTTGAGATAATCTAGAAACACTCCATTAAAGTATTCACCACCTCGATCTAATCGAAGAATTATAATACTATATTTGGTTTGTTTCTCCACTTCATACTTATACTCTTTGAACTTTTCAAAGGCTTCAGACTTGTGTTTCATCAAACACATATCCGAATCTAGATCTATCATCTATGAAAGTAATGAAGTATGAAAATCCACCCATGGCTTGCTTAGACATTGGTCCACATACATCTGTGTGTACCATTCCTAGCAAATTTGCAGTCCTCTCTCCATGTCTACTAAATGGAGACTGCAGTGCCACTATGAAGTGAGATTTTATTAGTTTGTTCAATCTGAAGTAAATTATGTCACATTTATACAGACCATTATTTAAAGTACCACGTCCATAAAGAATATTATCTCTAAGAATAGAACATTCATTATTCTCAATAATAAATGAAAATCCAGCCAAGTTTAACATGGGAATAATATTCCTCACAATCGAGGGAACAAAATAACAATTATTTAAAACAATAGTCTTGCCCGTAGGCATATGTAAATGAAATGATTCTACATCTTCAGCAGCAACTCTTGCTCCATTTCCCATCAGTAGAATCACCTCCTCTTCCTCAAGAGTCCTACTTCTCCTTGGTCCCTGCAACAAATTGCAGATTTGAGAACCACAGACGGTATCTAATACCCAAGTAGAAATTTGATTTAATGACATATTCACTTCTATCATGAACATACCTGAATCAGAAGTGGTAGTCTCACTACCCTTCTTCTTTTTCAATTCTGCAAGGTAAACCTTACAGTTCCTCTTCCAGTGCCCCACCTTGTTACAGTGAAAGCAAACAACTTTGCTCTTGGGGTCTTCAGCTTTTGGTGGAACCGGCGTTTTCTCACCTACTTTCTTCTTCTTGGAAGAGTTCCTCTTCCTTTTCTTAGGATTGGAACCTTCACCAATTAGAAGAACAGAACTCTTCTTAGGGGGAAAATTTGATTCCGCAGTCTTCAACATGTTGTGGAGTTCAGGCAGGCTGACATCCAACTTATTCATGTGAAAGTTCACAACAAACTGCGAGAACGAACTCAGAAGTGATTGCAAGACCAAGTCTTGGCTCAGCTCCCCATCCATGGCAAAACCAAGTTGTCCAAGACGTTCAATCAAATTGATCATCTTAAGTACATGGTCATTCACAGATGATCCCTCAGACATCCTACAACCGAACAACTCATTCGATATCTCATATCGAGCTGTCCTCCCCGCCACATCATACAACTCTTGTAGATGCATGAGGATAGTGTGAGCATCCATATGCTCATGTTGCTTCTGTAGCTCAATGTTCATGGAAGCTAGCATGATGCATTGATCAACATTTGCATCATCTATCCACTTACGATACATAACATGTTCATCATTATGTGCATCACTAGCAGGTTCAGTAGGCTTAGATGAGTCAATCACGTATTCCAGCTTCTCAATCCTGAGAACAATTCTCAAGTTTCGAAGCCAGTCAGCATAAATAGGACCAGTCAGTTTGTGAGCATCTAGTATGCTCCTAAGTGATAGTGCAGAAGACATAACGTACAAAGTAAATCTGTAAATGATAAACACATAACAACACTTAGCAAATATTTGATTTCATTTCAAAACACTATATGAATCGGGTCTTTATTCATAAGTGGCTCCCACTAGTTTACCTAATTTATTCAACCCCCTACGTGAAAAATTAAGCATTCATAATGCTAGTGGGAATAGGGATCCTATATTCCATTACACAACCCCGGCTGTAGCACGAACCGCCATGTAATGTTCAATAGGCAGACAACTCTTATCAATTACACCTTATGTTATTCCCTAATCAAACTTTAGCCTCTTGAATAATTGAGTCACGGCTGTGGCACGACAAACTCAATATTCTAAGTCAAGTCTAACCCAATATTCCGTACAATTGAATCAGTCCCCAAAGGCCCACGGCTATGGCACGTACCGACCTTTAGATTCTTATTCAATGTACACATCTCTATGTAATAGACAAGTATTTCTTATTTCGAAATCAAAGCCCTCGGCTGTAGCACGAACCGACAATGATTCAAAAATAAGAACTACTTTTCTATCATGTTGGAAGGCTATGACCGACACAAGCCCGTTGTGTCATTGGCCAATTACTACTTGATATTATTTAATTTTAGAGGGATTATATTACGTTACAATCACAATCATATTATAAAGAGATTCTTCCTTTTAAATTAAATATTTCAAATCAATAATCAATAATCAGATGATTCCCAGATCGGGTGGAGCATTGTCAAGAGGCGTCACTTAATAACCCTTTCTTACAGATAGAAATCTGTTGTTGACAGAATCATCCTTTCTCTCATATCGAAAATTCATATTCAATTACGTGTTTCATAAACACAAGAATCTCATGATTGTATTCATAATATTGTTATTAAGGTTATGAAACAATTTCACTATACTAGGTTGTCTAACAAACGCCTTATGTTCATTTAAGTTCACCTAAATCTATCATCGCATGATAAACTAAGCATATATCACATATATAAACATGAATAAACATCAAGGTAGGCATGTTACATCATCTAGCACATTAGTCTAAGCATTATACATCTCTATGTATCACATGAAGCATTTAAAAGCAATTAAAAACAGTTAAAAACAACTTTAAAACACTTTCGGAAATATAAACAGTTCAAAACTTTTATATAAACTAAAATTGATCACTCCATTAGATCCGTCTCGGAAAAACGAATCCAACGGTATATTGCACGCCTTATAAAACGGAGTTACGAAACTCCCAGAAAATCAATTTTAATGTAAACAGTCGGGCTGTAACGTATTACAGGAACGCGTTACAAGCCCTGTAACGCATTCCGGTGATGCGTTACAAACCTTTTAACCAATTAAAAGGTGTAACGCATTCCGTGAATGCGCCATAGGGTGTAACGCATTCCCGGAATGCGCGACACCACTTTTCCAGCGTTTGCGCTGCACGTGCCGTACCTGTCTTCCTGCCGTTTCTTTCAGTCGTATGTACCTTTGCTTTCTCTGTCTTTTTCTTTACCGTACAGCAGCAAACAGACAGCCAACAGAAGCACTTATATATATACTTACAATTTATATATATACATATATGATTATTTAATTACGAATTTAATTACAACAACTTCAAAAATTCATAATAAAAAATCTATATATCATAAAATTATGAAAAAAATACCCAGACGATCTACAACACTTGTAGAACCCAGATCAACATTCAAAATTATTCTGAGAAATGATTTCTCATCAGACAAAATTAATCCATGATATAACTTGTAAAAATCATAATTAATTCTTACAAGCACATAAAATTCTGAAATTTTTACCACAGATCTATATGCAGACAACCTAGGTTCTGATACTATTGTTGGATTTTAAATGCATCGGAGGCATGCCAAAACACTTTTACACATATAAAATCCAAATAAAAGCATATAAATCGTGGTAAAAACATAAGGATCGAATCTAACCTTTAAAATAATTCGGAGACAACGATCAGAGATCTTTAGTAGTTGCTCCTCAAGTGTGAAGCACTCCACCGGTATCCACCAAGAAAACGATGTTAAGGAGGAGGAAGGAGGTGGAGAGAATTGGGTTTTCCAAACTTTTTGGGTTTTTGGGGTTCACATAAAAATAGGGTCTATAATAGTGTATTTATAGGCAAAATTTTCAGCTGAAATTTTCCCATAAATATTATTATTATTATCCCATTTATTATTCTCATTAATAATTAAAACACCTATTAATTATTAATCCTTTTTCTAAACACTTTAGAAATAATTCTCTCTCTTGATTTAATTTCCAAAAATTAAATCCTTAATTAATAATATTAAGAACTTTTCTTAATTAATTTATAATCAATTAAATCTCATTTAATCAATTATTAAATTTGCCAATTAATTATTTATTTCACAAATAAATAATTATTAGCCATTATTAATTAATTCCTCCACCATTAAATCATTCTCTTTTTATGGTGTGACCCTGTAGGTTCAATATTAAGCCGGTAGTAGAAATAAATAATAATAAAACTATTTTATAATTATTTATATAAATTCTCTAATTTATTAAATATAATTAATTAATTAATCACATTTATTCTACATCGTGAGGGATACTTCTCAGCATATCGCGACTATCCGGATAATATGAATTCACTGCTTAGAATACCAAGAACCTATTCAATGAATAGTTACCGTACAATAAACTCCTTCTACCCTACAATGTCCCGATTAAATACAAGGCATGGATCTCGTGTCAAGCCTATCTAATTTAATCACTTGCTTACCATTTACTATGCGTAGTTCTATGCAAATTAGAAACTCCTTTATAATTTCATTCACTCTGGCCAGAGATTCCTGAACTAGCATAAGTGGATCAGCCTTGAATATTTGCTTCCTTCACTAGAAGGGGTAGATCCTATATTGATCATACACTATCTTCGTGTACAAATTCCTATACCCAGTAGAGCCCTAATAATTGTCCCTGGAGACTAAGAACTAAACCAAAGCATAGTTCAGTGTACACAAGATGACTATGATGACCTCAAGTCTAAGGATACTTGTACAACTATCACTATGTGAACAACCGCTAACACGTGAGTGAACTCCATCAGTTGTTCAGCAGTGCGAGTCATGTTTAGTGAACTTATTCTATAATAAGCACCTACATACTAGCTATAGTGTCACCACACAAATGTCTATGAGAACAGACATTCTTCATAATGAAGCAAGCATAGTATGTACCGATCTTTGCGGATTATTAATTACCAGTTAGTAATCCTATGATCAGGAACTATTTAAGTTTAGAGTTATCATCTTTTAGGTCTCACTATTATGATCTGATCATAATCCATAAAAGCTTTACTCTAAACTATGGTATATCTTATTTAAACACTTAAATAGATAGAGCCCGTAATAAAAACAAAACAAGTCTTTTATTAATATCAATGAAATCAAAACAGATTACACAGGAAGTTATTCCTAAATCCTAATTCATGATTGGACTTAGGACATATTCCTTTCAATCTTGAGTATGCTCCCCCTGCATAGGTGCATCTTCCTTTGGCGTAGTCACCACAGTTTCAATAACGTCAGAGTTTAATCCATCAGAGTTTGCAGTATCAGGACTTAGATTATCAGGATTATCAGTATCAGAATTTGAGTCTTCATTTTTAAATCTCAGCAGATCATGATCAATAAAATCTTCAAGTCCAATAATCTTCTTGTCATCAAAAGAGATATTGATATACTCTATGACCACTCTTGTTCTCAAGTTATAGACTCTGAAGGCTTTTGTGGAAAGTGGATATCTAACAAAGATTCCTTCATCAGCTTTTAGATCAAATTTGGATAGCTGTTCAGGATGAGTCTTAAGAACAAAACACTTGCATCCAAATACATGAAAATACTTCAGATTTGGCTTCTTTTTCTTCACCATCTCATATGGTGTCTTTCCTTGCTTGTTAATGAGTGTATCATTTTGAGTAAAACAAGCAGTTTGCACAGCTTCAGCCCAGAAATAGATTGGAAGCTTTGCTTCTTCAAGCATTGTACGTGCAGCTTCAATGAGAGTTCTATTATTTCTTTCAATAACTCCATTTTGCTGTGGAGTTCCTGGAGCAGAGAATTACTGCTTGATTCCATGATTTTTACAGAACTCTTCCATTATCAAATTCTTGAACTCAGTGCCATTATCACTTCTTATTGTCTTCACAGAATCTTTGACCAATTTATCCAGTTGTTTGACATGATCAATCAAGATAGATGTAGTTTCACTTTTTGTATGCAAGAAATACACCCATGTGTATTTGGTGAACTTATCCACTATGACCATAGCATATTTCTTCTTTGTAATAGACATAACATTCACTGGACCAAATAGATCAATATGTAGTAGGTGATAAGGCTCAAGAATTGATGATTCAGTCTTGCTCTTGAATGAGGATTTTCTTTGTTTGGCCTTCTGACAAGAATCACAAAGGCCATCAGGAGCAAATACTGACTTTGGAAGTCCTCTCACAAGATGTTTCTTGACCAACTCATTTATATTGTCGAAATTTAAATGTGATAGTTTCTTGTGCCAATTCCAGCTTTCTTCAATTGATGCTCTACTCATCAGATAGATTGCAAAACCATCAGTACTTGTTGAAAGCTTAGCTTCATAAATGTTACCACGCCTGTATCCTTTCAGAACAACTTTGCCTTTAGATTTACTCACAACTTCACAGTGTTCTTCAAAGAAATCAACATGATAACCTCTGTCACAGATTTGACATATACTCAGCAGATTATGTTTAAGTCCTGAGACCAGAGCTACTTCTTTAATGATGACATTCCCAAGATTGATATTGCCATATCCCAATGTTTTTCCAATGTTGCCATCTCCATAAGAAACACTTGGGCCAGCTTTCTCCACAAAGTCTGATAGCAGGGCTTTATTTCCATTCATATGTCCTGAACATCCACTGTCCAGAACCAGGATGTTTTTCCTGTTGCCCTGCAATCACAAAGACCACTAATGATTAGTTTTAAGGACCCAAACTTGCTTGGATCCTTTGGCCTTATCAAGTTTGTTAACATTTGCAGCGGATTTAACATCAGAGTTTATGTTAACATTTTTATTATCAGAACTTACACTATCAGACTTTGAATCAGAATTTACACTAGAAGGAACAATGGAAACTTTCTTTAAATAAGGTTTTATTTGATAATAATCATAGTACAAACTATGATATTCCTTACAAGTATAAATGGAATGCCATAAACTACCACAATGAAAACAAGGATTTTATGGCTGATATCTAACAGACTGACTCTTAACTCCTAACTTTGAAGGTAAGGAGTTTATGTTCTTATTCTTCCTGCAAAAAGAGGCCAGATGGTTAGAACTTCCACAGTTATGACACGTTTTCCTAGGAGCTTTAGGAACAGGCTTATAAACATTGCTTTTATTCACACCTTCCTTTCCATTCCTATTTTTCCTAGGTGATTTTACCTTGTTTGCGTTCTTAACATCTTTCAGCTTATGCTTAAGCTGCTTCTTAGTCATTAAGCCTATGTTTACTTCAGCTGTCTTTTCCCTTTTTAGTTTGTCATAAGTTAATCCCTTTTTAACTTCTAATTTCTCATTATCAGACTTTACAATTACAAACTTAACAGGTTTTAACTTAGTCTTTTTCTTAACAACTACAGGCTTAATTTCTACAGTCCCTTTATCATTCTTATCCTCTCCATAACCTAAGCCCTCTTTCCAGTTTTCACTACTTAGCAAATTTTGAGTTGTTCTGCCAGAGTTAGTCCAAGTCCTGATAACCTCTCTTTCCTTTTCTAACTCAGTTTTTAGAGATTCATTCATTTTTGGCACTTCATCCCTAACATAAAAGGCATCATCTCTATCTTTCTGAGTTTGATGGAACATAACTAACTCTTTTTCTAAGAAATCATTTCTTTTCTTAAAAGCAAGATTTTTAGAAGTTAATCTTTCACATGTTAAAGTTTGATCTCTATAACTAACAAACATGGTTTTGAGATATCTTCTCAACTCATTAATATCATCAGTATGAAAAGCATAAGTATTTTGAGGTACCTTTGATTCAGCAGCTTCAGAATTGCTTTCAGCACTTGCTTTATCAGCATTTGCCATCAAAGCGTAATTCTCCTCACATTCAGAGTCTAAGGTGTCTGTCCAGCTTTTCTTCTTTGTGACAAGAGCCTTGCCTTTGTCACTCTTCACTTTCTTGCAATCAGGAGATTTGTGGCCTTTCTCACCACAGTTATAGCATTTGACATTGGTGTAATCTCCTATGTCAGACTTTCCTCCTCTGCCCTCAGATCTTCTGAAATTCTTCTTATCAGATCTTGTGCCTTTCTTGGAAAACTTCTTTCCCTTCCAGAACTTCCTGTATGCAATCTTTGTGATCCCTTTCACCATAAGAGCACACAGCTTCATCATCTCCTCATCAGCATCAGTCTCAGGAAAGCTTTCAGATTCTGAGTCATCATCACTTTCAGAACTTGATGACTCAGTATCAGACTTTGTGAAAAGAGCTTTACTCTTGTCTTTCCTTGAGGTAGCTGGCTTGGGGGATTCTTCTTCAGCCTTAAGAGCAACTGTCCTTGACTTTCCTCCTTTCCTCTTGCTTCTTTGTTCTATATCAAGTTCATGAGTCTTGAGCATTCCATAAATTTCATCAAGAGTTGTTTCATCAAGATTGTAGTTGTCTCTTATTATTGTAGCCTTCAAATCCCAGCATTCAGGAAGAGCTAATAGGAATTTAAGGTTTGAATCTTCAAGATCATACTCCTTATTAACCAGTGACAAATCATTCAAGAGTTTGACAAATCTATCATATAAATCAGTCAATGACTCATTAGCCTTTGAGTCAAAGTGTTCATACTCTTGAGTGAGTATTGTCTTCCTGTTCTTCTTAATTGTATCAGTTCCCTGACACCTTGTTTCCAGAGCATCCTATATCTCCTTTGCAGTCTTGCAATTAATTACCCTGACATTACATTATCAATGGCACTATGCAGTAAGTGTCGTACCTTAGCATCCTTAGCAATTGATGCGATATCTTCAGCAGTGTAATCACTCTTCTCCTTTGGCACAGTCTTTGCTGCTTCACCTGCAACTGCAACTGCGAGCTTGGTTGGTTTGTGAGGTCCTTCCTTGATTCTAACAAGATATTCTGGATCTGTAGCTTCCAGAAACATGGTCATCCTCACCTTCCATATGGCATATTCAGATGGTCTCAATATGGGAACTCTGATGGTTTCATACCGACTTTGAATTTATGTCTTTGGAGGTTCTTCAGTTTTGGTGGGCTTAGTTGGAGTTTTTGTGTCAGACATGATTGTGTTTGGATCTTAAACTGTTTGTGCGTTAACAGATAGGCTCTGATACCACTTGTTAGGTCACACACACACACTGTAGAGGGGGTGAATACAGTGTGAAGTACAATCAAATCGAACTTTAATAACTCAAGTAACAGAAAACAAACTTTATTGAAACAATAAACTCTGTTACAGTATAGAACTGTTACCTCTCAGTAATGAACAAATATCACGAGAGCTGCTAGGGTTACAATGAATAATCTTCTCGAATATAACAACACTTATAGTGTAAACCCTATGTCTGTGTTTATATACTACACAGTTACAAGATAATCGCTAATTGATATGGAATATAATTCTGCTTCCTAAATTATATCAATCAGATATCTTTTCTTCCAAGTATTCTATTCTTCATAGAATTCCTTCTTCATGCATATCTCTTCTTATGTTTTTCTCGATCTTCTTTCCTTTAATCAGCTGCTGTCCTTATCTGAACGTCCTTCAGTACTTAAGTTCTGATATCCATCTTCTGATGATTATCTCCTGATAATATAAGTACTGATATCCTTAAGTCCTGACTTCCAGTAAGTATTGATTTATCCTGTTTAAGTAAGATCTGAAAACTAAACATAAATCATATTAGCCATGACATTAACAAATATATCTAACACACTTTCATTTTAAAAACCAAGGTTAGACTGTTGATCAGTAACACACTAACCCCGAGCAAGGCTCCCAGCTTTACTCTATATACTGGATCCAAGGAACATATTGGCCTATTATGACCACGAATCTGGTCCGAGCACGAATCTAGTCCATATTTAAAAAAAATACAATTCTGGAATAAAAATATGATAAGCAATGTAAATCAATAAGCTGAATTATAGACAATATTTATCTCGAAGCATAGTGTGATTCATAGTTCCATGAAGGTATAACAAGGAAATCATAAAGGTTGGGTTTCAATCAAGGAAAGAATCAGAAAGTAGAAGACCTAAGGGTTCAAAAGTTACAAGAATTGGTCTTCTGTTATACAAGACATAAGGGTTGGTATGTTAAGCAATTTCGTATCAAGAATCAGTATATGGTAGATATGTATTTGTGGAGTAGTATTATATAGGCGTGGTTCGTATCTAAGAATTCAACGATCAATGGTTTACAAGAAATCAGGCTTGCGGCTCAAGATCAATAAGAATCAAGGTTTAGGGTTAAGTACTTCAAAGTACTTGCAATATAGAACAATAACTATTAGAAATACCTATAATTATACTACAAGGAAGGGCAGAAATACTTGCCTCATTAATCCGCTTTTACTTTACTAACACTTGTCAATTGGTTCCCCCTCGCCAATCACTTGCTTTCCCTTTCTACGTCTCGCTTATTCTGTTAAACATCATATGTATTTATCAATACTCATTTTCATCTCATTCTATTCGTTACAAGATTCTAACTACCCTTCATTTTACCCAAATCCGACGTACGGATTGAAAGTTATAGTAAAAACAACCAAACAATGCACATATAGTCATATTATGCATCAATCAGATCACATATAACATGTAGGAAATAAAATACATAGACATAGAGTAATAATAATCAACTAGAGCTCAAGTCGAGTTTGTCTTCAGAATGTATGGGTAGTCTTGACAGTTTTACCCTCAAGGGAATTCCGGCTCTAAGTTAGTAACACCTTGCCTATTGTGTTAGGTACCAGTGGAGCCTATGGGGGAGGTTGACCCTGTTGAGGATGTTATAGCCCCTAAGCGTGACCCTACTCCGAGACGGAGGACCCACCTATTGATAACTCAGATGATGACCCTACCAAGGATTCCCGGAGGAGGAGACTGAATTCCCTACTCCCGTAGCTGATGATGTTGGGATGCCTTAGGGCAATGACGTAGACTGGATATACATAGAGATATACCCTCTCCCAACTGTTCACCCTCCCATACCTTACCGGGGGATGCTGAGCTCTTTGTCTTACAGTGATGAAGATGAGGATGATGAGATGGAGGAACAAACCTACGAGATTCATGACATATCCTCCAGTGACCCGAACTCACCTCTACCACCCCTGTGGCGCCCTCCAAACCCGGGTCAGAAGTTTGGGGTCCACACACACACATACAAGCCAAACACACTTACTTATATTACAAACATTTGAATCCTAACTATTCCAACTCAGAACTGAGTATTAAACATTATTACAAACTTTTACAAACTTAAATTATCCCAAAAGAAGCCTACTAGCTCAACTTGATCAACCTGAACCCCTAGCTCTCGCGCTGGACTGGGGATCCTCGGTACAAACCGGTTCCTTCTTAACTGGAAAATAACATAAACAACATCGCACAAATGAGCTAACTAGCTCGGCAAGTCATAATGACAAAACTGAGAATAATGATCATTAGGTGAAAATGGTTACGATATCAAGTGAACAATGAATTATGATTTAGAATTGGATATTATATTTTCATTTTAAAAACCAAGGTTAGGCTGCTGATCAGTCACACACTAACCCCGAACAAAGCACACAGCACTGCTCTAACTACTGGATCCAAGGTACACATTGGCCTAACTTGACCATTATATGGTCTAACCACGAATCTGGTCCACAATTTTATAAAAACAATCCAATTCTAACATAATAACAGAATAAGCAGTAATAAATAATAAAAAGAATCATTAACAACATTGGACGTTCAATAATGAAAATGGTTTCAATCTGCATAAAGATCAATATGGCATTTCCAAAGCTTGGCTGTTAGGTAATGAAAGAATTGGATAACAAAGGAATCAGTGTTTCAGGGTTTCAAGGATTACAAAGCATAAGATACAATGGTTTGAGTGTGTAAGCAATCTGGTTTAGTGTTTGATATTTAGTTTGTATGTATTTGTGGAGTAGTATCGTATATTTGAGGTTCGTATTTGGGTATACAACAATCAATGGTCTAGAAAGAATCAGGTTTACGGCTCAAGATCAATAACTGGAATCAGGGTTTAGGGTTTAGTGCTTCAAAGCACTTGTAATATAAAACAGAACTATCAATCACTACAATATCTCGAGAAAGTTCAGAACACTTGCCTGGTACTAGCTTATTATACTGCACTCGCTTTCAGTCACGACTGTCTTACTCCTCGACTACCTGTTTTCCTTTCTTACGCCTTGCCTCTTCTGCTCACATATCATAAGCATCTATCAATATTCAACTTAGACGATTCTATTCGACACATACTTTTATCTACCCTTCGTTTCACCCAAATTCGATTAACGGATTGAAAGTTACGCAATAAACAAGTAAACATGGAATATATAGACCGATAGTTAACCACCAAGTCACATATAGCACATAACACATAACACGTCACATAATCAATGATATAACGTTTATAAAGAATTCTCGGGTTATAAACAGGCTTTCGGATATTTAAAATGATTTTTAAAACATTTTTCAGAATTAAAACGGGTCGTTGGATCAATTTCAGAGTAATAAACAGGGTTCGGTTGACCAATTCTGGCTTCGAAACAATTTTATAACAATTATCGAGCCTTGAAAAAAATTTAAAATAATATTTTAAAGCTCGAAACTATTTTTCGGAATTTTTAAATCATTTTTAAATAATTAAATCTAATTAAATAATTAATTAAAATCAATTAATAATTAATTAAATCAATTAATCAATTAATTTTTGAATTAATTGACCAATTAATCAATTAAAAATTAACTGAAATTAATTAACTAATTAATTCAGATTTATTTTTGAATTAAAAATAATTTTTCGAATTAAAATAATAATTTTTGGAATTTTCAGAAATTAAAATCGTATTTTTATAATAAAAATAAATAGGAAATATGATTTTTGAATAATTTTAAAACAGGAATCCTAAATTTGCAAACTCTGGAAATTTCAGGGACTGAACTGTTTCTTCCCCAAAAGTTCAGGTACCAAACTGCAATTTTACACCCCCGTCGCCGGAAAATACAGGGGTGGCCGGAGAACACGATTCCGGCACCCTCACCTCATCACAAGCTCCAGATCACATATATAGACAACCAGGAAGTTATTCGTGCAATCAAATCATTCAAATAACCCCAGACTTGGCCGGAAATTTGCCAAGAACATCGCCGGTTTCCGGCAAAACATCGAAAACTTAAAAGGACAACTCCCTACGATTCAAGCATCCTCTATTAACGAGCTATATATCAATCGATTGCAAATTTCATAAGGAACATAACCCACTATAAATCAACAGCTAATAACCCCTAAATCAAAAAGCCCCAAATTTCAATTGAAAACATTCATACGGGTTATAAACCCTAATTTTAAAATTCGAGAATTAAACCCACTTTTGAGCATGTTATTGAACTCCAAATCAGACGTATGACATATGAAAATCATCAGGAAAACAAGCTCTACAACATGAAATCATCAAATCATACAAACAATCATCCGAACAAAATTCATATTTTTAATAAAAATAATTCGAAAATAATTAAAAATATATAAAATCAACCTTTGATTCTGTAGTAAAACAAGTTCTGGAATCTGATAGTACTCCTTGAGACCTTCGATTTGGTTACTCCAACTTTCCCAACGGATTCACTAACACCTTTAATTTGTGGTTTGATTTTTAGAAGGGTTTATGAATATATGAATTTTCTCTGGAAATTTATATAATTACTGACTGCAAATGATTTTTGATACGAAATAAAATACAGTAAAGACTATTTATAATTACGGATAATCAGTATCCCGTTGGATCATTCCGGATATAAAATGGTACGTTTATTTATAAAAACTGATCCAAACGGTATCGGTTCTCGGGATAATTATCCAAATCAGTACAATTTGTACTGCGGTCTTGGTCTCAGCGCCTGGTTACACGTACTACGAGGTGATAATTGTGATAGTTTAATAAAAAGCACCCGTTTATCGAAAATACGAGTTTTATTGATTTACCGAAAAGAATATTGTATCAAAAATGTTGCGCCGGGACCCGCGCAGGACAAACCGTACGCCGGATCGAAAAAGTCAAAACATGGAAAATGCTCGGAATATTGCAATTAGGTTAGGAAGGAGTTCTCTGAAGAGTTTCGGGTTCTAAAAACATAACAACGGATGACGTCAGTTGGTTCCCGTTTTTATAAAATAGATTTTAAATACCCGGAAAAAGATTTTGTAAAATTCATATGATTCCTATAAATTCATAAATCAACATAAAAATAATTAGGAAGATATGACAATTATCTATATTTTATTTTGGACATATAAAAATTAAAATACTCAATTAATAATATTTTTAAACATCCAAACACATTTAACACTTAACAAATAATTCACAGAATAGATACTGAACACATATAATTATTATTTATTAGCAACAATAATTACACGATATATCCCAGATATTACAACCCCCAGTGACCATACATGTAGTCGTGCATGACTGGATAGTGGCTCAGCTTAATACTGAGATCACCGTGGCATCTGCCCGCATTGTGGAGCTATGACAGGCGTTGACCGCCGACAGAGCCATCAGGCTAGGCTACCTAGAGGACTTCAGAGCTACTTCCCCGGCTATAGCTCGCTGGGAGATTGATGGGATTGAGCTCCGTACTCGAGTACAAATGAAGATGACGGCGATATGAGGATACATCCCAGTAGTTAATGCTGAGCTGATGCTAGCAGGAGCGATGAGGAGTGTTCGAGACCTTACGCGTAGTGACTCAGACTGAGAGACCAGTGACCACATATGGACCTTGTAAGGCTGGGTGACTTTTCACCAATTTTTTTAGGATAGCTAGTAGTAGATAGCATTCCTAGCCCTTCAAGGTACCGGGTGTATGTATTTGTATTTCAGTATTCAGGATTATGTAGTTGGTGTATTGTCTTCAGGACCACGTATGGATTTGGATGGTAGTTATTATCCCCAAGACATAGTCTGGATACCCTATGATATATTATCTAGCAGTTATTAAGAAAGTGTCTTACAATATTATTGCACCTTGATAGAAGCATTCTAAATATTTAAATAATGTACTTACCTACAAATGAATTAATTGGAATGTAAAAATATGCAAATATATTGACCTAATTTTTATTATCAGAATGATGCCACCCCGTAGAAGAGGAACCAGGGCACAACCTGCAGAATCTGTCAATCAACGACAAAATGAACCTGACCATATAGTGAATGAGGAAAGTGAAAAGGACCTAGAATTTAATAAGTTTGATGAAGAATGATATGTAGAGGAAGAAGATGAGGAAGCCCATCAGGGGGAAACCCCATGAATGAATTCATGGAACCTTTTAGGGCCAATCTGAACCAACAGCCCCTCCCACCACAACCACATGTTGTCTAACAAAGTGCTGCTACCACCTTCAGGGCGTTTAAGTCTCTCAAACCCCCAGAGTTTTTAGGATCTGCCAACCCCAATGAGGCACGTGCCTGGCTTAAGGAAATAAAAAATTCCTTTGAGATACTAGGTGTTGAAGAGCGACACAAGACCATCTTCGCCTCTTACATGCTCAAGGGGAAGGTAACTACTGGTGGGAATCTAAGCATAACCTCAAGAATGATATTTTGAACCCATGGGTTAGATTTACCCGGTTGTTCTTAGATAAGTACTTCCCTAGGTTTATGGAAACTCAGATGGAGATCAAGTTTCTAGAGCTGAAACAGGATAGAATGACCGCGGCGGAGTACGAGGCCAAGTTTACTAAGCTGTCACGGTTTGTACCAAAATATATGAATGCCGAAGAGAAGAAGGCACGAAGCTTTCATC
This sequence comes from Apium graveolens, assembly GCF_009905375.1. NCBI lineage: Eukaryota > Viridiplantae > Streptophyta > Magnoliopsida > Apiales > Apiaceae > Apium > Apium graveolens. The sequence goes on along the minus strand of NC_133654.1, from coordinate 236,872,316 downwards.
TTGGTCTGAAATAGTGGATCCAGAACTGAATAGCAATGCTAGAACTGACGGATTATGCCACCTTAGTGTAGTTAGCCTAGATTGTTGAAGCAAGTAGTGAATATAGTTTTAAAGAGAAGGAAAGTAGGAAAAGAAAGATAGGAAGTCAATGAGGAGGAGGAACCGGAAACATGAGCCTTCCGAGCAGGTTCGTCAGGGAAGTGGTGTCCCAACCTGCGAGAGGCCCTGGATTTAGAAAGGCCCAAAGTGAGAGCGTTGGCCAGCACGGCGGACCATTTGTGCGATATTTCATAGCCAACCCATCGCTCCTATACCAAAATATCGAACATGCGGAAAGAGATACCTCGTAGTGTGTGTCCAGGCAAGAGCCCCTCTGAAATGCTTCAAGTGCAACCAACTAGGACACCTTGCCCGAAGTTGCCCCCGGCCAGGAATGACATGTTTTTGGTGTGGAAAAATAGGGAACGTAAGGAAGGATTGCCCCACCAACTGACCACCAGCCTCAAAATGAGCAGAGCCATTTCCAGTAGGCCCCCAGCTGCTAGGACTTTCAACATGACCGTTCAGGACGCTGTTCGGAACACTAATGTGATAGCAGGTACCCTTCTGTTAAATTCTGAACGTGCAAATGTCTTATTTGATTCTAGAGCGACCATATTTTTTTATATCTCAAAATTTTGCTAAGAAGTTAAATATTAGCGTTGTACCCTTAGTGAGGTATTATAAGTTGAAATTGAAAACCGAGAAATCATTCTTGTAAATCAAGTACACCCTAGATGGAAATTGAAACTAGAAGGGAAAGTCTTTGAGGTTAACTTAATCCCATTTGTACTAGGAGAATTCGATATGATCCTAAGAATGGATTGATTATCCAGTAATGGAGCGCAGATAGATTGTGAGCAAAAGAAGGTAAGGATAAGAGTGTAAAATATAAAGGAGATAGTGTTTAAAGGACAATGACAGACCCAGAAATTTCTGACCATGATTCCCGCTAATAGATTGTTAAAGAAAGGTAATGAGGCCTACTTGGCTTATGTGATGGATACTAAGAAGGAAGTTCCCAACATACATGATATTCTCTGTTAGGTCCGTAATCAACTATAGGAGGGTGAATACAGTTTATGAAATTAATTCATCAAAGCTTCAACAGAATTAACAGTTTTTATATTAACAGATAAAAACTGATTACAAACGTACTCTCTCAAAACGATGAACAAATTCCCTTGAGAGCTGCTAGGTTATGCGAATGATATAACAATGTTCGCAATGACTATAACATGAACCTAATCTGTGCTTTATATAGAGCACAACTACACAATCAAATAGGGAAACCTATTCTATTACAATAAGGAAACTTATCAATGTATGATTGCTTCTAAGATAAAGTCCTTCACTACCTTGAATTACTGCTTTCTTTTTCCTCCTCGAATATCAACTGAAGTGATAAATCCCGATGACATCATTTGCTGATCATCAAGTACTGATATAGGTACTTGTTACGAATATGTTGTGTACTTGATGATAAGTTAAATAAAACACCTTTGTTGTAACACCCCCAAATCCGGGGTCGGGGATTCGGGTTGTCACGAGTTCCATTTCCCTTATCAATACTTAATCTTAACAGTCAACCAACTACTGCGTACTGAGACCCCATAATATACACACACACACCACAAGTTATAGTCTCAGAGATGAATACCAAAAATAATACAAGTCATTTTATACCACAATTATAAACCATTTCACCTTAAAAAGGGTTTCGGAATAATTTACATATTTCTTGCCATTATTACAATTCATAAATATACATAAGTCTGGTACATCAAAAGTTGAAAGCCTAGCCTATTGGTAGATCCTACCTAAGCTACCACGGCATCAACACCTACAGGAAACTGCGGAACGTTTCCTATCCGCTCGCGAATTGGGAATTTGATCTTATTCATCTTGTCTATCTGTTGTTGTGTGATGAAAGAAGAAGCAAAGGTGAGCAACAAGCCCACCGAAATAATAGGTAGAATAATTAACAATATATGAGCATTCTCATAGTACTCATGAAAGTCTTGGTCAAAAAGAAATGAACCAAGTTTAATATCTTAACGCGACCAAGTCGCAAAATATTCAGTATATATGTATAAATACTTTTCAAAATCTTGGAAGTCCTATTCCATGCATAATATACACAGAGTTCCAGTTTATAACTGTATAAAAATATCGTTGCAAGGTGATCTCATATATCTAACCTTGTCTCAACGTTTTTTTGAAAATCTTTGACATGCATAAGATAATCATTTACTAGATATAAGTTTAAAAGATGGAGTTAAAAGATACTCCAATATACTTATATCTTTTCCGAATACTACTTGAACTGCCACCGTTCAAGTTATAATTAGTTTCAAAAGTTCATCACATAGATGAGACTACAAGATAAGACTTGAATAGATTCAATCTTTGAAATGTTGTTTAAAAGAAATGAAGTTACGAGATACTTCATTTGAGGGAAACATCATCATAACTGTTTGACCCTGTCAATGCTTCAGCAATCACCCATCCGTAGCCTTTCGATCGAATGCTCCGGGTAGTGTTGCAGAAATATCCAAACTGGATGATGAACTCATTACGGGAGTTTGCCGCGCCAGGAAGACCACTTACGATGATCAGTCGCAGTAGTGCAACCCCACCATTTTCTACATGTAGAGGAGAACAGTCGGATTTACTTGTCAACCGAACCCTGGACTCCTAAGGAATGGACCGTCTTAGCGGAACTTCCAGGACATTTGGGCCAATATAATAAGGCTGGGCCGGCGCCACTCGACCACTTACGCCACTCCTAGTTCAGATGAAATCCATGACTATGAAACGTAAAGCTCGTCCCCCCTTTCCCCAAGTAGAAACTTGTTGATACGGCTCCACCAAGAAGTCATATCTAGTTGGAAAGGAAAGCTCACCGATATTTCCAAGGTGATGCCTGTTAATGGATTAAACTCATTCCAAGAATTTTACTTCCCGAGTGTTGGGTAAGTAATGAAAAACCCTTTTTATCAAAACAGCAACCTTGTTGCGAATATAAAAATACATCACGGAGCCGGATCCCTCAGATTTTTAAGCGAGTATTTAAATCCCCTTCGAAAGGAAGATCTTAAAATTAAAAACGAGTTTTGGGATCCGCTCTGACTTTTAAAATCATTTTGAAGACTCGAAAACATTTTTAAGAATGTTTGGAGTAATGTTGATTTAATAAAATAAATCAGTCCCGATATATATGAAAATATCTAAATATTATTATTTAAATAATATTCCCATAAGGATAATCTTTATAAAAATAATTGAAGTAGAAGTTTTAAAACTCATACTTGAAATGAATAATAAATAACCAAAGATATACTTATACGAAAGTACGATCTTTATTTGAATAATCGAAAATAAGTTCGATTATCGAAACATTATTCTTTAATAAAATAAAGAATATTATTTAATAAAAGAAGGGGATTCATAAGCCCTCGAATGAATATTCAAAATAATATTTATTAAGTAAAATAAGCGGAGTCATAAGTCCTCGAATGAATATTCAAAATAATATTCATTAAATAAAATAAGCGGAGTCATAAGTCCTCGAATGAATATTCAAAATAATATTCATTAAATAAAATAAAGTTATCGAATAACCTTATTCGATTAATAGTTTCAAAAACTATATCTATATCTATATAAATATATATATAATATACTCGGGAACATCGACTCCCGGTTTAGAAAATGTTCACCTTTGGGTCCCCTATACTAAGGGTATAACTACTGCTTATCTCTAGCATAGGTATTATGCAACTTATAAGCATTTGAATCAACAATTAGATATCAAGATTCTGAAACAGACATGCATATATACCATATCAACATGCTCCAATATATCGCAAAATTTGCTAATAACAATCATGCACTTATCACAAGATAATGCATATACATATATTTACATCACAACAACAGTATAACGGGTAGAAAACTTGCCTGAGTGCTCCGGGGTAGACTTAAGTTTAGAGTGGGTCCGGTAACCTATGAACAACAACATAAGCCGGAATTAAACCACGGTCGCTTAAGAAACTAGACTTTATCCAATTGAACCCTAACGTTTGCTTATGGTCATTTCTACGCTTAACAAATCACATAAGTCGTTCGAGTACCCTCGGCTCCACCATTTTTAATAAATTAACCGTTACGAATTTTAAGGCGACGCTTTCGCGAATACCCTACCAACTGCCTAGTCCACTTTAAATAATTGTTTCATACTCCAATTAGTCATTTAAGGACCTTAACCAAGGTTTCAAAGTAAGGTGAGGGGTAATGGTTCGTTCGCGAAACGCCGTTACTTAAAACGGTCGTTTCTCCTAAACCGTACATCGGATTCAAGCGAACCACATATCAAAACGAAGCTCGTAACATGAACTATCTAAAAATGGCAATGTTAAGAATTTAACAGTGAGTGCACGGGTCCTGAAGTTAAGAACAAAAACAGTCTAAGGAAAATTGGGCATTACGACGGCTATAACTTAGCAATTCCCAAATTTTTACCCAATCAATTCAATATTAAACCACCACCAATTAACACCATTCCACCATCATTCAACCACAAATCAACCATACAACCAAACTTCATCCAAATCCTATTAAATTAGTCCATTACTTCATGTTTTATCCATCTTATTCAATCACAACAAGAGCTACTAACTATACTTAAGGTTCATTAATCACTAACCAAGATTTACAACCCAAACTCATTACAAATCCAACCAAACTCTAAATATACATGAGTCATGCTCTCATGAACTATAATCAACAAAACCAAACCTAATACTCAAAGTAAAGCTAGGGTTTGGAGGGGTTATACCTTTCTTGGAGTGATTAGAGTAGCTAGGAAGCCTTAAGAAGCCTTGAGATAGCTTAGGAATGCTTGGATCTTAAAGGAAATCAAAGAAAATAAATTTAGTAATCTTGAAAACACTATTCATCATCTTCTTCCTTGATTTATTGGAAGAGATTCATGAAGAATTGGAGGCTTAAACATCTAGGATAGCCATAACTAATCATAAGGAACCTTGGGTAATTACCATGCAAATTAACAAAGCTTGGATCTTGATTTCTGGAATTTTTCTTCTTGAAAATAGTGAAGAAGCCGAGAGCAATGTTCTTGGGAGGGTTTGTTATTTGTTGAATGTATTTTTGGTGAGAAAATGAAGTGAATGGGATATTTGGATGATATGTTGGTTGATTAAAGTGAGTGGAGTATGACTAAGCATGACATCATCCTAGTGACTTCATCTTTTGCCACTTGTCATCACTTGGTGGTGGAAGCATCTTTCATGCTAATCCTTGCTTAGTTGCTTGATTATCATCCTTAATCCTTGCACTAATCTCTCTTGCATTACCTGTCATTTAATTGTTTTACGACTCGTTTATCATTTGAGGGATCATACCCGGGATCTCATTGCTTAGGTTCCCTTAAACCTTTCTCAATATTTTATATTCCTTTTATGATCCTCTCTTATAATCCTTGAATTAAAATCCTTTTAATCATGTTACCTTATACTTAATTCTTTCTGTATCTGGTGGGTTTTCGGGAAAAATCAAAGTGTTCGAATTTGGATTCTGACGATCTTTTACATACACTTATATACCATATAGAGTACTAATAAGATCTCAGAATATCAATAAAAGAACTGCTACATTGTGTGGAATGAAAAGTTTTCTTATTCAGCATAATTAACAAAATCACTATTCATAAGGGTTACAAAAAGTTCAAAATTTTTGGGGTTATTACAGTCTCCCTTCCTTAAAAGGATTTCGTCCCGGAATCAGATAGAAAATGAATAGGGATACTCTCTTAGCAGTGCACTTTCTAACTCTCGAGTAAATTTTCCCACATTGTGGTTCTACCATCAAACTCTGACTAGTTTGATAACCCTTCTCCTAAGAACTTGTTCCTTTTCAATCTATAACCCTTCCTGGTTGCTCCATATAGGTTACGTCTGGTTGCATGTCTATGCGCTCATATGCCCCTATTTTTCTGGCATCCGAATTACACTTCCTTAACATTGATACGTGGAACACGTTATGAACTTGCTACATGTTCGGGGGTAGGGCTAGCTCATATGCTAACTTCCCAATACGTCTTAATATCTTCAAGAGTCCAACAAATCGTGGACTTAGCTTTCCTTTCTTTCCGAACCTCATCAATCCTTTCCAAGGCTTTCCAAGGGGATACCTTTCACAACACTAGGTCCCCTACTTCATACTCCTAGTCCTTTCATTTCCAAATCAGCATACTTCTTATGTCCATCTTGGGCTACTACCAGCCATCCTCTGATTAGATCTATTATATCGTTGGTCCTTTGGACTACTGCTGGTCCGAGCATCTCGCGCTCTACAACTTCATCCTAACATAAGGGAGATCAATATTGTCTTCCCTCAAGGATCTCATAAGGCGACATCTCGATACCTGACATACGATCTATTGTCGTGAGAAAAATCAATCCGCGTTAAGTGATCATTCCAAATTCTTTCAAGTCTATTGCACAGACTCTCATCATAGCTTCTAGCATTATAGCTTTTGCTTCTCAATACCCATTCTTTTCCAGTTCGTAATCGCTACTATCTTCCGTTCCTAATATTATACTAGTTATACTTTTGCTCGTTAGCGTTCTATAACCTTTTAATAATCGCATCAACCTTAGTATCACGAACGCGTTAGAATCGGAATACAACCATACTTGGTACCACTTCATTTCTAGCTGCCTCCATCTTCGAAAGCTTGGTCCTTCGTATAGAAGTAAAAGAATTTATTGAGAGATCACTATGATCATGAATACTTGTTCTATTGCATAATTAGTACAGAAGGTGGCCAGCCTTTAGTACTTGACAAGAAATTAAACAATAGATGGTATCCTACTAGGCTTCTATCACACAGAGAGATAGTCATTCGGCAATACCTCCCCTTCTGGAAGGGTTGTTCTTCTCAGCTTACATGAAATGAAAAGAAGAGTAAAGAACGAACTGAAGAGAATTGTATATATGTAAAAAAAATACTGCCACAAAATATCTGGCTTGGAATTTACCTCTGAACTATAGAGGTTTGTCATAGGAAAATAAAATATATACGTATATATATCAACATCAAGTATTGTAGCATCACAATTCACGTGCCTGAATATCTACTATTCCGTCCATCATTCTATGGACCCATGCTCTTGCTCGAGCTTATAAACAATCACCTTTGAAACTCCCTTGACATCGAAAATCAAATCTGGGATTTCATTCTAGACATCATCGTTACTAGAATTCTATGCTTGCACCGCAACCTTCCTTATATAGTAATACGACTCTCTATTGATAAGAAGGAATAAGTATTCAATAGGTAGATAATCTACTTAATTATTCTATCAATGATAACTTATACACCACCACGACCCGATTAGTGGTACTCAATCTCAACATCCATTCCAATACAACTCTCACGGTTGTAAGTAATCGGTTCATTACTCGTAGAATCATTCCTGCATTACTATGGTCCACCGTTGACCTACTGTAGTCATTCGCTTTCCGTGAAGTCTTAATAGCTAACCATACGGAGTCCATACATATCGTATCGAATTCTTCTAAGGAGGTAACATGATCACCGTTCATGATTCATGAAGGACATCTCCTGAACTTGATGTATATATGACATGAAGTAGATAAAATTACAGAAGAATATCAATCAAAGCAACAATAGCAGTTTATTACCATTAGTAATCATATGTCCTCAATAAGAGACTGGAAACCCAAGGGTTCATTTAGTCCTTTCATAATATGGCCCTGGCTTATCTCAAGATATGACCTTCTAAGATAGATAGCCCTCTTACGGCGGTTGCATAAATTAAATCTTTAGCAAACTACTATTATGGTTGAGTATCGCACAATCATCGGAAGGAATGTCAATCTTTCATACCATAATACAACCTTCACGGCTTTAACCATCATCGTTGTATTCTTTTGGCACGAGCGCCTATAATTGTCCTCTTACACTTAAAGTGTCGGCCACCTCTTTGGCCTTTCCTGATAGTAAAATTTCCTTACAATCAATGTCATTTTAAACCCCTCCAACTAAATTTTCTACCTCATTTCAATCACTGCTTATGTGAAAATGCTTTTCTTAAGTCCTGGTAAGAAAAAAAATCACCATTTTTCCATAAGTCATTGCCTTAGTCTTTAGATGTGAACATTGTCACGACTGACTCTCGATCATACTTAGGACATCTCTTATCTTAGGTCCTTCTTATTTTCACCAATCTCGACCCTCATTGGATCGATCTATACTTTCTTATGGTTCAACACGTGCCCCACCTGGCATTATTATAATTACGTCATATTTCCTTTATCAAAATTTCTATGCTTGAGAACTTTGAATACTACCTTTCTCCTGGTAAAACCTCTAAGGTTATCCTTAAATCCTTCATCAAGTACACCCTAGGTACAGGGCATATCAAGATACCATTTACTAATACTAGAACCATTGTTTAAGTACTTCTGAAAAATTTCTCTACTGATCTTTAAAAGTTGTTGTTACCTTAGTCCTTCGTTCCATACTACCCAACTCATAATGTCCCTATTAAGGGTGAAATGCCAACCTTTATGCATTCCTCTATGGTTCATCTCAAGTTATCGAGGTTCCATCCTTAATTCCACCTTTTTTAAAAAGGTACTTGCATCCTTCCATAGATAAATCAAGTCATGTATCCCTGATAAGGGTGCCTTATTCAATCATTCCCATCTCGATAGTATATGCCTAATTTCACAATAACATCTGTATTCAAAATGAGGTCAATCAATATGGCCTCCAAAAGATAACAATGGTTATCTACTTTTCTTTCCTAATTTGGTAATGATCACATGGATGTTCTGGAAGATATTGGTCATGTTCAACGTGAACTTCTTTTTAATAAATCCTTATTTACTTTTGTTGTTTATCTCAACAGTCATCTCAATGTTGGGATATCTTTTGTACTTGGTGTCTCCCTTTTTGGTATCAAGTCACAGGTGTTACATACACTTTCCATTTTTGAAGGTTACTTCCTTCATCCAATTTCCTAATTTCTTACTTTCTTGTCTCTTCCGTCTATCCGCGTCTCATTATTTATCCTTTGAACTATCTCAAGGTTTCCTCGAATCCTCCCAACTTAAAGGGGATAAAATATATGTATCTCTTATTCCTTCAATCATCAACTTTAACTCATGGTGAATCACCCTCATCCTGACGATTACATACTTTTCTATTTCTATTGCTACGAGTCTTTAGGGTTTCCTTATACCCAACTCCCTTATCATTCCTTAAACTCTATTGCCTTTATATTCCTTTCCACTTCAGTTTCTTTTTACTTACCTCTCTCTTACAATCATTTCACGAACCCACTAATCATTGACTTCAAACATCACGTTGTTCTGGGATTCTTGTCATCAGAACGAATCTTGACAACTTTTACAATCTTATATTCATAATTTATCATACTCGTCCGCCTTTGTTTCGGCTCTATAGCTTTTACACTATCTCCATAACCTTGGGAATTACTTTCCCGAAAACAATTATCTGAATTTTAATCAGTTTATTATAACCTCTGGCTCCGTGCCTTTCTTGGCCTTTCACCAACAGGTGGCCTCTCTCTTAGGAAGGTAAGTGACAAAAATAGTCTTTTGCGCTTCGTCAGTCATTTAGAATCTCAAATGATTCCTATATTTCCTTTAGCCAAGCTCTTGCCTCGACTGGGTCAACCTGTTCCTTGGAACTCTGAGAGCTTAGCGACTTAAAGGTCATGAAAGGATTTCCTACCGCATTGTTTCCTCAAGGTGGTGGTTGGGAATAAGAGTATAAGTTATGTTTAGACAGGTCCATGAATTTCTGTATAGGAGTACCGTCCCGGTTCTCCCTATCTTGCTCGACTTCTGTTTTCTCAGTATGAAATGTTTTCTCATCCTCCCCATAATCGGGGTCATCCTACATGTTTTAAATCCTCATTTTCCACTTCATTATGTTATGGGTTCCTTCTATCTTGATGGCGTCCTCCCTGACTATCACATTCAGGGTTTGCCCTAAATCTTATTCCTCGAACTATGACTTTCATCTAAGATCCAGTCCTTAGGCTCTTGAACATTTGGAACCCAAATTCTGTAGGGATACCTCATTATTCCCTCATCATCTTTCTAGGTATTAATCTCTTCTCCGGTCATTGGTTCTCTGCCTCTATTCATCACTTTTTTCTTGGCACAATATGATCTTCTCCAATAATTCGGGCTGTATTGCAATCCCAAACAGCTTTTCGGTACCGGCTCCGGTTACCTTCACTTCTATTTCCATTTTCTCAAAATCTCTTGTCAACTCTCCCAAAGACATTTTCATCTTGAGTCTCTCTTTTATACTAAGGGCATTAGCCACCATTTTGGCTTTCCCTGGATGATAAAGAATCTCATAATCGTAATCCTTGATTAGCTCTAACCACCTCCTCTGGCGCATGTTGAGCTCTTTCTGCGTGAAAATGTACTAGAGAACTTATGGTTTATGTAAATCTCGAACTTTTCTCCATACAAGTAGTGCCTCCAACCTTTAGGGCAAAACTATTGCCACGAGCCCAAGCTCATGGGTAGGGATATCGAATTTTATATTCCCTTAGTTGTCTTGACGCGTACACGAGAACCTTGCTGTGCTGTATAAGAAGCACCATAATTCCTTATGTGAAGCGTCACTACAAATCAAAAAAAATATATCCTTTTCCATCCGGCAACGCCAATATAGGGGTCGTCACCAACCTTTGCCTCAGTTCTTAAGAGCTGTTCTCGCATTTCTCTGTCCATTCAAACTTCTCAGTCTTATGAGTAAGCCGCGTTAAAGGGGCTACTATCTTTACAAACTTGAACGAACCTCCGGTAGTGACCGACCAATCCTACCTCTGGTAGTCGCCCTAACCATGGTCATCAATTCCTCAGTGGTCCTTTATTCATTCTTGTCAGGATCCTTCACGGCATCCTTCTCAGCAATAATCCCTTCTAGGACAACATCCTCAACCGCTACATCCTCAATATGAACATCATCCGGTCCCGTGTTAGGACGCTCTATCGGATCCACAATCTGATCTCCAATACCTAATAAAATCTCATCGCGTTGTTGCTCCTCAACCTCAGGGTTCGGAGTCCCGCTACCATATACGATAACGAACTACACCTCTATCACGATATTTATAAGGGTTCCCCTAAGGGTTTTAACTGTCAGTACCATGTTTGGTAGTCCGACTATGAACTTGGCAAGAGTTCTTATTTATCTTAGTGAACTTATTATTTTAACATCACTTCATCTCTGAGGTTTATAACGCTTAGCTCTGATACCATTTCTGTAACACTCCCAAATCCGGGGTCGGGGATTCGGGTTGTCACGAGTTCCATTTCCCTTATCAATACTTAATCTTAACAGTCAACCAAATACTGCGTACTGTGACCCCACAATATACACACACACACCACAAGTTATAGTCTCAGAGATGAATACTAAAAATAACACAAGTCATTTTATTCCATAATTATAAACCATTTCACCTTAAAAAGGGTTTCTGAATAATTTACATATTCCTTGCCATTATTACAATTCATAAATATACATAAGTCTGGTACATCAAAAGTTGAAAGCCTAGCCTATTGGTAGATCCTACCTCAGCTACCACGACATCAACACCTACAGGAAACTGCGGAACGTTTCCTATCCGCTCGCAAATTGGGAACTTGATCTTGTTCATCATGTCTATCTGTTGTTGTGTGATGAAAGAAGAAGCAAGGGTGAGCAACAAGCCCAACGAAATAATAGGTAGAATAATTAACAATATATGAGCATTCTCATAGTACTCAAGAAAGTCTTGGTCAAAAAGAAATGAACCAAGTTTAACATCTTAACGCGACCAAGTCGCAAAATATTCAGTATATATGTATATATAAATTTCAAAATCTTGGAAGTCCTCTTCCATGCATAATATACACAGAGTTCCAGTTTATAACTGTATAAAAATATCGTTGCAAGGTGATCTCATATATCTAACCTTGTCTCAACGTTTTTTTGAAAATCATTGACGTGCATAAGATAATCATTTACTAGATGTAAGTTTAAAAGATGAAGTTAAAAGATACTCCAATATACTTATATCTTTTCCGAATACTACTTGAACTACCATCGTTCAAGTTATAATTAGTTTCAAAAGTTCATCATATAGATGAGACTACAAGATAAGACTTGAATAGATTCAATCTTTGAAATGTTGTTTAAAAGAAATGAAGTTACGAGATACTTCATTTGAGGGAAACATCATCATAACTGTTTGACCCTGTCAATGCTTCAGCAATCACCCATCCTTAGCCTTTCGATTGAATGCTCCGGGTAGTGTTGCAGAAATATACAAACTGGATGATGAACTCATTACGGGAGTTTGCCGCGCCAGGAAGACCACTTACGATGATCAGTCGCAGTAGTGCAACCCCACCATTTTCTACATGTAGAGGAGAACAGTCGGATTTACTTGTCAACCGAACCCTGGACTCCTAAGGAATGGACCATCTTAGCGGAACTTCCAGGCCATTTGGGCCAATATAATAAGGCTGGGCCGGCGCCACTCGACCACTTACGCCACTCCTAGTTTAGATGAAATCCATGACTCTGAAATGTAAAGCTCGTCCCCCCTTTCCCCAAGTAGAAACTTGTTGATACAGCTCCACCAAGAAGTCGTATCTAGTTGGAAAGGAAAGCTCACCGATATTTCCCAGGTGATGCCTATTAATGGATTAAACTCATTCCAAGAATTTTACTTCCCGAGTGTTGGGTAAGTAATCAAAAACCCTTTTTATCAAAACAGCAACCTTGTTGCGAATATAAAAATACATCACGGAGCCGGATCCCTCAGATTTTTAAGCGAGTATTTAAATCCCCTTCGAAAGGAAGATCTTAAATTTGAAAACGAGTTTTGGGATCCGCTCTGACTTTTAAAATCATTTTGAAGACTCGAAAACATTTTTAAGAATGTTTGGAGTAATGTTGATTTAATAAAATAAATCAGTCCCGATATATATGAAAATATCTGAATATTATTATTTAAATAATATTCCCATAAGGATAATCTTTATAAAAATAATTGAAGTAGAAGTTTTAAAACTCATACTTGAAATGAATAATAAATAACCAAAGATATACTTATACAAAAGTACGATCTTTATTTGAATAATCGAAAGTAAGTTTGATTATCGAAACATTATTCTTTAATAAAATAAAGAATATTATTTAATAAAAGAAGCGGAGTCATAAGCCCTCGAATGAATATTCAAAATAATATTTATTAAGTAAAATAAGCGGAGTCATAAGTCCTCGAATGAATATTCAAAATAATATTCATTAAATAAAATAAGCGGAGTCATAAGTCCTAGAATGAATATTCAAAATAATATTCATTAAATAAAATAAAATTATCGAATAACCTTATTCGATTAATAGTTTCAAAAACTATATATATATATATATATATATATATACTCGGGAACATCGACTCCCGGTTTAGAAAATGTTCACCTTTGGGTCCCCTATACTAAGGGTATACGCAACTACTGCTTATCTCTAGCATAGGTATTATGCAACTTATAAGCATTTGAATCAACAATTAGATATCAAGATTATGAAATAGACATGCATATATACCATATCAGCATGCTCCAATATATCACAAAATTTGCTAATAACAATCATGCACTTATCACAAGATAATGCATATACATATATTTACATCACAACAACAGTATAACGGGTAGAAAACTTGCCTGAGTGCTCCAGGGTAGACTTAAGCTTAGAGTGGGTCCGGTAACCTATGAACAACATAAGCCGGAATTAAACCACGGTCGCTTAAGAAACTAGACTTTAACCAATTGAACCCTAACGTTTGCTTATGGTCATTTCTACGCTTAACAAATCACATAAGTCGTTCGAGTACCCTCGGCTCCACCATTTTTAATAAATTAACCGTTACGAATTTTAAGGCGACGCTTTCGCGAATACCCTACCAACTGCCTAGTCCACTTTAAATAATTGTTTCATACTCCAATTAGTCATTTAAGGACCTTAACCAAGGTTTCAAAGTAAGGCGAGGGGTAATGGTTCGTTCGCGAAACGCCGTTACTTAAAACGGTCATTTCTCCTAAACCGTACATCGGATTCAAGAGAACCACATATCAAAACGAATCTCGTAACATGAACTATCTAAAAATGGCAATGTTCAGAATCTAACAGTGAGTGCACGGGTCCTGAAGTTAAGAACAAAAACAGTCTAAGGAAAATTGGGCATTACGACGGCTATAACTTAGCAATTCCCAAATTTTTACCCAATCAATTCAATATTAAACCACCACCAATTAACACCATTCCACCATCATTCAACCACAAATAAACCATACAACCAAACTTCATCCAAATCCTATTAAATCAGTCCATTACTTCATGTTTTATCCATCTTATTCAATCACAACAAGAGCTACTAACTATACTTAAGGTTCATTAACCACTAACCAAGATTTACAACCCAAACTCATTACAAATCCAACAAAACTCTAAATATACATGAATCATGCTCTCATGAACTATAATCAACAAAACCAAACCTAATACTCAAAGTAAAGCTAGGGTTTGGAGGGGTTATACCTTCCTTGGAGTGATTAGAGTAGCTAGGAAGCCTTAAGAAGCCTTGAGATAGCTTAGGAATGCTTGGATCTTAAAGGAAATCAAAGAAAATAAAGTTAGTAATCTTGAAAACACTATTCATCATCTTCTTCCTTGATTTATTGGAAGAGATTCATGAAGAATTGGAGGCTTAAACTTCTAGGATATCCATAACTAATCATAAGGAACCTTGGGTAATTACCTTGCAAATTAACAAAGCTTGGATCTTGATTTTTGGAATTTTTCTTCTTGAAAATACTGAAGAAGCCGAGAGCAATGTTCTTGGGAGGGTTTGTTATTTGTTGAATGTATTTGTGGTGAAAAAATGAAGTGAATGGGATATTTGGATGATATGTTGGTTGATTAAAGTGAGTGGAGTATGACTAAGCATGACATCATCCTAGTGACTTCATCTTTTGCCACTTGTCATCACTTGGTGGTGGAAGCATCTTTCATGCTAATCCTTGCTTAGTTGCTTGATTATCATCCTTAATCCTTGCACTAATCTCTCTTGCATTACCTGTCGTTTAATTGTTTTACGACTCGTTTATCGTTTGAGGGATCATACCCGGGATCTCATTGCTTAGGTTCCCTTAAATCTTTCTCAATATTTTATATTCCTTTTATGATCCTCTCTTATAATCCTTGAATTAAAATCCTTTTAATCATGTTACCTTATACTTAATTCTTTCTGTATCTAGTGGGTTTTCGGGAAAAATCAAAGTGTTCGAATTTGGATTCTGACGATCTTTACATACACTTATATACCATATAGAGTACTAATAAGATCTCAGAATATCAATAAAAGAACTGCTACATTGTGTGGCATGAAAAGTTTTCTTATTCAGCATAATCAACAAAATCACTATTCATAAGGGTTACAAAAAGTTCAAAATTTTTGGGGTTATTACATTAGTACATTTACCTTAGTGATTTTGTAGCTTTCAATGGATGATCACTTTAACATCCGTTGAAAGGGTGGCTTATGTATTAATAAGATTAGTAGCACATTTCTGCATATTGTAATTCCTTAGAGAACTAGATGTTGTAGAATATTTCAAGTCATGTTGACTACTAGATTGATATGCAAGATAGTTTGGCTAACTATAAATATTAGATGCCTTCTAATCTTGTATAAGTGAAAAAGAGTTAACTGTTATAAAAGTTTAAAGGATGTTCCACAAAGTTTCAACGGATGATCAACTAGAGTCTCAACGGATGATCCAACAAAGTCTTAGTGGATGAACCCGCAGAGTTTCAACGGATGATCAAATTCGAAAGCAGTTGATAATGACTTAACAGTCACATGCGTTAATTGTATGCAAATGGAATGTGGCAGCCTATTTACAGGTTTTAGAAAACAAAGAACCATTTCCATTTCCATGCTAAACTGAAGATATTCAAAGATGTTGGATAGAGAAATGAAGAAGCCTGTAATTAGACTAAGAAAGATTTTGTCTTATTTGTTTGTCATTTTATCATGTAACTTGGTGATATATAAACCAAGGGTAGCAAGTAGAACATTATCAAAGGAAGGAAGTAATCACCAGAGAAATAGAAAAAGCTATATTTGTAAAGAATTCCTCTGTTCTTTGTAAGTTAAATTTGTAAGCAGCTGTGTGCAAATATTGCATCATAGAGTTCTCAAATTAATATATATCTCTGGTGGAAAAGTTCAATCCACCCGTAAATTTTTTAAATAATTGTATTTAATTACTTTGTGTTTGATTTCTTCAATACTCTCATTCCGCACTTCAGCAAAATCAAACACAGTTATATATCCAAGTAGAACAGTTCTTAAAATTCAAAAAGTAGCCAGAATTACATTCAACCCCCTTTTGTAATTCTTTGTTAGATTGTTTGGGAATAACAATTAGTATCAGAGCAAGCTCTTGAAGAATATAGAGTTTAAAGATCACAACAACTAACAAGATGAGCATAAAAGAAGTTGGAAAATTCCATTTCTGGACAAAGACAACTATCACCACTGGAAGGTGAAGAGACACTTGTATCTCCTCTCTCAAGATGAAGGATATGTGGACTGTATTGAGAAAGGTCCTCATGTCCTTATGAGAGCTACAACAAGAAATGAGCCATCAATCCCAAAGCCTAGAGCAGAATGGTCTGATCCAGACATTGAGCAAGTTTATAAGGATAAGAAGGCCATGAACATCTTGTTCAATGGAGTTGATGGTGATATGTTTGACAGTATCATCAATTGCAAAACTGCTAAGGATATCTTGGATACAATTCAAGTAATTTGTGATGGCACTGAGCAAGTAAGGGAAAATAAAATACAGCTCTTGATTCAGAAATATGAGCATTTTCATAGTGAAGAAAGTGAGTTAGTCACTGACATTTTCAGTAGATTTTAAAAGCTGCTGAATGCTCTAAAGTTGCATGGAAGAGTCTATCAAACAAATGACTCAAACCTCAAGTTCCTTAGATCTCTACCAAAGGAGTTGAAGCCTATGACAGTCTCACTAAGAAACTCTCAAGATTACAAGGAATTTACCTTGGACAGATTGTATGGGATTCTGAAGACATATGAGCTTGAAATAGAGAAAGATGAGAAGCTAGAGATAGGAAGAATGAAGGGAGGATCCATTGTATTGGTTGTTGAGGAAGAGAAAGAGAAAGAGATAAAAGTTGAAACTATGGAATCTGTACCAAACCCTAGAGTTTGTGAAGGCAAAGGAAAAGGGCTAGTAGCTAAAAATGAAGACCATCTTGGTCAAGATGAAATGGATGACACAGATGAGCATCTGACTTTTCTATCCCAAAGGTTTGCCCAGATCAAATTCAAGAAGAATTTGGGAGTATCCAAGCCTAACAGAAACATGGTTGACAAGTTAAAATTTAAATGTTTTAAGTGTGGCTTGACTGTTCATTTTTCAAATGAGTGTAGAAAGCCTGATTCTGATAGAAATAACTTTGAGCCCGTGGATTACAAAAAGAAATACTTTGAGTTGCTCAAACAGAAGGAAAGGGCCTTTCTAACTCAGAAAAATGACTGGGTTGCTGATGGATTGGAGGAGGATGAGGATACAAGCTATGTCAATCTAGCACTTATGACCAAGTCAGATGAAACAGAGGTCAGTTCATCCAGTAATCAGGTAATCACCACTAATCTAACACACTTATCTAAAACTGAGTGTAATGATGCTATAAATGACATGTCTACTGAATTATCTCATCTGCGTGTTACACTCAAATCTCTCACTAAAGAAAACACAAAAATTAAAGAGAATAATTTAATTTTAAATTAAAGAAATAATGTGTTAGAATCTTAATTTATTGAGTTTGAGAAACTGAAGATGGAGTGCAAGATTGCCAAAGATGAACTGAATAAATCTTTAAAGAAAGTGGAGATTTTAAGAAAGCAACTTGAACGAGAACAAGAAGTAATTAAGGCATGGAAATCATCTAGAGATGTCCATGCTCAAATTACTAAAGTTCAAGGTATAGAATCCTTCTGTGATGAATCCTGGAAAAAGAGCAAGGATAAACTGAATCCCAACTTGGAAGAAGGACTTTCAATCGATGTGGATTTGATGGATGATGAATGTTATCCATCGAATGATCAAAAAAATTATCCGTCAAAAGTCAAAGAACCACATCCGTTGAGTGAAAGAAATGCAGTTAGCAAATCCCAGATAGCCAAGTTAAATGAGAAATATGGATCAGTTTCTAAGAACTTTGTTCCAGGGGAAACAAGTCATGTGAAAAAGAATAAGAGAGTCAATGTAGGGCATCTATCAATCAAGAAATTGAATTAGAGATTGGATAAAATTGAGGTTAAAGCAAAATCAAAAAGGAAAAGTAATAGAAATGGGAAAGTAGGAATTAAAAAACATAACCACTACACACCTGATAAATATGCTCCTAGAAAAACTTGGTGAAGTGTGGTAGTGTTAATCATTTGTCTGTTAATTGCAAACTTGCTATGCCTGCACCAATGTCTACACCTTCTCTATCTCCTAACATGCCTACAATGCCTGTGAATGTTATGTCTGCACATAATTTGAATGCACAATTTGCTAATATGCCATTTGCACAAAATCCTTACTATGCTGCATTTAGTATGCCACAAATACCATTTAGCATGCCCTACTGGAATAATATGTTTGCACAGAATATGCCTTTCCATGTTAATCAGCCTGTGCATGATAATTCTGTAATGATGAATGGTTTCAAAGGTTCTACTAAAATGACTAAGGATGAATCTCAGGTACCTAAGTCAAATGAGGACAAACCTAAGAAACCTAAGAAAAAGGTTAACAAAATAGGATCCAAGGAAACTTGGGTACCAAAATTAACTTGATTTGATTTTGTTGTGTGCAGGGAAATAGAAAGAATCTTTGGTATTTGGATAGTGGGTACTCAAGGCACATGACCGGAGATTCTACCCTGCTCACTGAGTTCGAGGAGAGAGCTGGGCCAAGTATTACTTTTGGAGATGATAACAAGGGTTATACTGTGGAATATGGCTTGATTTCTAAAGATAGTGTCATCATTGAGGAAGTTGCCCTAGTGGATGGACTCAAACATAATCTGTTGAGTATCAGCCAGATTTGTGACAAGGGCAACTCGGTAACATTTAATTTTGAAGCCTGTGTTGTGACGAACAAGGAAACCAACAAAGTGGTCCTTACTGGAGTGAGAAAAGGAAATGTGTATTGCGCTGACTTCAACTCATCAAATAAAGAATATGTTACTTGTCACTTCAGCAAGGCAATTCAAGATGAAAGTTGGTTATGGCACAAGAAGCTGTCCCATCTTAACTTGAAGACTATGAATGAACTAGTCAAGAAAGATTTGGTAAGAGGCATTTTTTAAGTGGAATTCTCAAAGGATGGACTGTGTGATGCCTATCAGAAAGGAAAGCAAATGAAGGCATCATTCAAAAGGAAGCTTGAGTCAATAATTGAAGAACCTCTACATTACTACACATGGATTTATTTTGACCAGTCAATATGTTGTCCATTTCAAAGATAAGATACTGCCTAGTAATTGTGGATAATTTCTCAAAGTTCTCTTAGACATATTTTCTCAAATCCAAAGATGAAGCTATTGAAATCATCATCAATCACATAAGGCAAGTCAACAGTCATCATAATCTAAAAGTAAGAAAAATCAGGAGTGACAATGGAACTGAGTTCAAGAATTTTGTCATGAGAATGTTTTGTGAAGAGAAAGGGATCGTGCATGAGTTTTCAGCAGCAAGAACCCCACAACAAAATGGAGTGGTGGAAAGAAAGAACAGATCTTTTATTGAAGCTGCAAGAACAATGCTAGAAGAATCAAAGTTACCAACATACTTTTAGGCAGAAGCTGTAAATACTGTATGCTACACTGAGAACATTTCTTTGTTTAATCAAGCAAAATGTATGACACCCTACCAATTGTTCAAGAATAGGAAGCCAACCTTAAACTTTCTTCATGTCTTTGGCTATAAATGTTATATCTTAAGGAATCAAATTGATCGTCATGGAAAGTTTGATGCCAAATCAGATGAAGGCATTTTTGTTGGATACACAGTTGGAAAAGCATACAGAGTCTACAATCTCAGAACCAACATTGTTATGGAATCTGTACATGTTATGTTTGATGATAAGAAGATTGAAGGAATGCAAGATGGAGATTTCCATAAAAGCCTCAAGTTTGACGATGTTGAGATGATTTGTGATGATAGTGATGATGAAAGTGATCAAGAAACAATATCTAAGGATAATGCAGAAAAGTCTACAACAAATGAAGCACATAATTTAACATCCTTCGAAAGACCAATTGCATCATCCGTTGAGACACAACCTGCATCATCCATCGAGAGACAAAGATCAACATCCATTTAGCCATCAATATAAGTTGAAAATCAATACAGATCACAATCAGAAAGAACCCCATCCTCAAGTTATAGATCCAAAAACTCAGGGGGAGTTTCTTCTAATCAAAACTTAGTCACACATCAAGAAAACTATGAGGTCTCTTCATCTAGAGCTAATATACCACAATAGAGAAAATGGACTAGAGATCACCCATTTCAATTAATTATTGGTGATGCATCTTCAAGAATGCAGACAAGGAAAGCAACTCATGAAGAAGGTCTATACAGCAGCTTTCTATCTAAGGAAGAGCCTAAAAAGGTAGAAGAAGCTCTGTTGGATCCTAATTGGGTTTTAGCTATGCAAGAGGAGCTAAACCAATTTGAAAGGAATAAAGTATGGAAGCTAGTACCCAAGCCTAAAGGTAAGAATCCTATTGACACCAAGTGTGTATTCGGAAACAAGATGGATGAATATAGAATAGTGGTCAGGAACAAAGCTAGATTGGTTGCTAAAGGCTACTGTCAACAAGAAGGAATAGATTTTGATGAGACCTTTGCTCCTAAGCAAGACTTAAAGCCATCAGAATCTTTCTAGTCTATGCAGCCCATGCCAATTTCAAGGTCTATCAACTGGATGTCAAAAGTGCATTTCCAAATGGAGATTTGGAGGAGGAGGTCTATGTCAGTCAACGTTCTGGTTTTGAAGACCCCAACTTTCCTGAATATGTCTACTATCTTTTGAAAGCACTTTATGGACTGAAGCAAGCACCTAGAGCCTGGTATGACACCTTGTCAAAGTTTCTCTTAGAAAATCATTTCACAAGAGGTACTGTTGATAAAACTTTATTCTTTAAAAATGTTAATGGCTCTAGTATACTTGTTCAAATTTATGTAGATGATATTATATTTGGCTCTACAGATGAAAAACTTTGCAAAAAGTTTGCCAAATTGATCCAAAGTAAATATGAAATGAGCATGATGGGAGAACTAACTTACTTTCTTGGCTTACAAGTTAAGCAAGTTAGTGATGGAATATTCATTACTCAAACCAAATATATTTATGATCTTTTAAAGAAGTCTGACTTAATGGATTGCACATCTGCAAAAACTCCCATGGCCACTGCAACTAAACTTGAATTAAACACTACTGAAAACTCTGTGGATATTTCAAGCTATAGAGGCATGCTTGGTTCACTTTTATATTTAACTGCCAGTCGGCCAGATATAATGTTTGCCACTTGTCTTTATGCTAGATTTCAGGCTGATCCTAGAGAATCTCATTTAGTAGCTATTAAGAGAATTTTCAGATATCTCAAAGGAACACCAAAACTTGGCATTTGGTATCTTAGAGATTCTGGTTTTGATCTAACTGGTTATTCAGATGCAGATTGTAAAATTGATAGAAAAAGTACTACAGGTACCTGTCAATTTCTAGGAAATAAGCTAGTATCCTGGTTCAGTAAAATGCAAAATTCAGCCTGTTAGGTCACATAACACTGTAGAAGGGGGTTAAATACAGTGTAGAATACAATCAAATCGATTTAAAGCACAAGTAACAGAAAACATTTTGCATTACCTTTGCATCCTTGGTAATATATGAGATATCTTCAGATGTGTATTCACTTTTCTCCTTTGGTATGGTCTTTGCTGGCTGATCTGCAACTATAACAAAAAGCATGGTTGGCTTATGCGGTCCTTCATTAATTCTGTCAAGGTATTCTGGATCTGTAGCTTCCAGAAATATAGCCAACTTCACTTTCCATATGGGATATTCAGACGGTCTCAGCATGGGAACCCTGATGGTCTCATATGGACTATGGGTTTGAGTCTTTGGAGTTTCTTCAGTTTTAGCGGGCTTGGTTGGATTTTCTGCTTCTTTAAACATGATTGTTTTGGATCTTTATTGTATGTGTGTTAACGGATGGGCTCTGATACCACTTGTTAGGTCACACAACACTGTAGAAGGGGGTTAAATACAGTTTAGAATACAATTAAATTGATTTAAAGCACAAGTAACAGAAAACAGATGTATTCGATATAACAAACTCTGTTATAATGGAACTGTTCTCTCTCATTGATGAATAAATATCACGAGAGCTGCTAGGTTACAATTATATGATCTTCTCGATGATCGTAACTCTTATAGAGTAAACCTATGTCTGTGTTTATATAGATAAACAGTTACAAGATAACTTCTAGTTGATATGGAATATAATTCTGTCTCCTAAAATATATCAACCAGATATCTTATAATTCTTCTAGTCCTCGAACTCTTTCCTTGCATATCTTCTTCTTGTATTAGTCTCTATCTTCTTTCTTGTAAATCAACTTCCTTCCTTAACCGTAAGTCCTCCAGTACTTAAGTTCTGATATCCATCTTTTGATATTATCTTCTGATAATCTAAGTTCGGATATCCTTAAGTTCTGACTTCCAGTAAGTCCTGATTCCAGTAAGAACATATATTTCCTGTATATTTAGATCTGAGAACTAAACATGAAACATATTAGACATGACATCTTAAATATATTCAACACAGTCTCTACTTCTACAGCTGAAGCTGAATATATTACTGCTGGTAGCTGTTGTGCACATATTTTATGGATGAAAAATCATCTGTTGGAATATGGTCTACAGGTGAATATTCTTATTTTTTGTGATAACACAAGTGCCATTGCAATTACTAAAAATCCAGTACAACATTCAAGGGCCAAGCACATTGACATCAAGTACTACTTCATTAGAGAGCATGTCATGAATGGTACTGTGGAACTTCATTTTGTTCCAAGTGAGAAGCAACTTGCAGATATCTTCACCAAGCCACTTGATGAATCCACCTTTACTAGGTTGGTAACTGAGTTAGGTATGCTTAATTATTCCTAATTTGTTTTGATGTCTAAGTAAATTAAACTACAGCCAGAATAAAATTTAATGTTTCTTGTCAAAGATGAAATTTTGGCTAAGTCAGAATTTACGTCTCGACGGATGTTCATTATCCGTTGAAAATGAATATCCGTTGAATTTAATGGTATCATCCGTTGAAATATCAAATATTATTCTGGGTACTTTTAATCCTTATCGGTCGAAGTGCACTCAATCTTAGCCGTTAATTCTAGGCATTATCCGTCGAATTTACTTACAGCCTTTAAGTATATTTTGATGGATAATCAATAAAATTTTAAAAGTTCACTTTATTTTTAAATGGATATTTTGGGTTACTTTATTTTACCTTTTATTTTTTGACAGTTTATTTCTGAGAAAGTATAAAAGCCAATTTCATTTCCATTTTTACTTTTATCTTTCTCAAGCAATTTCTCTAACTCTCTTCGTCTCCAAAGCAAAAAGCCCATTTTTGCAACTACTTTCAATCACAACAATGGCATCTGTAGTCAAAATCATGTCTCAAACTGGGTATGTTTATGAAAAAAAACTTCGTAGCTTTGGTGAAAAAGCAAATTCCTGTATCTGAAGACTATCACAAAATGATGGACTTCATTTAAAGTTGCAAACAGAGCTAAGCTATGCTTGAGTCTCCAATCATCTACTGTGAAGTTGTTGAGGAGGTTTGGACTACTTCTGTGTTCAACTCCAAGTACAAAACTATTACCTTCACTCTTAAAGTTAAGGAACACTGTTTAACTGTGATGCTATTGAAAAATGCTTTAAATTGACTGAAAATAACACTCTTGCTCCACACACAGATACTAATATAAGTAACATGCTTATTTTTATGGGTTATGCTCTTACTGCCACCAAGTTAGGTGAGGTTAGGAGACTAGGCTTTAGGAAAGAATGGAGATTTTTATGTGATTCTTTTATTAAAATGTTTTCTGGAAAAGTTAGCAATTTTGATGTTGTAACTTATTCATTTGTTAACATGCTTTATATGCTTCTTAGCGATAAGTATTTTAATTTAGCATCTATGTGATGTATGAATTAGGGATTAAATTAGGAGACATTAAGAAGAGGTCTAAGAACATCTATTATGCTAGATTATTTATGTTGATAGCTAACTTTGTTTCTGAGGATCTCTCAATTGTGAACCCAACAAACAAGTTACATTGTTGGATCCAAGAGAGAAGGGTTATTGCTGATCTTAATAGGGCTGATCACCATAAGGAGGTTCCTCTTATCTACACGCCAATTATGGAACAATCTCAGGTAAGTGAGGTAAACACTTCTATTTCCGCTACTTCCCTACCACAAATTTCTTTGCCAACTGTGGCTATGGCATCTGTGACAATGACAAAATAAATGCCTACCCAAGCCACAAAATCAAAAGTTTCCAAATCCAAGTCAAAGAAAACCCACTCTAGTTCCTCTCAAAAGAAACTAGTTTTAAAATCCACTAAAAACCAAGTGGGGAGTGTCAAGGGAAGTGAGCCTGTTGAGGGACAGGGTGAAATCAAAGAAACCCTAAGGATAAGGAGGGAGAGGTGTGTGTAATCGAGCCTAGCCACACTGCAGTTTCCCAACAAACTGTAGTGATTAATAAGGAAACTAGCTCATTACTAGTTGTATCCTCCCAAAGGATGCAACTATTGAACAAAGCTCTCAGCCAAGAGCACAGGCCAAAAGGTTTAGGGACACAGACTCACCCCGGACCTATACAAGAAAGATGAAATCTAAAACACTTGGGGATATACAGGGTGCATAAACTGTGCAAAATGCAGTCAAAGACTTAGTTATAACACCTTCTCAAAGTCAGTTTGATGTGGCTCCTGTAAATGTGGAGTCACAGCTAAAATATCTTACAATAGAAGCACCTCACACATAAAACGCACCCTCAAATTCTTTGGATGTGGATATGATTCACACATCAATTCATGATTCTCCATCTTTAACTCTCATGGAGAAGCCAAAATCTCAAGCAAGTGAGCATCATTTTTTGGATGATTTGTTGGATCACTTGCCATTCCTTTCTGATTCTATTGAGAAATCTGTGCAAAATCTCAAATCAATCACCACATATTTTACAGTAGTTTTAACTCCAAACTCTGTCATTTTTACTATTTTGATGGATATTGTTCATCCGTTGACTAATGATTTTATCTCGACGGATGTGCTTCACAACAGTCATCCGTTGAAACTCTCAACTACTACCTCGACGGATGTTTCTCATCTGTTGACTGTCACTGCACCACTTGAAATCTCAACTAGTTAAAAGTGGAGATGATTTAGTAGTTGTACAACCACTCCTAGGATTGAGGGAAGGGAGTAAATAGAGTGAGAGGCTGAGTTGTTCTCAGGTAAAAGGAGAGAAAAAGAGTGAACCTATGCAAGCTATTTCTTCCACCTTGGCAAATGTGAGTGAGTGGAGTCCCACCTTAGATGGTGAAGGTGAGGGTGTAAGGGTGGGAAGCCAAGGGGAGCCCTTGATGTAAGAAAATAGAGAAAATGAGAGAAAGACATGTACTGAAGAATGGGAAGAGCCCATTGTTAGTGAGTTAAGGGATGTCAATGAGGCTGAAAAGAAACAGCTATTTCAGAAAGATTATCAAGTTGTCTTAGGCTTTGTTTCTTATGAAGCTGAGGCATTTACTCACCCTGTTCTAGATTATCAAACTTTGGATGAATAGGATAATGAGGCTGCAGAGAGAATTCTCAACTTGGTGCACATAATAACTTCAATGGAAATGGCCTAGGATGCAATCACTATCATGCCCTCCATAACTATTGATGATTTTGAATATCCAGCTGGTGGTTCTGAAGATAATTTTGGGGATGATGGTGATGATGATGAAGGAGATTTCATGGACATAGGGGGAGAAGCATGCCCTAGCTCAAGCACGAACACTCCATCATGGATGTTTAGCAAAGAATGCAGTGAGCATCACTTCAAATCAACTCTATTTCACATCATTCACCAGACTCAGATAGCTCTTCAAGCTACTACAGATGCCAACACCAAGATCCTTCTTCAAGCATACCTTAAATCTCTTCACTTGCATAAAATCCAATTTCTAAAGCAAAATCAAGATGTGACTGAGCTCAAGACAGAACTTGGTCAAGTCAAAAAGGACATTACTGAAAGATTGGAGTCTACTTTTCCTGACACAAGAATGTTAGATATCAACAGACAACTCAGGAAAAACTCTGATCTCAGTAGCAAGGTGGATTTTTTGGACACTAGGCTAAAGACCCTAGAAACTTTCATCACTCAAATCCAACTCCATCAAGCTCAAAAACACTGCTTCTTGAGAAATTGGTGGCAGCACAAACCTCAAACTCTGCTCAACTTGATGCTAACAAAAAGGGGGAGAAAGATTCTATCATAGCAGTTAGCTAGGGAGAGTTAGTTAGTGAGGGGAGAAAGTGCACAACATACAAGTCAGTAAAGTGATTGTTCCAGCAATTACTTTCTATAAGCCATTAGTTCTTGACAACATTGATTTGATCAACATAGCAGCAACTGAATTGGAATTAAAAGACAAATGGCAGAAGTTTGATGAGAACATCAAGAAGAAATGTGGTCCAATTGAGAAACAAGACAAAGTCTTCTCTCATTTCTCTCAATTGAGACCAATTTCAGTCAATGAAATAAGCTTAGGGAATATGGAAAGGGGTCAACCCTTAGCAGTAAAGTCTCCAAAGGCCAATGTGATTTTTCAACCAAAGAGAAACTATCCAAAGAAATCAGACAAAATTCTATCGGACCTAACCTATGAAACTCCCAAGCCTGATGAGAAGAAGCTGCTTGGTAGATCCATTACCTATCTCAAAGATCCCAGAGACTCGGTTTTAAAGAAAAGAATTTCTAAAATCTACAAGAATAACAACTTGATCTGTGTGGCTGGACATCCACAGTTTGCAGAAGCCAATAAAGAAGAAAAGGTGAGGCTCAAACAATAACAAAGGCAAGCTGCCTTAGATGCCAAGAACCAAGCTAAGAAGCCTATAACCACAGAATTTGTAATACCTGGTATGATAACGGAGTCTCTGACTGAAGAAAACTAAGAAGCACCAAAATAGACAAAGAAACATAGATTGAAATTTAGACCAAAGAGGAAGCTAGATTTTAATGAAGACAAGGAAGAGTTCATGCCTACCCTATCTACCACTTCAAGTCAACTAGCCATGCCCACAATGGAGCAGGGTGAATTCAAGGTTTATTATGACACAAACTTTCATGATGAACCTATAATTTCCAAGGATGAACCTATAGATTGGGAAAGCCTGCCCCTTCGTGATCTAAACATTTCAATCCAATGAAGGAAAACAAAGAAGAAAGTAATCAAAAAGTCCAATCCTGTGGAACTACAATCCAAAGCTTTAGCCAAACCCAAACCAACTATCAACAAGGGAGATCAACTCTTCATTTGTGACATCAAGGAATTTTTAGACATAAATTTCTATCTGGATGAACTAGAAGAAGTAAGAGCTATTGATGCTTACAAGCATCTTCCAGAAAATTAGTCTTCAGGTATAAGGGTGGAAGAGAGCTGACTTGGCCTCTTCACAGAATTCTCAATGAAGGTTATTCTGTTTTGGTGAAAATTTTCTCCTCAATAAAGAAAAACTTTGGGTTCAACATCATTTCCATGAAGATGGTACTTAATAAAATTGAGGAGATAAGGAATGGATGGAGAGGACCAAATGCACTTCCAAGAGTCCTAACAGTTCCATACACAGGAAATAGAGTGCATTTGAGGCCTTATTGGTTGATGGAATTCAAAAATGAGAAATACACCGAAAGATTCTTCATATTTGAAGATCAGATAAAAATTTCAAGAAATGAAACTCTTATGGATATGCAAGAAATGTTGGATCAGACAAATGAGGATGAATCTGAATTCTATAGGCAACTTCAACACCAGATTGAAGAAAATAATGAGAATTTGGGAAAGAAGTTCAAACAATCAAGGAAATAAGTTAAATCTGCTCATTCTAGATGAGCACCTTGAAAATGGCTTGTGAGATTCTCTTAAACCTTCCTCTACAAAATTTTCAATAATATTGCAGCACTTGTTAATTTTATTTACTATAAATCAGTCTATATTCATAGGGTGTTTTGTTATCATCAAGTTTATCTTAATTTGTGCCTACAATTCCAGTAGACATAAATTGGGGAAGATTGTTAGGAATACGTTGTGTACTTGATTATAAGTTAAACAAAACACCTTAGTAGATTTAACTTAGAGATTTTGCAGCTTTCAATAGATAATCACTTTAACATCTATTGAAAGGGTAGATTATGTATTAATAAGATTACTAGCACATTTCTACATATTGTAATTCCTTAGAGAACTAGATGTTATAGAATGTTTCAAGTTATATTGACTACTAGATTGATATGCAAGATAGGTTGGCTAATTGTTAATATTAGATTCCTTGTAATCTTGTATAAGTGAAATAGAGTTAACTGCTATAGAAGATGCTCTCAACGGATGTTCCACAAGGTTTCAACGAATAATCAACTAGAGTCTCAATGGATGATCCAACAAAGTCTCAATGGATGATCTCATAGAGTTTTAACAGATGATCAAATTCAAAAGCAGTTGATAGTGACTTGACAGTCACATGCGTTGATTGTATGCAAATGGAATGTGACAGCCTATTTACAGGTTTTAGAGAACAAAGAAGCATTTCCATTTCCATGCTAAACTGAAGATATTCAATGATGCTGGATAGAAAAATGAAGAAGCATGTAATTAGACTAAGAAACATTTTGTCTTATTTATTTCTCTTTTTATCATGTAAATTGGTGATATATAAACCAAGGGTAGCAAGTAAAACATTATCAAAGAAAGGATGTAATCACCAGAGAAATAGAAAAAGCTATATCTGTAAAGAATTTCTATGTTCTTTGTAAGTTAAACTTGTAAGCAGCTGTGTGCAAATCTTGCATCACAGAGTTCTCAAATTAATATATATCTCTGGAAGAAAAGTTCAATCCACCAGAAAGTTTTTAAATACTTGTATTTGATTACTTTGTGTTTGATTTCTTCAATACTTTCATTCTGTACTTTAGATAAATCAAAAATAGGTATATATTCAAAGTAGAACAGTTCTTAAACTTCAAAAAGTAGCCAAAATTACATTCAACCCCCCTTCTGTAATTCTTTGTTAGATTGTTTTGGAATAACAGTATTGATGACGTCACTCTTCAATAAATGTTGATATAAGTCCTGATATGAACTTCTGATAGTTTTTGTCTAGATATAATCAATTATATCTAACAATATCCCCCAACTTGTGCATTATGAATATATGTACAAGTTCTAATAGATGATATCAAAACTATCTAAATGCAGAAATCAAGTAGTCATATTAATTCTTACTTCAGTGAATATCAGACTTTACTGTTCATTCTGAACTCTAACACAGTATATAAAATCTTCAAGAAACTTGCTCAACAGATTTTCTTCCATTACATCCAACTACCATTGCATCCTTTGTTTATGTTCTTTCAGTTCATCAGTTGATTCATTATTCTGATAGATGGCAGCTCTGAGACTATGTAACTTTGAATTTCCAAGAGATAGATCATCCAGCTCCAGAAGCCCAATTTTCTTTCCATCGGGATTAAAGTTTAAAACTTTAGTCCCTAAACTCATTTCTATCTTGGCTCCTCCAATAGGCATATCAACAATATATCTAGTTTGATCAATGTACTTTGGAATGTAGTTATATTTGTAAGGCATTCCCTTCGGCTTTAACTATATCAGGTTCTTTATGAATGGAGACCATCTGACAGTTACAGAATTAGTTATCTTGAGAATTGTAGCAATAAGTTCCAATTCCTGCCATGATTTGTCTTTTAACTGTTCTTGATTCAACCTTAATCTTCTCCCATACTCCATAAAATAAAGTATTTTCTCTTCACCACGATCAATAACAATTTGCACTGATATGATCTTCTGTAAGTCTTCAAGCACCACATTGTCTCCAATTTCTGTCAAGTTATAATGCTTTCTTAATGTCAAAGCATCTCCTACAAATAGATCATCAACATTTAATCTTTCAAGACCACTTGTGATTCCAGGTTTTCTAGATTGAGAACTTCTACTATAAATCATCTTTAATATTTTAGAAGAATCTCTCCTAGGTGCTGGTTTCTTGCTTCCCATAGTAGCTTCTTCTTTTCTTCAAAAGTAAATTCTGGCATATCAGAGACTATGTTTTCAGAAGCAAGATTTGATAAATCAGCTTAAATTGGGTTTGAGAAATCAACAACATGAGTAGAATCAGAGGTTGTGATCGATTGAATAACAACTTTTTCTTTATTAACTTGAGCAATGTCAGAGGTTAATTTCAATTTTTCAGCTCAGTCAGCTCCATGAATCTTCCTTCTTTGGTAAGCTTGACCGACTTCTTCCTTTTCAGCAATTCTATTCGTATCAAAAGATTGAGCAACTGTATAGATTGGATCTATCAGTATTTGTGATTTAGGTGCTTTAGATACCGATTTCTTCTTTGCAACAACTTTGGCTTTAGGCTTTGAAAGCTTTTACTTCTCTCCTTTCTTCTCTTTCCCTTTATGCTTCTTATCAGCAGTTAAGATAACTTGAGATTAGAAATATTTTTCATCCTCTGCCTGACTTATCTCCATTATAACTACACCTTTGGTTGGTCTGTTAGAAGGATCATCTTCATAAAGTTCTTGAGAGATAACAGCAATATCAGCATTTGCTGTCTTCATGGAATTTTTGAAGTCTTCCTCCATTTACCTTAGCTGTTCTAGATCAACTCTAGTATTTTCTCTTTAAAAGATTCTTTTACTCACCTCAGAGTCAAATGCTTGAATCTTTGGATCCTTGTAGAATAGAGTTATCTTTCTACCTTTCACTTTCAGAGTTTGAAGATATTGACTTACTTCTGTACCAGCTTCTATCTCCAGAATACCTTGGTCTTCATCAGCAGTTATGACTTGTAAAGTTTGTTAAGTTGTTGAGTCAATTATTTAACTCTTCTTTCAGTTTTATTACTTTCTCCACCTTCTCTAGATTGAGACCTAGTGATTTCTTTTGATGAACCACTAATTCCAACTAGCTCTTCACCTCTTTTCCTTTCACTATCCTTCTGTCCCCCTTATTACCTCCATTAGGATTTTTATCATCAGTATTTGTCAATGTCAACAGCTTGCATTTAGATTGAATAATTTTCTCTCCCTTTTTGGCATCATCACCAAGCAGTAGAGAAAGAATCAACTCCATTGAATTCTGTACCTCTGTAAGTTGATCAGACATTTGAACTTGCTTAGATTCCAATCTAGCTTGACTGGATTCAATTATAGTTTGTATGGAAACCATTGGTGCAATTTGTTTCTAAATTTCCTGATGAGTAGTCAGCCTTAAAGCAATAAATGATTCTTTGATCTGATTGATTTGAGAAGTAGTTGCTTCTTAAGCCGTATGTAAGGATATGACAACCAGAGTAGATGCTTGCAGATAAGTCAACACAACAGGAATTTGAATTCTCTTTTCAGTTATTTCCAAATGTTCAACAACATTTGTCTTGGAAATAGCATATGTATCATCTTTCTATTTAGCATTCCGGATAGCATCAAAATAATCCTGCTTCTTCTTGGCATCTAACTCTTTCAGTTTATGTTTCCTCACATGAGTAGGCATATCTTCAGGGAAGAAAAGATCATTTTCAAGATCTATAAAAACATTAGACATATTAGTTTCTTCACCATCATTAGATTCTCCCTTTGCAACTGGATTTTGAACTATCTGCTGAACTACCTCACCAGCTTCAGCATTTAAGATAGAATCAGAAATTGGTACAGTATGTGATCAAACAGCATTAGAAGCTTCAAAACCAGCAGCAATAAACTCCACATTTTCAAAAATTGTAGATAAATGTACTGGAGCTTCTAAATTTACTTACAGAACCTCAATTCCTGTAGAGTGCTGTGGTGACCCTGAAATGGATGAAACTTTATGAATAGACTTTTATGCTACTACATCTTCAGCAATAACATGGATTACTTCAGTTGGTGGAATAACAGAGTGAATGGACCATTTTTTTAGCAAAAACAGGGATTGTCTCATGTGGTGGAATAGTCGATTGAATGGACTGCAAGAAAGTATCAGTACTTAGACATGCATGGAAATTAACAACACTAGGTACATCAGAGTTTATCAAAGTATCAACAGACTGTTGGTCAACAGCTGTTTCATATGTACTTTGTGCACCTGCAAAATATAACAAGTATCACTTAATCTCTATATTCTTTTTAAATAGTCTCACTACTCCTCACACTACACAACTCATGACTTTCAATAGTCAGATTTTTCTCACACGGAGTACTAAATCCTATCTCTCATCTACCTCTCCTTTTCCCAGAAAGGATCCTGCCTCTCTTTAATTATGTTTTGCTCTAAATCTCACACAACTCACTGAAAAGCTCAGATTAATTGTCCTGCAGAAATAAGAGGTGGCTAAAGAAGGGTGATTTGTGGTCATATAACTATAGGTGGTCCTTAAATAAGGTCTAGAAATAATCATACCAACAGGATTTATAACATGAAAAATAAATGCTGAAAATACCAGATCAATTATTAGAATAAATGCTGATAAAGTAATAACAATATTTATACCTTGTGAATCTGAAGACACAATTAAATTCACAATTAACACTGTGGTTATGACATTTGTTGTTCACCAATTATGAGAACCTCCATTCGAATTGGAGAGGATTTGATCAGGTTATTATCATGTATTATGATCTCAAACCTTATTCTTCTTGCAAAAAACTGACACCTGAATGTTTTATTGAAATATTTCATAGGGTCTTTAGTAAAAACTGATGAAACCCTTGTGTTTCTATTAGTATCATTAATATCTACATCAACATGTAGTCTCTAACCAACTAATTTTTGTTTCTGAGTGGTCTATAATTTAAAGAACTATGTCACTTGATTTTAGCAACATTTGAGAAATGGATTCAAGTGTTTCATTAGTAAGAGGAAATTAAAGATATAAGATCTATGATTTTGAGATTGAGTGTGGACAACTTTCTTGGAGAGAAAAATTAAGTTTTAAAGAATTTTGATAGACAATAACACTCAAAGATTATAATTCTCATGAGATCAGAGTTAAATCCTCCATAAATTTATTCTGTGAACTCAGTTTCTTCCTGTAATGTGCTCAATCTGTATTGTAGTGAACATATGAACTCAAACAAAGATTAGTTTCTCACATGCACTATTGAAAAATTTCTGAAATTAAGCATGCAATACTAATTGGAATATCAACAGTCATTATAATTCAAGCACAAACAAGACAGTAAACATTCATTAAATTAAGGAATCAAAGAAGGCAAAAGATATTTCCATTAATATTTAAGAAGATAAGTACAAGATTTGTAGAATTTTAAAAATAAAATCTTAACCTAATCTAAGCTACTAATTCTTCTGCCTCTTTGCAACCTACTGTACTCTCATCGCCCGGCGATGATAAATCCTACTCATTGTCCCTGCGAGAGAAATGATATTCTCTTACAGCTCAAGAGCTTCCTGATGGAAACGTTCTGCTAATTCAGCATGTAGTTCTTCTTTAAGAAGAACTTCGCCGGTGAAGAAATACAGTTCTAACTGATCGTCCCAAGAAAGACGATCATAAACTGAGTCTGGAAGTTCAGTTGGGTGATAGATTTTACCACCAATACGAACCAGAAGTCCATATGGATTGAAGTACATCTTCTCATCACTTGGATTGAAGATTGGCATGTAGCTACCACTGTTGCGTTTGAAGAATTGGGGTTGAGCCATTTTTGATGAATGTTTTGAAATTTTGGACAAAAGATTAGAGAAGATAAGGAGTTGTGTATGAAAAGACAGTGAAATTTTTTGGAAGTGGAGGGTATGTATTTGTTAGATATATTTGATAATGTCATGACTAATATGATTTATGTTTAGTTTTCAGATCATACTTAAATAGGACAAATTAGAACTTAACTGCAATTAGCATTTATACTGAAGTCAGAACTTAAGTCATCAGTACTTAAGGTTCAGGAGATATTTATCAGAAGATAATATCAGGACTTAAAGGAAACGTTCAGATAAGGAAGGCGGCTGATTGAAGAAAGAGAAGATCGAGACAAATATAAGAAGAGATATGCATGAAGAAGGAATTCTATGAAGAATAGAATACTTGGAAGAAAAGATATCTGATTGATGTATTTTAGGAAGCAGAATTATATTCCATATCAATTAGCGATTATCTTGTAACTGTGTAGTATATAAACACAGACATAGGGCTTACACTATAAGTGTTATCATTATCGAGAATATTATTCATTATACCTAGCAGCTCTCGTGATATTTGTTCATCACTGAGAGAGGACATTTCCATATTGTAACAGAGTTTATTGCTTTGAATAAAGTATGTTTTCTGTTACTTGTGTTATTAGAATTCGATTTGATTGTGCTATACATTGTATTCAACCCCCTTCTACAGTGTGTGTGACCTAACAAGTGGTATCAGAGCGTATCTGTTAACACACAAACAATTTAAGATCTAAAAACAATCATGTATGAAGTAGAAACTCCAACGAAGCCCACCAAAACTGAAGGACCTCCAAAGACACAAATCCATAGTCGATATGAGGCTATTAGAGTTCCCATATTGAAACCATCTGAATATCCCATATGGAAGGTGAGGATGACTATATTTCTGGAAGCTACAGATCCAGAATATATTGATAGAATCAAGGAAGGACCTCACAATCCAACAAAACTCGCAGTTGCAGTTGCAGATGAAGCAGCAAAGTCTGTACCAAAAGAGAAGAGTGATTACACTGCTGAAGATATCGCATCAATTGCTAAGGATGCTAAGGTACGACACTTACTGCATAGTGCCATTGATAATGTAATGTCAAACAGGGTAATAAACTGCAAAACTGCAAAGGAGATATGGGATGCCTTGGAAACAAGATGTCAGGGAACTGATTCGATTAAGAAGAACAGGAAGACAATACTCACTCAAGAGTATGAACACTTTGACTCAAAGGCTAATGAGTCATTGACTGATTTATATGATAGATTTGTCAAACTCTTGAATGATTTGTCACTGGTTGATAAGGAGTATGATCTTGAAGATTCAAACCTTAAATTCCTGTTAGCTCTTCCTGAAAACTGGGATTTGAAGGCCACAATCATAAGAGATAACTATAGTCTTGAAGAAACAACTCTTGATGAAATCTATGGGATGCTCAAGACTCATGAACTTGAGATGGAACAAAGAAGCAAGAGGAAAAGAGGAAAGTCAAGAATAGTTGCTCTTAAGGCTGAAGAAGAATCCCCCAAGGCAGCTACCTCAAGGAAAGGCAAGGGTAAAGCGCTCTTCACAAAGTCTGATACTGAGTCATCAAGTTCTGATAGTGATGGTGACTCAGAAACTGAAAGCTCGCCTGAGATGGATGCTGATGAAGAGATGATGAAGCTGTATGCTCTTATGGTAAAAGGAATCACAAGGATTGCATACAAGAAGTTCAGGAAGGGAAAGAAGTTTTCCAGGAAAGGTGCAAGTTCTGATAAGAAGAATTTCAGAAAATTTAAAGGCAAAGGAGGGAAGTCTGACAGAGGAGATTACACAAATGTCAAATGCTACAACTGTGGTGAGAAAGGCCACATATCTCCTGATTGCAAGAAAGCGAAGAGTGACAAAGGCAATGCTCTTGTCACAAAGAAGAAAAGTTGGACAGACACTTCAGATTCTGAAAGGTAGAAGAACTATGCCTTGATGGCAAATGCTGATATGGAAAATGTTGATAGCAGTCCTAAAGCTGCTGACTTAAAGGAACCTCAAACTACTTATGCCTTTCATACTGATGATATTAATGAGTTGAGAAGATATCTTAAAACCATGTTTATTAGCTATAGAGATCAAACTTTAACATGTGAAAGATTAATTTCTGAAAATCTTGCTTGTAGAAAGAGGAATGATTATTTAGAAAAAGAGGTAGTCATGTTCCATCAAACTCAGAAAGATAGAGATGACGCTTTCTATGTTAGGGATGAAGTACTTAAAATGAATGAATCTCTAAAAGCTGAGTTAGAAAAGGAAAGAGAGATTATCAGGACTTGGACTAACTCTGGCAGAACAACTCAGAATTTGTTAAGTAGTGGAAACTGGAAAGAGGGCTTAGGTTATGGAGATGATAAGAATGATAAAGGAACTGTAGATATTAAGCCTATAGTTGTTAAACAAAAGCCAAAGTTAAAACCTGTTAAGTTTGTAGCTGTAAAGTCTGAAACTAAGAAATCAGAAGTTAAAAAGGAATTAACTTCTAACAAACTAAAACAGTAAAAGACAACTGAAGTAAATGTAGGCTTAATGACAAAGAAGCAGCTTAAGCATAAGCTGAAAGAA
This sequence comes from Apium graveolens, assembly GCF_009905375.1. NCBI lineage: Eukaryota > Viridiplantae > Streptophyta > Magnoliopsida > Apiales > Apiaceae > Apium > Apium graveolens. The sequence continues at coordinate 236,835,419 of NC_133654.1, read as the reverse complement.
GTTAAGAATGCAAACAAGGTAAAATCACCTAGGAAAAATAGGAATGGAAAGGAAGGTGTGAATAAAAGCAATGATTATAAGCCTGTTCCTGATGCTCCTAGAAAAACGTGTCATAACTGTGGAAGTTCTAACCATCTGGCTTCTTTTTGCAGGAAGAATAAGAACATAAACTCCTTACCTTCAAAGTCAGGAGTTAAGAGTCAGTCTGTTAGATATAAGCCACAAAATCCTTGTTTTCATTGTGGTAGTTTATGGCATTCCATTTATACTTATAAGGAATATCATAGTTTGTACTATGATTATTATCAAATAAAACCTTCTTTAAAGAAAGTTAGCATTGTTCCTTCTAGTGTAAGTTTTGATTCAAAGTCTGACAGTGTAAATTCTAATAAGAAAAATGTTAACATAAACTCTGATGCTAAATCCGCTGCAAATGTTAACAAACTTAATAAGGCCAAAGGATCCAAACAAGTCTGGGTCCTTAAAACTGATCAGTAGTGGTCTTTGTGATTGCAGGGCAACAGGAAAAACATCCTAGTTCTAGACAGTGGATGTTCAGGACATATGACTAGAAATAAAGTCCTGCTATCAGACTTTGTGGAGAAGGCTGGCCCAAGTGTTTCTTATGGAGATGGCAACATTGGAAAAATATTGGGATATGGCAATATCAATCTTGGGAATGTCATCATTGAAGAAGTAGCTCTGGTCTCAGGATTAAACACAATCTGATGAGTGTTAGTCAAATCTGTGACAGAGGTTATCATGTGGATTTCTTTGAAGAACACTGTGAAATTGTAAGCAAATCTACAGGAAAAGTTGTTCTGAAAGGATACAGGCATGGTAACATTTATGAAGCCAAGCTTTCAAAAAGTACTGATGGTTCTGCAATCTGTCTGATGAGTAGAGCATCAATTGAAGAAAGCTGGAACTGGCACAAGAAACTCTCTCATTTAAATTTCAAAAATATAAATGAATTAGTCAAGAAAGATCTTGTGAGAGGACTGCCAAAGTCAGTATTTGCTCCTGATGGCCTTTGTGATTCTTGTCAGAAGGCTAAACAAAAGAAATCTTCATTCAAGAGCAAGACTGAATCGTCAATTCTTGAGCCTTATCACCTACTACATGTTGATCTATTTGGTCCAGTAAATGTCATGTCTATTGCAAAGAAGAAATATGATATGGTCATAGTGGATGAGTTCACCAGATACACATGGGTGTATTTCTTGCACACAAATAGTGAAACTGCATCTATCTTGATTGATCATATCAAGCAACTGGATAAATTGGTTAAAGACTCTGTGAAAATAATAAGAAGTGATAATGGCACTGAGTTCAAGAATTTTATAATGGAAGAGTCTTGCAAAGACCATGGAATCAAGCATGAATTTTCTGCTCCTGGAACTCCACAGTAAAATGGAGTTGTTGAAAGAAAGAATAGAACTCTCATTGAAGCTGCAAGAACTATGCTTGATGAAGCAAAGCTACCAACCTATTTTTGGGCTGAAGCTGTGCAGACTGCTTGTTTTACTCAGAATGCAACACTCATTAACTAGCATGGAAAGACACCATATGAGATAGTGAAGAAAAAGAAGCCAAATCTGAAGTATTTTTATGTATTTGGATGCAAGTGTTTTATTCTTAAGACTCACCCTGAACAGCTATCCAAATTTGATCTAAAAGCTGATGAAGGAATCTTTGTTGGATATCCACTTTCCACAAAAGCCATCAGAGTCTGCAACTTGAGAACAAGGGTGGTCATGGAATCTATCAATGTCTCTTTTGATGATAAGAAGATTACTGGACTTGAAGATTTCAATGATCATGATCAGCTGAGATTCGAAAATGAAGAAGTAAATTCTGATATTGAAAACCCTGACAGTCTAAGTCCTGATACTGTAAACTCTGATGGATTAAACTCTAATGTCATTGAAACTGTGGTGACTACGTCAAAAGAGGATGCACCTGTGCAGGGGGAGCATACTGAAGATACAACCACATCTCAAGAAGCATCAGACCACACAACTGGCTCTTCAAGTTCTGATTCATCAAGTTCTGATAAGCCAAGTTCTGATAGTTCTGAAAACTTAAATACTGAAGGATCCAACTCAGAGAGCATAGTTTCAGGGGGAGCATCAGAAGATGTTGATGAAGATGGCATGGATCATGGGGGAGCATCCAGTTCTAGAGAAATCCTTCCATCTACAAGGAAGTGGACTAAATCACATACACCTGATTTAATCATTGGAAATCCTGATGCAGGTGTTAGAACTAGAACAGCTACTTCAAACGAATGTCTTTATAATTCCTTTCTCTCTCAGACTGAACCAAAGAAAGGGAAAGAAGCTCTTCAAGATGCTGATTGGGTGCAAGCAATGCATGAAGAGTTAAATGAATTTGAAAGAAATAAAGTCTGGACCCTAGTGCCAAGACCAAAGAACAGATCTGTTGTTGGTACAAAGTGGGTATTCAGAAACAAAACTGATAGTGATGGCATAATTATAAGGAATAAAGCAAGGTTGGTTGCAAAAGGATATTCTCAACATGAGGGAATTGATTATGATGAAACATTTGCACCGGTTGCTAGATTGGAAACCATAAGGATATTTTTGGCTTATGTTGCTCACAAAAAGTTTACTGTCTTTCAAATGGATGTGAAAAGTGCTTTTTTCAATGGAGAATTGGAAGAGGAAGTGTATGTTGAACAACCTCCAGGCTTTGTAGATCCTAAATATCTAAATCATGTCTACAGGCTTGATAAAGCACTTTATGGCCTTAAGCAAGCTCCAAGAGCATGGTATGAGACTTTAGCTCAGTTTCTTCTGGAAAGTGGATTTAACAGAGGAACTATAGACAAAACACTGTTCTACTCAACCATGGAAAGGACTTACTTCTGGTTCAGATATAAGTTGATGATATCATCTTTGGTTCTACAAAAAACAGACTTTGCAAAAAGTTTGCCAAACTGATGCAGTCAAGATATCAAATGAGTATGATGGGGGAACTCAGCTATTTTCTGGGCCTTCAAGTCAAGCAGAATAAAGAAGGCACTTTTATTTGTCAAACCAAGTACACCAGAAACTTGCTGAAGAAATTTGGAATGCAAGATTGTTCAAGTGCATCCACTCCCATGGCCACTACAATAAAATTGGATAAGGATACTGGTAAATCAGTAGATATTACTGATTACAGAGGTATGATTGGCTCTTTACTCTATCTAACTGCTAGTAGACCTGATATCATGTATGCTACCTGTCTTTGTGCAAGATTTCAAGCAGATCCAAGAGAACCTCACTTAACAGCTGTGAAAAGAATCTTCAAGTATCATAAGGGAACAGCTGATCTGGGATTGTGGTATCCCAGAGAATCAGATTTTAAACTAATAGGTTACTCAGATGCAAATTTTGCAGGTTGCAAAATCGACAGGAAAAGCACAAGTGGAAGCTGCCAATTTCTTGGAGGCAGATTGGTTTCTTGGTTTAGCAAGAAACAAAAGTTCATTTCCACATCAACTACAGAAGCAGAGTACATTGCTGCAGGAAGCTGTTGTGCACAGATTCTTTGGATGATGAATCAGTTACTGGATTTTGGGTTAACATAGTTTAAAATCCCTATTTACTGTGATAATCAAAGTGCTATTGCTATGACAGGTAATCCAGTTCAACACTCAATGATAAAGCACATCAGCATTAGGTACCACTTCATAAGGGAACATGTGGATGAAGGTATAATGGAATTGCACTTTGTTCCAACAGATCAACAACTAGCAGATATCTTCACAAAACCACTGTGTGATGCTACTTTTACAAGATTGGTAAATGAACTTGGAATGGTTTCAGGTTCTTTCTCTAAATCTGCCTAGCTTTTGTTCTGCTGCATCAGACTTTATGATCAGTATTTACAGATATTACTATCTTTGTGTATTCTGTGCTTAATTGAAAATTGCTTAAGTACTGATTGTTGTCTGATGTGAATTTCTAAACTCTGATAGTGATATGACTGTTTCTGTGACTATTCAATCCTATGAGGATAACTGTGCTAGATGCTGGCCTAGTAGTCTTTCATATACTAAAGATCTCATGTTAGAAGTAATTATTTATGTGGAAATCTATTGACACAAGCAAATTCTGATTTTGAGCTTAGTTAAGTTTACTTTGTCTATCTTATTACTAAGTCAAAAACTAGAATAATGCTTCTCATCTGTTAAGTTCTGATGTTAGTAAATCTTCTGAATTTAATAAGTGCTGATAAACCTCACTTATCAAAAGAAAAAGGAAAAGAACAAGGAATAAAAATCAGGTACTCCTTTGAGATCTAGAGTAAAAATGTGGAAGCGACGACCCAAGTACATTGCTGGTATTAAGTAATATGCATCAGAAAAGTAAATAATTAATTTTCTTGGTGACTTTTCACACTCTATGATTACTGGAGAAATACTATGATAATAGCATAAATTCTGATAAGCAGTCGTGACTCACTTACACTGAGAAGCCACAATAAAATGGAATTTTAAAAGATACATAAAATAAGCACAAAACAGTTGAGGTGGACTCATGTATGAATTCATTCAATATTAGGCTTCAGAATAATGACAGATTTTAAGTACAGTTCTTAGTTATGCCTTATTTCTAAGATGTACTGAAGTGAATCAAACTTTACTCTTTGTCTGATATTTAGCTTAATGCATACACTTACACTCCATATGAATGATGAAAATTACTGTGGTGATCAATGTCGTTTTAGATAAACAGTTTATGTGTCAGATTGCATAAATTCTGAGGACAAGTTATGATGGAAGTTCTGATGATTAAGTTCTGAAGAACCAAAATCAGAATTTGTGTAAAGAATTACAGAAATAGGCATTCATTTTTCGAGTTAAGGAATCATGTTCTGATGACTGTTAAGTTCTGATATAAGTCTAAGTTCTAATATTAAATTATGATTCTTTACTTGACTTATTTATGGTTAAAATTTGAAACAGTCCTATTTTACATCAGAATATGTTTGGGTGAGATATTAACAGTCACTACAATTAGGGTTAGTGGTACACGTCCATGCACATTAATGTTTCCTTGTTTCTTGTGCGCATTAAACCCTGTTTACTCTTCCAATGACTGTTTTTATTCTCCTAAGTCTAGGGAGACGAGGTAGAATTATTTCTACCTGTAAGCATTAAATTTTCCTTGCATCTTCTGGCATTCTATTGCCTATATAAACCAACACTTCATTCCAGCCGGTACATCTCTCATTTACACTCAAACTCTCAAACTCATTTCTTTTTCACTCATCACAATCATGGTTAATTACAACTTAGCTCTGAACTATGATACTTTCTCTCTCACCATGAGTTGTCCAGAATGGCAGCATGAATGGCATGTTACTGCCATTCTTGATGAGGTTTGGGACTCCGTTCCCCAAGAGGTTCTGACAGACCTCTTGTTCTTCTATATGGATTACCATCGCCATGTTGAGCGACTGGAAGAAGAACGGTTGGAAGCTCTTCGACAGCAGGAGCGAATCATTCGTCTCGCTGTTCTTTTTGTTGAAAGTAGGAAGAAGAAATAGGATTTGTAGCTTAGGACAATCTTGTAATTTTGTGCTGTAATTTAAATTTCATGAATGTATTTTCTCAATATATTAATGAAATTTTATATTTTTGCAAGATTTTGTCTCTGAGTTTTTTGAAATTCTGATGCATTTTTAAATCCTGATTTACCCATATTCTGATGACCGTGTTCATATCTAATACACATCAAGTTCTGATTCTAACGTGGCAGTACCTGTTTACTTGATTTTTTTTTGGTCATTCTCTCACTTAGGGTATTTATACAGAATATTGGTCTCGCAGCAAAAATAATTTTTCTTTAAGTGGGAACAGTTTAAATTTTAAATCATAACTGAACTACCTTAATTAATGGGATAACTTGGTGAGTGGAACGGTTTTTCCTTGAAAAACTGCATGTGATAAGTAATGATTACTGTTTTCCCGTGCCCATTAATTATTTTTTTACTGCTGCATGTCTGACAGGTGTCCAACGGTTACTTTTTCTACCGTGTATAAGTAAAAGAGAGAGAAGATTTTAAAATCTTTTATTTACTTTCACACTTTATCTCTCTTTCTTTACTTCTATTCTCTCTCATCTCCTGACATTTTTCTTACAGACACTTTATCAAACACCTTACAGGCAATCTTATTTCTCACTTTTTCTCATGGCACCTAAGGATTTGATTATAGATGGAGCCAAGTTTGTACCCAACAACTATGCTGCAATCTTAAACCATGATGAAGCTCCATCTGATTTGCACTTTGTGCAAGATCTTCTAGCACACAGTGAGATTGGGTATGCATTAACCCAACCTCAAGTCATTTCCAACCAACAAGTCCTGACGTTCTGGCGGACTGGGCATTTTGATAATGGTGGTGCTACTGGTACTCCAAGCATTATTTTCGAAGTAAATGATGTTGAGCATGTGGTAACTCCTAGAGCAGTTCGTAAAGCTCTACACTTACCAGAAGGCTACGTTTTCTCAACACCGGAGAAGCCCATTCTACAGCAGCTCATGGCCAATTTGGGGTATGAGAAGAGTTTGGCCAAGCTTGGACAGTTGAAAAGAGCACATATCAGGAAGGAATGGAGCTTTTTCTTCTACTGCATCACTAAAGCATTCGGCAATAAGTGTTCCAACTTTGATGCCATTCCTATTATGAGTCAGCACATCGAGTATGCTATTATTCACCAAACTCATTTTGATTTTGCAAGTGTTGTGCTAGGCTTTATAGGGGACAGGATGATAGAGGATAGGAATGTAGTATACTTTGCTAGATTCTGTCAGCTTATATATACTTTTTGCTGTGCTAATGAACCTCAACCAGCCAGTTCTTTATTTCCACCCTTTAAACTTGCAAAACGGGTGTTTAATGACTTGGTAAATGCTGACCTTAAGAAAAAGGTGGTTAGACCCTTACAGATACCTCAGTCTGTGAAATAGATCCCGGTAAATGCTGATCCTCACACTTACAGATCTGTTTACCCTGATATTCAACCCACCAGCACATCCCAGACACCGCAACAACCATCAGAACATACCACACATACACCTCAACCTACTCAACCCTCTATCAGCCCACATCTCAAACCTTCACAGCTAACTCAACCTTCATCATCAGCACATACTGTGAAGCCTTCATCTTCCAAGCCCAAGAGGACAAAGACTGTACCTCAGAAACCACAGAAAAGAAGGAGGATTGTTCTGAGAGATGAGTCAGACAGTGAGGAACAGGAACCTGCATCAGAACCTGTTGTTACAAAAGCTGAGAATGTCCCTTCTCAGAAGGATACTGGCATTGGGGGATCTAAGCTTCTCAAAAGGCTTAGAAGAATGTCTTATGCTGAAACTCCCAAGGAATCTCCATCTTCAAAGAAAAGAAAGAAACAGAGAGCTCACAGGCCAGTTTCAGATGATGAGGAAGAAGCAGCTAAGGAAGGAGATCAGGAATCTATGATCTCAACAGAGCCAGAATTTGCTGAAGCTGCTACAGATAAAGCATCTACACCACCTGTGTCTCCTGTACATGAACCAGTGTCTACTGCAGACCCAGGAACAAGTGCTGAAATTGATATTCACAACCTGGTTGTGCCTGAGGTTCTCTACTTAGAAGCTCCAATAGCTCCAATTACTCCATCAACAACACCAATTACTGATGCTAATGAAACTCTAGAATTGTCTACAACACCTTCTTTGCATCTAGATGTTGATGATCAGATTATAGGTGAGCATCAGACTATGACTGTTGATCAGAACTTGGAATCAGATCAGCACTTCGAGGATGATGTTGAAGCCTCAATTGCTTCTTATACTATTTTTTATCAGAAGATGCTGACTCTGTAAGTTCTGATGCTGCAAATGCTGATACTACTGGTGATGCTGCTATAAATGAAGATGCTACTGCAACTGGTCCATCAGGACATGCACCTTAACAAACTGTTCACAAAAGTGAGATAATCAAGAAGTTTGTTACAGGGGAAGCACCAGTACCTTGGAGTGAAACTCCTAGAGGACAGGAGTGGACTAAGGAGTGGAACACAGCTACTTTTGTTCCTTCTCAATCGATTCTTGCTGAGCACTTGGCAAAAGCTGATAAGATGCTAATTAATGATGATTTCAAGACACAGCTTCGAGTCACTACATTGAGTACTAGACATCTTCAAGGTCTACATTCAACAACTCATGCAGAGGTGCATAGAATTCAGGAAGAATTGCTCAAGCAAGAAATGACTAAGAAAATTGACAAGAAAACTTTCTTCAAACCTACCTTTGACAGATTTGCTTACATTGAGAAGACCCAAGAGAAGTAACTGTCACACCCCCAACTTAAATAGCGAAATAAATATAGCTATTACATCTTTTTAATGAAGAATACACAACCAAAATCCAAGATCTTACAGTTTAGGGTTTGGAACAGCCCAACACTACCAACTATTACATCTGATTACAAATACCGAGTCCTCACACAACTATTATTACTTATTCTACCTGAGCTCGAACATAAGCATCAGCATCACAGGTCTTACGGGCAGTCTGCTTGAATCTAACCATAGCTGCTAGCTGTAATATAAGGGTAAAGCAAGAAGTGAGCCAAAAGCTCAACAAGTGCTAATAGTACAACGCAAAACATAAATCGAGATATACCTTTAGGAATGACAATGGAAAGACATAATCAATGATAACGAGAGATAAAACTTATGTGAGTTGGCATCATTTTGCTTGCATCAAAACAAATTTTAAAAAAATCATTCTTAATCAAAATCATTTTATGACGCTACGGATTACAGCCGGTGATCAGCCGCGAAGTAATCCCGAACCTCGCTGGGTTCTAAAACATTATTGGGAATCCCTAGGCAACTTTTAAGCCTAATATAAGTGTGGAAAGGACTCGCGTCTCAGTCCAGATCCACCATTCAAAGAAAACATTTATCCCCCTTTGGGACTGAAAAATCCACATTTTAATCATTTTAAAAACTGATGCCGATTTATGACAAAATCTCTTTCGACTGTAATCATTTTTATCAAGGGATTATAGATCAACTTGAAACACTGGAAATATGACACTAAATCTCAGGGCCATGATCCACTAGACTTTACTATATTAGGGTAATTGAGAGGTTTCCATAAACAAGAACTTTGACAAGGAAATTGAGCAAGGCTATTGGATAATATGAAAGAGTAATGCCAAACTAGGCTTAAAGCAATGGTTGTAGACAAGGTATAGGTATTAGAACATCAAGAAGATAAGCATCACTGGTTCCAATAGGATAGAGGTGTTAAAATATAAAGAAAGTGATCATCAGCTCAAGATATAACAAGGTATCAAGCTTTTAGGGTAAGGATAGGGTTATCAAACAATCATGAATGAATTTAAGAAATGATTGGCTTTTAGGTATCAAGATAAAGTTTCTATCGAGGTTATTTCAAGAGTTGAATCAAAGCATCAGGGTGCAATATCAAGATTTCTCAGGGATCAATAGCATGATAATCAAAAGGATCAATAAGGTATTATAACAAATCTCTATTTTATCATGGCATTAAACTATCATGAAAGACTTTTGAACTACTTGCAATACGTACTCGAGGGTTCATGGCATCTCTATGTAACTCAAGGATAAACAAAAGATACGCTTGATTTAAATATATCAAAATGACTCAGGACAATTGCATCGATATATAAATGAACTGTTTACAGTAAATACGAAAGTCAAGTTGAATCACTTGCCTTGAGATGGACTGGTCTGGTCTGACTGGTAGGAGCAACAACTGGAGCTTCACTCAACTTTTATGGCAAGTTTTCCCTCGTCTCGAGATCCTACATAAATAATAATAATCCTCATTATAATATATTCTTACCATCTTAACCTATTTACAACCCGAAATTAAACATGGATGGCACTTAGGCCTATACGCACTTAATTCATATCCACCATTATATTTTCAAATGTACACACGTAGCCACATAATCACATATCGTATATTAATACCAATAACATCATATACACCATAATGCCACACTAGGCTTGGATGATCTCGACTCACCACTTAAGTCACTTGGTCGCTAACTAAACAAAGTCTTCAAATTTGGGCTTCCTAACTCAATGTGCCTTTCCTAAATTATCCAAAACCTATTGACCCTCACTTGTGCCTTTTTCTCTACTGACCTTATACTATCTTACAACTATGGTGGTTGACCTAATACTCACTTCTAAGTGTTCTAAAACTATGTGATAAGTGAAAGTGCTCACTGGTGCAAATTTCAGAATGGTAACTAAGGTTTCTTGAGTGCATTAGACACTCTTAAACTACAAGTTTTTCTTCAAAATTTTTACACAAGACTCTCCTGACCTAAGGGCATCTCACAAGCTTGATGTGGCTCAAAGGCCTGGCTTGGGCCTTCTTGGGCCTAAGCTAAAAGTCCAAGGTTCCCCTGTTTTTCTGGGCAGAAAATGCTCTGACTTGAATTAACTTGTGACACATGGTTCTAGCTCATATCCTATGAACTATGGTTGGAAAAACTTTTCTGACATACCCTCTAACTAAGGCCCAATTGGGCCTAATGAGGGCCTACCCATGACATGGCCAAATCTCCCTATTTCTAAGTTGCAACAAACTGTCCCCTGCTGGACAGATTTTGTTATTCTACTTGTGCACCTAACCAAATGACATGCAAACCTCCAACCAACTCCTAAAACCTATTATATACTCCCCATACTAACTTCTGGTAGCTTGGGCCTCAAAGTGCACATCAATGACATGGTCAAAACTCACTCTAATCCTCAGGGTATTAAACTGATTTTTCTGCAGAAACTATAACTCTCATTTTTCCAAGGTTTTGACTTGACAACTCAACTAACAAAAACTCAATACTTAAACCAAGACTTATACATGGTAATCTACTGAACTAACTCCTTTATTCTCAAAATAACATTGGGTGAGATCATCCATGCCTAAAAACAACAACATGCAACTAAATATATAACATGCAACTTATGGAAAGCACATAACAAGATTTCGGCTAGGCATAAAGTTGTAAATGCTTGCAAAATCGACTTGCACCTAATACTTATCCTTAATAATTATGAAATATAACTCCTTTTAAGTATTAATAAGAAATTCATCATGGAAACAATCTATTTAAGCACATCTATTTCGAATTTTATAGATAACAACATGATTTCGAAAAGAATAGCATGCAAAACATGGTTGATCATCATTTTAATGTCTTAAAACTAGCATGCATGGCTAAACATAAATTTATAATGAGATTTCAGTAGCATGCAAAGGATTTTAAAGCATGATATCTCCATAAAACACTTAGTTAGCACATATACATAATATATCTCATAGAGAGCTCTTGAATTCACAAGAATCAAGAGTTTCTCTTTGGAGATCACACAAAACTACACATGCAACCATGAAACTTCATCTTCCAAATCACAAAACTCTTGGGAAGTATATAAAATAAATGTAGGTGAAAGAATTACACTAGGGAAGATGAGAAATGGAATGAAAAATGGAAGGGAGTGGGGGAAATGGGGTTCGGCCGAGAGCAAAAGGGAGGGAGGGGAAGAGAGAAATTTTTGTGGTGTGTTGGAGTGTGAAATGATGAATGACTTCTCTCCACTTTGATTTGTTTGTTTTATGCTATTTGGTTGACAAGTAATGAGTGGAAGTGAGAACTTACAAAAATGTCCCTTGGCTAAAGTTAGGCCATTTTGCATGCAAGGCTAAGGTAGTAATTTGGTAATAATCAAATGAGTTAGTGGGGTTGGAAAAGTCTTATTTGCCCTTTGAGAGAATAGAAAGAGAGTTTGCATGCAAGGTTATTCATGTAATTTGATAATTATAACAAATAAAATTTGTAAAGATTTATTTTTATAAAATAAAATACAAGTTCAAAAATTATAAAATTTATACCATAAAATAACTTGTATTTTTAGAGACTTTATAAAATCATTTTCAAAATTTGTGATCAAAATGCCTTTTAAAAGAAGATTTTTCCAAAGCTTAGAATATTCCTTATAAATCAAAAATAAAGAAATTAAATAAACTCCTGCTTTGAAAAATCATATACTACCCAAAGCAAATTTATAATGCAGAAATTTTCACTCACACAAACGTACAATCATTGAATATATTTTCATTTGACTTAATATTATACCAAATTCATAAATAATATTACATAAAATGCCGGTCGTAACATCCTCTCCCCCTTAAGGGATTCTGTCCCCAGAATCTAAGAGAACAGATGAGGATACCGAGAACGCATATCAGACTCTAACTCCCAAGTCGACTCTTCGACCTTATGGTTCTTCCAAAGTACTTTTACTAACTTTACTGACTTATTTCTAAGACTCTTTACTTGCCAGTCGAGTATTTTAACCGGTTGCTCCACAAATGACAGGTCTGCCTGAATTTCTACGGGTTCATATTCTATCACATGGCTAGTGTCAGGATTATATTTCTTAAGTAACGACACATGGAACACGTTATGCACATGCCGATACTGAGGTGGTAAGGCCAACTCGTAGGCCACCTTTCCTACTTGACTCAAAATCTCAAAAGGACCTATGTATCTAGGTGCTAACTTTCCTTTCTTGCCATATCTCATCAACCCTTTCCTAGGTGACACCTTTAGCAACACAGCTTCGCCAATTTGGAATTGAACATCCTTACGCGTTGGATCCGCATACTTCCTCTGTCTATCTGGAGTAGCAAGCAACCTTTTCTGAATTAACTTGACTGAGTCATGCAACTGTTGTACCAATTCTGAGCCGAGAATTCTTCCTTCTCCTACTTCATCCCAACTTGTTGGTGATCTACATTTTCGCCCGTACAAAGCTTCATATGGTGGCATGCCGATACTGGAATGATAGCTGTTGTTATATGAGAATTCAATCAATGGCAGGTGGTCGTCCCAACTTCCTGCAAAATCGATTGCACAACTGCGCAACATGTCTTCGATTGTTTGAATCATCCTTTCGCTCTGACCATCAGTCTGCGGGTGATACGCCATGCTCATATTCAACTTCGTGCCAAGACATTCCTGGAATTGCTTCCAGAATCTCGAGTTAAATCGGAGATCTCTGTCTGAAACTATTGATACGGGTACTCCATGCCTTAATACGATTTCGTGCACATACAGATGAACCAACTTGTCCAGTGACGACTTCTCATTTATTGGAAGGAAATGCGCCGACTTCGTAAGACGATCAATTATAACCCATATTGCGTCATGTCCGGATTTTGTTCGCGGTAGACCTACTATAAAGTCCATAGCGATATTTTCCCATTTCCATTCTGGAATCTTCAGGGGCTGAATTAATCCGCTTGGTCGTTGATGTTCTGCCTTTACTTTCTGACAAGTATAGCACTTCGCAACCCATTCTGCCACGTCTCGCTTCATATTTGGCCACCAAAAGTTCTTCTTTAAGTCTTGATACATCTTGGTGCTTCCCGGGTGGATTGAAAATTTCGAATGGTGGGCTTCATGGAGGATCTTATTCTTTAATTCAGGTACATGAGGAATCCATATTCTGGATGAAAACCTTAGTATTCCTTGCTCATCCCTTTTAGTATTAATCTCTTCTCCAGATAACTGATTTTTCTCTTTTTCCATTACTTCCTCTTGACACTTCTTTATCTTTTCCATTAGTGTTGGCTGAAAGGTCATTGCACGACAAACTTCTTTGACTTTCCCATAAGCACAAAGTTCCAATTCAAATTTTCCGATTTCTTCAGATAACTCTTTTGATGTTATCATCATATTCAATCTCTCCTTCCGACTCAGCGCATCGGCCACTACGTTCGCCTTTCCAGGATGGTAATTTATCGAACAGTCATAGTCCTTGATCAATTCCAGCCATCTCCTCTGCCTCATATTGAGCTCTTTCTGAGTAAAAATGTACTTTAAACTCTTGTGATCCGTGTAGATTTCACACTTCTCTCCATAGAGATAGTGTCTCCAAATCTTGAGTGCGAACACTATGGCGGCTAGTTCCAAGTCATGCGTCGGATACTTTAACTCGTGCGGCTTCAACTGTCTTGACGCATATGCTATTACCTTACTGTGTTGCATCAACACACAACCCAAACCCTTATGTGAAGCGTCGCTGAATATTACAAAATTCCCTTGATCATCTGGAAGTACCAACACCGGAGCTGTTACCAACTTCTGTTTTAACTCTTGAAAGCTATTTTCACATTCTGCACTCCATTCAAACTTTTGATTCTTTCTGGTTAACTTGGTCAATGGCGTGGCGATCTTCGAGAAATCCTTGACGAATCTTCTATAGTATCCGGCCAATCCTAGAAAACTTCGCACTTCCGTAGGAGTCTTTGGCCTCTCCCAACTCATAACTGCCTCAATCTTCGCCGGATCCACTTTAACTCCCTCATTTCCAATAACATGCCCCAAAAATTGAACTTCCTTTAACCAAAACTCACATTTGGTAAACTTGGCATACAACTTCTCTTGTCGGAGTATCTCCAATGCTATCCAGAGGTGCTGCATATGTTCTTCTTCCGACTTAGAATAAATAAGGATGTCATCAATAAATACCACGACAAATTTATCCAAATACTTCTTAAATACTCGATTCATCAGATCCATAAATGCGGCCGGAGCGTTGGTCAATCCAAACGGCATTACTAGGAATTCATAATGCCCATATCTGGTCCTAAATGCGGTCTTGGGAATATCTTCTTCCTTGATCTTTAATTGATGGTATCCCGATCTCAAATCAATCTTCGAAAAGCATTTTGCTCCCTTTAACTGATCAAAAAGGTCATCTATCCTTGGTAGCGGGTAGCGGTTCTTGATCGTTACTTTATTCAACTCCCGGTAATCTATGCATAGACGCATACTCCCATCTTTCTTCTTCACAAAGAGAACAGGTGCTCCCCATGGCGACGTACTTGGTCGTATCACTCCCTTATCCAATAATTCTTGTAGCTGGCTCGCCAACTCTTTCATTTCTGCTGGTGCCATCCTATACGGAGCCTTTGAAACTGGTTCCGTGCCTGGAGCAAGGTTGATCTCGAACTCAATTTGTCGATCTGGTGGTAAGCCTGGTAGTTCGTCGGGAAACACATCGGGGAACTCATTAACTACAGGAATATCTTCCATGCTGGGGCTGCCTCTCTCTGAATCCACTACATATGCTAGGAACGACTCACAACCTTTTCTAAGTAACTTCTTAGCCTGAATAATTGTAAGAAATAGTTGCCCTTGCCTCTGCCCCTTAAATACTACCTTCTCTCCACTCTTCGTCTTTAAATACACTCTCTTGGTCTTACAATTTATCTGAGCGCTATTCTCTCCTAACCAATCCATTCCTAAAATTATATCAAACTCTCCCAGCTTGAAGAGTATCAAGTCGGCTGAGAACTTATATCCCGAAATATCAATCTCACATTTTGGACAAAATTGATTCACAGGAATCTTCTCTTGGTTCGCAATTACCACATTTACTACCTCACTCATAACCGTTTTATCACATTGGAGCTTATCAACAAAAGATTCTGATATGAAAGATCTTGTTGCTCCCGAATCAATCAATACTTTAGCTTTGACATTATTGAGTAAAAGTGTACCTGCTATCACCTCAGAATTCTGAACAGCATCTTTCATCTTTAGATCAAATGTCCTTGCTGTTGCTTGCGGGGTTGGTGCGGGTGGTGGAGGTAACTGCCAATACCTCAGCTGGCACGCTTGCACTGGTACTTGCCACGTTCATCAGAGCTCTGACTGGTCCTGTTGCCTTACACTCCCTAGCCATGTGTCCAGTCTTCCCACACTTGTAACACGTAACTCCTGGCTTCGGCATCTTGCACTCGTTTGCCAAATGTCCCTTCTGATTGCACCTATAACAGGTCATACTCAGCTTATTGCATACTCCGGGGTGCCTTCTTCCACAGTGCTTGCATTCTGGCCTCTGGAACCTGTTTTCTCCAACTTGCCCTTGGCTTGCCTGATTGTTCCCTTTTGATTCTTGCCTTTTGCCCAAATTTCCCTTCCTTTGAAAATTTCCGCCCTTCTGGAAACCAATCCTCTTTACATTCCGATCTTGCGAACTTCCAGCTTCAGACTTTTCTCCATAAAATGGAACCTTCCTCTTCTTGTTATCCCTCTCTTTCCTTGACTGCATCCCATTATTCTCAATCAGAGAAGCTTTCTGTACTACTCCCGCATAAGTTTCAAGCTCAAACATAGCCACCCTATCTCTGATCCAAGGCTCCAATCCTTGCTGAAATTTCTTTGCTTTTTCCTCCTCAGTGCTGGTATACTTTGTCACAAACCTTGACAACTCAGTGAACTTCTTCTCATACTCCAATACAGTCATGTTCCCTTGCTTCAACTCAAGAAATTTTAGCTCCATCTGATTCTGCATGTACTTAGGGTAATACTTGTCCAGAAATAACTTCTTAAATCTCTCCCAAGAAACCTGCTGAGTGACTTTCATAGCTTTTACTGATTCCCACCAATAGATGACTTCTCCCTTCAAGAAGTAAGTGGCATACGGCGTCTTCTGATCGTCTCCTAACTGTACCAACTCAAAAGCCCTTTCCATCTCCTTGATCCATGTGTTTGCTATCACTGGATCAGTGGTATTATGAAATACAGGTGGATTCACATTCTGAAAAGCTTTGAAAGTGACAATTTGTCTAGGTGGTACCGGTGGTTCAGGTGGTTGGTGTGGCTCACGGTTATCTTGGTTTTCAATTCGTTGTTGAAGAGTTAGTTGTTGTTGAGCTATAGCATTGGTTTGCTGTTGCAAGGTTTCCAGTAGTCGAAGAATATTTGGGTCTGTGGTGAAGGTGGTTGTTGGGTTCTTCTTTTTGGGAGGCATGATCCTGAAATAAGAGTTGTGTCAAAACAGATATGAACGATAAAATGATTCGAGGGTATCGCATGGCATTCTTGTTTATATATGGGGTCAAGTTTCCAAATTAAGCAGATATGATGATAAAAACATAAAATAACAGTTGAGAGCAAATGGAACAATAGCACATAATTATTGAAATTTTAAAGGTCACAGTACATAGGATTGGGACATAGTCTGATTCTAGGAATAACAGGCTTATTTAAAGGAAAGACGGAAACAACTGGGGATTCCATAGAGTCTGATAGTACAACAACATGAAAGGTAAATGGAAAGAACTAAGGCTCCACTCCATCTGAACGGGGCTTGGTAGTCTTTTCCTCTCGAAGCGTCTTCACAATGCTCTGGAGCTCATCCGCCACCATCTGAATGACATACTGGCTGGTACGGTCCCGGTGCGCTGGCATCTCCTCAAGCTTAGTGTTGACGTACTGAACCAAGGTCTCAAGTCTCGCAGTCATCTGCTCCTTGGGCTTCCCTTCGTAGTTTCGGCTGTCCGGATACACGTTCTTCAGTCGGTCTATCAGTCGGTCGTACTTGCCCTGAAGCATGTCAAACTCGCGCCTCAACTCAGCATACACGGATAAAGCAATAGTGTCGTCCGACCCAGAGGATGACGAGGAATGCGCCCTTTGCTGACAACCAATAAGAGGAGTATTAATAATAATTTACTTAACCTACTCTCTCGCATAATATCTATAACCTACACACAAATCCTATAACCTATTTGGGCTGTCCAGGGACTCTAAACCGTAGCTCTGATACCAAAACCTGTCACACCCCCAACTTAAATAGCGAAATAAATATAGCTATTACATCTTTTTAATGAAGAATACACAACCAAAATCCAAGATCTTACAGTTTAGGGTTTGGAACAGCCCAACACTACCAACTATTACATCTGATTACAAATACCGAGTCCTCACACAACTATTATTACTTATTCTACCTGAGCTCGAACATAAGCATCAGCATCACAGGTCTTACGGGCAGTCTGCTTGAATCTAACCATAGCTGCTAGCTGTAATATAAGGGTAAAGCAAGAAGTGAGCCAAAAGCTCAACAAGTGCTAATAGTACAACACAAAACATAAATCGAGATATACCTTTAGGAATGACAATGGAAAGACATAATCAATGATAACGAGAGATAAAACTTATGTGAGTTGGCATCATTTTGCTTGCATCAAAACAATTTTAAAATCATTCTTAATCAAAATCATTTTATGACGCTACAGATTACAGCCGGTGATCAGCCGCGAAGTAATCCCGAACCTCGCTGGGTTCTAAAACATTATTGGGAATCCCTAGGCAACTTTTAAGCCTAATATAAGTGTGGAAAGGACTCGCGTCTCAGTCCAGATCCACCATTCAAAGAAAACATTTATCCCCCTTTGGGACTGAAAAATCCACATTTTAATCATTTTAAAAACTGATGCCGATTTATGACAAAATCTCTTTCGACTGTAATCATTTTTATCAAGGGATTATAGATCAACTTGAAACACTGGAAATATGACACTAAATCTCAGGGCCATGATCCACTAGACTTTACTATATTAGGGTAATTGAGAGGTTTCCATAAACAAGAACTTTGACAAGGAAATTGAGCAAGGCTATTGGATAATATGAAAGAGTAATGCCAAACTAGGCTTAAAGCAATGGTTGTAGACAAGGTATAGGTATTAGAACATCAAGAAGATAAGCATCACTGGTTCCAATAGGATAGAGGTGTTAAAATATAAAGAAAGCGATCATCAGCTCAAGATATAACAGGGTATCAAGCTTTAGGGTAAGGATAGGGTTATCAAACAATCATGAATGAATTTAAGAAATGATTGGCTTTTAGGTATCAAGATAAAGTTTCTATCGAGGTTATTTCAAGAGTTGAATCAAAGCATCAGGGTGCAATATCAAGATTTCTCAGGGATCAATAGCATGATAATCAAAAGGATCAATAAAGTATTATAACAAATCTCTATTTTATCATGGCATTAAACTATCATGAAAGACTTTTGAACTACTTGCAATACATACTCGAGGGTTCATGGCATCTCTATGTAACTCAAAGATAAACAAAAGATACGCTTGATTTAAATATATCAAAATGACTCAGGATAATTGCATCGATATATATGAACTGTTTACAGTAAATACGAAGGTCAAGTTGAATCACTTGCCTTGAGATAGACTGGTCTGGTCTGACTGGTAGGAGCAACAACCGGAGCTTCACTCGACTTTTATGGCAAGTTTTCCCTCGTCTCGAGATCCTACATAAATAATAATAATCCTCATTATAATATATTCTTACCATCTTAACCTATTTACAACCCGAAATTAAACATGGATGGTACTTAGGCCTATACGCACTTAATTCATATCCACCATTATATTTTCAAATGTACACACGTAGCCACATAATCACATATCGTATATTAATACCAAATAACATCATATACACCATAATGCCACACTAGGCTTGGATGATCTCGACTCACCACTTAAGTCACTTGGTCGCTAACTAAACAAAGTCTTCAAAGTTGGGCTTCCTAACTCAATGTGCCTTTCCTAAATTATCCGAAACCTATTGACCCTCACTTGTGCCTTTTGCTCTACTGACCTTATACTATCATACAACTATGGTGGTCGACCTAATACTCACTTCTAAGTGTTCTAAAGCTATGTGATAAGTGAAAGTGCTCACTGGTGCAAATTTCAGAATGGTAACTAAGGTTTCTTGAGTGCATTAGACACTCTTAAACTACAAGTTTTTCTTCAAAATTTTTACACAAGACTCTCCTGACCTAAGGGCATCTCACAAGCTTGATGTGGCTCAAAGGCCTGGCTTGGGCCTTCTTGGGCCTAAGCTAAAAGTCCAAGGTTCCCCTGTTTTTCTGGGCAGAAAATGCCCTGACTTGAATTAACTTGTGACACATGGTTCTAGCTCATATCCTATGAACTATGGTTGGAAAAACTTCTCTGACATACCCTCTAACTAAGGCCCAATTGGGCC
Source organism: Apium graveolens (assembly GCF_009905375.1). NCBI lineage: Eukaryota > Viridiplantae > Streptophyta > Magnoliopsida > Apiales > Apiaceae > Apium > Apium graveolens. Next base: position 236,815,476 of record NC_133654.1, on the reverse strand, counting down.
TAATGAGGGCCTACCCATGACATGGCCAAATCTCCCTATTTCTAAGTTGCAACAAAACTGTCCCCTGCTGGACAGATTTTGTTATTCTACTTGTGCACCTAACCAAATGACATGCAAACCTCCAACCAACTCCTAAAACCTATTATATACTCCCCATACTAACTTCTGGTAGCTTGGGCCTCAAAGTGCACATCAATGACATGGTCAAAACTCACTCTAAACCTCAGGGTACTAAACTGATTTTTCTGCAGAAACTATAACTCTCATTTTTCCAAAGTTTTGACTTGACAAACCTATCTAACAACAACTCAAAACTTAAACAAAGACTTATACATGGTATTCTACTGAACTAACTCCTTTATTCTCAAAATAACATTGGGTGAGATCATCCATGCCTAAAAACAACAACATGCAACTAAATATATAACATGCAACTCATGGAAAGCACATAACAAGATTTCGGCTAGGCATAAAGTTGTAAATGCTTGCAAAATCGACTTGCACCTAATACTTATCCTTAATAATTATGAAATATAACTCCTTTTAAGTATTAATAAGAAATTCATCATGGAAACAATCTATTTAAGCACATCTATTTCGAATTTTATAGATAACAACATGATTTCGAAAAGAATAGCATGCAAAACATGGTTGATCATCATTTTAATGTCTTAAAACTAGCATGCATGGCTAAACATAAATTTATAATGAGATTTCAGTAGCATGCAAAGGATTTTAAAGCATGATATCTCCATAAAACACTTAGTTAGCACATATACATAATATATCTCATAGAGAGCTCTTGAATTCACAAGAATCAAGAGTTTCTCTTTGGAGATCACACAAAACTACACATGCAACCATGAAACTTCATCTTCCAAATCACAAAACTCTTGGGAAGTATATAAAATAAATGTAGGTGAAAGAATTACACTAGGGAAGATGAGAAATGGAATGAAAAATGGAAGGGAGTGGGGGAAATGGGGTTCGGCCGAGAGCAAAAGGGAGGGAGGGGAAAAGAGAAATTTTTGTGGTGTGTTGGAGTGTGAAATGATGAATGACTTCTCTCCACTTTGATTTGTTTGTTTTATGCTATTTGGTTGACAAGTAATGAGTGGAAGTGAGAACTTACAAAAATGTCCCTTGGCTAAAGTTAGGCCATTTTGCATGCAAGGCTAAGGTAGTAATTTGGTAATAATCAAATGAGTTAGTGGGGTTGGAAAAGTCTTATTTGCCCTTTGAGAGAATAGAAAGAGAGTTTGCATGCAAGGTTATTCATGTAATTTGATAATTATAACAAATAAAATTTGTAAAGATTTATTTTTATAAAATAAAATACAAGTTCAAAAATTATAAAATTTATACCATAAAATAACTTGGATTTTTAGAGACTTTATAAAATCATTTTCAAAATTTGTGAACAAAATGCCTTTTAAAAGAAGATTTTTCCAAAGCTTAGAATATTCCTTATAAATCAAAAATAAAGAAATTAAATAAACTCTTGCTTTGAAAAATCATATACTACCCAAAGCAAATTTATAATGCAGAAATTTTCACTCACACAAACGTACAATCATTGAATACATTTTCATTTGACTTAATATTATACCAAATTCACAAATAATATTACATAAAATGCCGGTCGTAACAGAGAAGACCCGAGAGAAGCAACAGTCTCAGATTGATGATATTTTGAAAAATCAGGCTTCTCAGCAATCTCAACTCGATGAAATCCAAGCCTCAGTGGAATTGCTTGTCTCTCTTCTCTTACCTGCTGATGCCAAAAACGGGGAGAAAGTAATTAAGTCCAAATGCAAAAATGTTAAAAAACTGAAGGGGAAGGATGATGAAAAAGATGACCAGGAAAACTCTAGAATGGGTGGAGGTCATGGTCAAGGTAGAAGTTTCTCATCAAGAAGAGCTGAAATTACAAGTCACGGGACAAGTTCTGATGCTGGAAAAGAATTACTTCTGCTACTGGTAAAAGGATAAGTTCTGATGAACTTTTGGATCTTGATGAAGAAATATCAAGACAGCTATTTCTGAAAGAAAATCCAGGAATGGACTTTGAGAGTCTGATGGAAGAAGAAGCTAGACTTAAGTCAGAAAAAGTCAAATCTAAATCTGAAGCTTCTGTTGGTAAAAAGAAACTTCCAAAGGCCAAAGGCATTGTGATAAAAGAAAGAACAAATCCTGAAGCAACCAAGGCTAAATCACAATTGTAGATAGATCTAAGGTCCAAGGGCAAAGAGAAAGTTGGTGAACCTATCAAGGTTTATGTGCCTCCTGTGGATGAAGAAATTACTGTTGTAGATGCTGATCTTGCTCTGACTTCAAGAAAAATTTCTAAGACAACCTATGACATGGCTCAAGTTGTTCAGAGTCAAGATATAGTTAGTTCTGATATCTCAAAGAAGCAAGTAACCTCTGACATAGCTCAAATTAACTTGATATCAGAAGATAAATCAAAGGAAACCTCTGACATTGCTCATGTTAAACCTTCAAAGTTACTCCTACCAGGATTTACCAAATCCAAACAAACTCAACCTTTGAAGATTATTGTAAGTGGTTTTGAAGCAAGAGTGGTTACTAGAAAGGAAGCAAGAGATAAATCTGGATTGGGTAGTGCTGATGAAAGAAGAATACAGAACACAACCAATGATCCAACTTCCTTAAGTGAACCAGGTATTGGAGCAACTCCTGAAAGACTAAATCAACTAGAATTTGTACAAATGGTTTACCATACCTACTTGAGAGAACACATCTTGTTGTACTTCATGAAAGATGGTAGGGTTTATCACATAAGGGAAAATGCCATTCCACTGAAGAATTTTGAAGAATTGGAACATGTATTATTCTTACTTCAAGTGAATGACAAAATAACAGAAAGTGCTGCAAACTATTTGAAGAGTCAAATTCAGAGATAGAAAAGGCTTTATTCTGTAAAGTCTGACAGCACATATCTTCCAAAGTACAGAGATCACAAGGGTGATATTGTTGAGATGAAGCCTAACTCTACTAAGATTATAACTACCTTTCTGGGTTACAAGGCTGTGGAATTCAATCTTGAGTCTGACAAGGCGTATTTGATCCTAGATCAGGACATAGAGAAAGCTAAAATTAATGATCTCAGGGCTGCAATCTTTCAAACTGGTGAAGATTCTGCAAAACTTAAAGATGCTAAAAGGAGGATGATTGATGAACTCAGATATGCTGAGAGATGTTTGTTAAAGAACTATCTCAGAACAACTCCTGACATCAGAGAGATCAGAAAGTGAAGCCAAGTCAAGATCTACAACTGCTTAAATTCTGATATGAGTACAGACTTAAGTTGTTATCAGAAGTTAAAGTTGGTAAAGCTTTAAGGACTATAAGTTGTAGTTATCTAGTCAAATTCTCATGCATTTGTACTTAATGTTTTTGACATCATCAAATATCTTTTAACTTGTATATTATGCTAATTTACAAGTTAGGGGAGATTGTTAGATATATTTGATAATGTCATGTCTAATATGATTTATGTTTAGTTTTCAGATCTTACTTAAACAGGACAAATCAGTACTTAACTGAAATCAGCACTTATACTGAAGTCAGAACTTAAGTCATCAGTACTTAAGGTTCAGGAGATATTTATCAGAAGATAATATTAGGACTTAAAGGAAACGTTCAGATAAGGAAGGCGGCTGATTGAAAGGAAAAGAAGATCAAGATAAACGTAAGAAGAGATATGCATGAAGAAAGAATTCTATGAAGAATAAAATACTTGGAAAAAAAGATATCTGATTGATATATTTTATGAAGCAGAATTATATTCCATATCAATTAGCGATTATCTTATAACTGTGTAGTATATAAACATAGACATAGGGTTTACACTATAAGTGTTATCATTATCGAGAAGATTATTCATTGTAACCCTAGCAGCTCTCGTGATATTTGTTCATCACTGAGAGAGGACAGTTCCATACTGTAACAGAATTTTTTGCTTTGAATAAAGTCTGTTTTCTGTTACTTGTGTTATTAGAATTCAATTTGATTGTGCTATTCCCTCTATTCACCCCCTCTACAGTGTGTGTGACCTAACAATATATATATATATATATATATATATATATATATATATCAGTTTGAGAACTCTGTGAAGTTTTGAATAGCTCACAACTGCTTTACAAGTTGAACAAATAAACTACAGAGAAATTCTTACAGAATACAGCTTAATATGTTTCTCTGGAAAATGTATTTGCTTGGTTAATTATGCTACTTGCTAGACTTGGTTTCTATATCACCAAGTTTATAAGATAGTAAGACAAAATAATAAAACAAAACATATCTAGACTAACTCCATTCCGCTTCACTTCTCTATTCTAGCATCTTTGAATATCTTCACATTTGCATGGAAATGGTAATGATTCTTTGTTCTCAAAATCCTGCTTAACTGGCTGCCACATTCCTTTTGCAAACACCCAATGCATGTGACTTTGTTGTCACTATCAATAACTATTTAGAATTTGATCATCCATCGGGACTATGTTTGTCATCCGTCAGGGGTCTTGATGATTATTCGTAGGGAGCTTTGTTGATCATCCATCGGGAGTCTTGTAGATCATTCGTCGGGAGTCTATTGGCCACTTGACTCTATTTCACTTATACAGAATTACAAGACATATCATATTTACAATTGGTCAACCTATTCTGCATATCAATCTAGTAGTCAACATGACTTAGATGACTCTATACAATCTACTAGACTAAAACATGTTGTTTGCAGAAATGTGCTACAGTACTTATTTATTACATAAGCTACACTCTTGATGGATGTCAAAATATCATTCGTCGGGACTATAAAGCTCATTCATCGGGACTATATTAGATCATCAGTCGAGAGCTACAGATTTCACTAAGTTAAATCTACTAAGGTGTTTTGTTTAACTTATCATCAAGTTCACAACATATTCCTAACAATGTCCCCCAATTTATGTCTACTGGAATTGTAGCCATAAATTAAGAGAGACTTGTTGATAAAAAAACACCCTAAAAATACATATTAAAAAGTAGTAGATAAAAGTGCTACAAAATTTATTTAAAATTGAACAAAACAAAGTGTATAAAGAGTTCTCACAATCATTTTCAAGGTGCTCCTCTAGTCTGAGCAGATAGTTCTATTTCCTTGATTGTCTGTATTTCTTCCCAAGCTTCCTGTTGCTTTCTTCTATTTGATTCTCAAGATGGTGTGTGGAATTCAACTTCATCAGCATCAGATAGATCCAGCATTTCTTGCATTTCCAATAGAGTCTCATTGCTAGAGATACTCAATTGGTTATCCAGTCCGAAGAATCTTCTAACTCCCTTATCATCCATGAATTCCATCAGCCAATAAGGCCTCAAATGCACTCTCTTTCCTGTGAAGGGAATTGTTAGAGTTCTTGGAAGTACATTTTTGCCTTTTTTACTCCTTAGATCTTCTATCTTCTTTACAACCAGTTTCCTTGCAGTTACATTGAACCTAAAGTTTTTCTTGAAGGATGAGAAGACTTTTATCAGAACAGACTGGCTTTCTTGAAGAATAATGTGAAGTGGCCATGTGATTTCTTTCCCTCCCTTGTACTTGAACACCAGCCTTTCAGGAATATGTCTATGAGCATCAATCCCTCTCACTTCTTCCAATTCATCCAAGTAGAGGTTTATTTTAGAAAACTCCTTGATGTCACAGATGTATAAGAGATCCTCCTTGTTGACTGTAGGTTGAGATTTGGTTAGGGTCTTGGATCTAAGAGTCACAGGCTTCACTTTCTTCATTGCTCTAATCTTTTTCTTCTTTGGATTGTTAAAGATAGGTAAGTTGAATTCAGGATTTGGTAAACTTTCCCAGTCTATTAGCTCATCCTTGGGAATAATAGGCTCACCCTGAAAGTTTTTTGTTGGATCCACCTTGAATTCCTCATGCACCAGTGAGGGCATGGATATTTGTGTTGATGTTGTAGACTTTTTGGGAATGTAGTCCTCCATTTCCTCATCACTAAAGTTTAATTTTCTTTTGGAGTGAAGCTTGTATTTGAACTTTCTTTTCTGTAGAGGTTCATTTTGCATTTGTTGATCTTGAGCTTCAGTAATCACAGGTGGTTTTTCTGAAATCTCAGTTGTAGATTTGACATCTTGAAGTTTGGCCAAGATAGCAGCTTGCTCCTTCTTTTGTTTGAGCTTCTTAGCATCTAAAGTAGCCTGCTTCTTCTCTTGCTTGATCCTTTCTTTTTTTTCCTTCATGGCTTCTACAAACAAAGAGTGTCCAGCCACCACACAGATCTCTTTTCCATTTCTGTAAATTTTGGCAATTCTCTTCTTTTGAACTGAATCAGATGGATCTTTGTAAAATGCAATTGACCTTGCCAATAACTTCTTTTCATCTAGCCTAGATGTCTCAAACATAAGATTCACATTATTTTTTTCTGAGAGCTTTGAATAGTTCCTTTTAGGCTTCAAAATCAGATTAGCTTTTGGAGATTTGATGCATGAAGTTTGGCCTTTTTCCAAGTTGCCTAGACTCATTTCATGCACGGAGATATGTTTGACTTGAGAATGGTGATAAAAAGTCTTATCTGGTTTCTGTAGATGACCAAATTTCTTCTGAATATCTGCATCAATATTCTTCCATTTTTCATCTAGTTCCTTCTCAACAGCTGCAACATCAAGCATCTTGGGATTTGTCTTTGAATCAAGTTTAGCAGCTGCTATTTGGATCAGATCAATATTGTCCAATACTGGTGGCTTTGGCAGAGTAATTTCTGGAACAATTACTTGACTGATTTGAACATTAATCATATGCTCCCCCTTATTGGTTGGCTCTGCTTGATTGACTTCGATTGTCGATTCTTTCTCCCCCTTTTTGTTATTATCAAGTAGAGTGGAGGTGGAAGTTTGTGCAGCCACTAGCTTCTGTAGCAACTGAGTTTTCTGTGCTTGATGAAGATGAATGGATGTTAGAGAGGCTTTTACAGCTTTCAGTCTAGTGTCCAAAGAGTCCACTTTGGATGCAAGATTGGAATTTCTCCTCAACTGTCTATTGATGTCAAGCATTGTTGTATTTGGAAATGTAGCATCCAATCTTTCAGAGACACTCTTCTTGACTAGGTCAATCTCTGTCTTGATTGAAGTGACATCTTGGTTGTGTTGAAGAACTTGGATTTGATGTAGCTGCAGAGAGTTGAGATGTGCTTGTAGAAGCTTCTTGGTTCTAGCATTGATAGTGGCTTGAAGAGCATTGTGTGTCTGTTGGATGATGTGAAAAAGAGTTGTCTTCAAATGTTGTTCATCACACTCTTTAGAAAACACCCAAGTAGGAATGTTGGATCTAGAGCTAGGTCCTCCTTCTCCCCCTATGTCCATGAACTCTTCACCATCATCACCATCATCTCCAAAAAGGTCTTCAGACTCACCAGTAGCATAATCAACATCATCACTAGCTCTAGGTGGCATGGTTGTGATGGCATCCTTTGCTCATTGCATTGATTTAGTTGTATGCACCAAGTTAAGCATTTTCTCAGCATCCTCATTGCCTTGTCCAGCTAGAGTTTGATAAGCTGGAACATGATGAGTAAATGTCTCAGCATCTAGGGAGATAGAATCTATGACATCTTGATATTCTTGCTAAAATAGTCTCTTCCTTTCTGTATCACTGACATCCATTGACTCACTAGAAATGGTGTCCACCCTTATAACTCCTGTACCTGCATTTCTCTCATGATCTCTCTTTTGTTGTATCAAGGGCTCCCCTTGGCTCACCACCCTCACACCCTCACCTTCACCTTCTAAGTTGGAACTCCTCTCACTTTCTTTTGCCAGGATGGAAGAAATAGCATGCATTTGGTCACTCCCTTCCTCTCCTTTTTCCTGGGAGAAACCCAGCCTCTCACTCATTTCATTCCCTTCCCTCAGTCCTAAGAGTGATTGTACAACTACTAACTCATCTACACTTGTAACAATTGTTAAATTTACAGTGTGTGTAGAGAGTACCGACGGATGAGGAACATCCATCGGGATAGTATTTAGGCTAGTCGACGGATGACTGCTGTTAGGCACATCCGTCGGGATACAATCACTAATGCCAAAAAATCATCTAAAAGATGATGCTCACTTGCATTAGATTTTGGCTTCCCCAATAAAGTTAAATAAGGGGAATCAGGAATTGATGTGTTAATCATATCCACATCCAGAGAATTTGTGGCAGAGTTTGGTGTTTGAGGTGCTTTTATCACTAAAGATTTTGGTTTTGACTCCATATTTATTGGAGCCACATCAAGCTGAATTTGAGATGGTGCAGTGATTGAGTCTTTAGCTCCAATTTGCACTGAGTGTGTTCCCTGTGCATTCCCAGGGGTTTTAAATCTCTTCTTTCTGGCATAGGTTTGAGGTGAACTTGTGTCCCTTACCCTCTTGGCCTGTGCTCCTGGTTGGGAGCTTGTTTCAATAGCAACATCCTTTTGGGAGGATGAAACTTGAATTGTGCTAATTTCCTTATTGACTACCACAGTTTGTTGGGAAATTGTGGTGTCGCTAGGCTTGGGTATGCTTTCCTCACAAACCTTATCCTTGGGGTTTCTTTGATTTTCACCCTGTCCCTCACCCAACTCACTACCCTGCACACTCCCCTCTTTAGATTTAGTAGATTTTGCAACTGGTTTCTTTTCAGAGAAACCAGAGGGAGCTTTCTTTGCTTTGGATTTTGAAGTCTTTGTGGTCGTAGCTTGGGTAGGCATCTGTTGGGTCATTGACACAGATGCCATAGCTATACTTAAAGGCAAAGAAATTTGTGAGGTTGGAATAGTAGAGGCAGTAGTGCTTACCTCACTTACCTGAGGGCCCTCCATGATTGGAAAGTAGAATAGGGGCACCTTTTTGTGGTGACTTGCTTTGTTGAGATCTGCAATGATTCTTCTTCCTTGAACCCAACAATTCAGTTTATTGGTTGGGTTCTCAATAGGAATATTCTTCATCAGATGGCTAGCAAGCATCATAAGAATCTATCATAATATACACTTTTACCTCTCTTATTAACTTCCCTTAACTTATATCCTAATTCAAACATAACCATGTCACTAAAATTATGATAATTATCAGTAACTAACATATAAAGCATGTTAAGCATGGCAGTATTGACGGAATCAAAATTACTTATCTTACCAGAAAATACCTTGGTAAGTACATCACATAGATAACTCCATTCTTTTCTAAGACCTAGCCTCCTAATATCACTTAACTTAGAGATAGGGAGTGCATAGCCAACAGAAGTAAGTATGGTAATGAAATTAGCATCTGTGTGTAGAACAGTAGTAGTGTTTTCAGGAATCTTAAAGCATGCTTAAATTATGTCACTGTTAATGTAGAATTGCTTACTTTTGAGAGTGAAAGATATGGTTTTCTCTATAGACTGGTACACAGTAGTTGTACATATCTCCTCCACAACTTTACAGTAGATTGTGGGTGATTCTAGCATAGCATAACTGAGTTTGCAACCTTTCACAAAATCCATCATTTTGTGAAAATCTTCAGATTGTGGAATTTCCTTGTTCATAAGAGCTACGAAGTTGTTCTTTTCATAGATGAATCCACACATGATTTTGACTACTGGTGCCATTATTAAAGGGAATTTGCAGAGAGAAAGAGATTATTTATTTCAGAGAAGAAGAGAGTTAGAGCAATTGATTTGAGAATTGTAAAAGTAAAGAATGAAAATGAATTTTGCTTTTATACCATCTCAAAAATAAACTGTCAAAAGTGATAAAGTAAAATAAAGTAACAAAACAAAATAGACCAAAATAGCAGTTAAAATAAATAAACTGTCAATTATCTGTCATGATATACTTACAGACTTTAAGTATATCCGATGGATAATGTTTAGAGTTCCAACGGCTAAGATTGAGAAAATTCGACAGATGATCAAACTCGATAGATAATGAGCATCCGTCGGGATGTAAATTTTGACTTAGCCAAAATTTCATCTAAAATAGAAAATCAATTAAGTTTCTATTTGCATTATAACTTGCAAAAATATCTGAAATGGTTTAAGAATAATTAAGCATACCTAACTCACTTACCAACCTAGAAAAGGTGGATTCATCAAGTGGCTTGGTAAAGATATCTGCAAATTGCTTTTCACTTGGAATAAAATGAAGTTCCACAGTACCATTCATCACATGTTCCCTAATGAAGTGGTACTTGATGTCTATGTACTTTTGTAACACCCCCAAATCCGGGGTCGGGGATCCGGGTTGTCACGAGTTCCATTTCCCTTAACAACACCCAATCTTAATAAATAATCAACTACTCTGTACTGTGACCCCACAATAAACACACACACCACAAGTTATAGTCTCAGAGATGAATATCCAAAAATAATCACAAGTCGTTTTATTCCACAATTATATGCCAATACACCTTAAACAGGTTTCTGAATAAATTTACATTTCTTTGCCATTATTACAATTCATAAATATACATAATCTGATACATCAAAAGTTGAAAGCCTAGCCTATTGGTAGTTCCTACCTCAGCTATGGCGGCATCAGTGCTTCTAGAAAACTACGGAACGTCTCCTAACCTCTTGCGAATCGGGAGCTTGGTCCGGTTCATCTTGTCTATCTGATGTTGTGTGATGAAAGAAGAAAGCAAGGGTGAGCAGCAAGCCCACCAAAATAATATGTATAATGATTAACAATATATGAGCCTTCTCATAGTACTCATGAAAGTCTTGGTCAAAAGAAATGAACTAAGTTGATATCTTAATGTGATGAAGTCGCAAAATATTCAGTATATATATATACATATATACTTTTCAAAATATTGGAAGTCCTCTTCCATGCACAATATACACAAAGTCCCAGTGTATAACTGTATAAAAAAAATATCGTTGCAAGGTGATCTCATATATCTAACCTTGTCTCAACGTTTTTCTGAAAATCTTTGTCATTCATAAGACAATTATTAATTAGATATAAGTTTAAAAGATGAAGTTACAAGATACCCCAATATACTTATATCTTTCCCAAATACTACTTGAACTACCACCGTTCAAGTTATAATTAGCTTCAAAAGTTCATCACATAGATGAGACTATAAGGCAAGATTTGAATAGATTAAATCTTTAAAATATTATCAAAATAAAATGAAGTTACGAGATACTTCATTTGATGTAAACATCATTTTGAAAACTTGACCCTGCCACCACTCAACAATCGCCCAACCGTAGCCTTTCTATCGAAGTGCTCTGGGTAGTGTTGCAGAAATTATCCAATTGGATGATGAACTCATTACGGGAGTTTGCCGCGCCAGGAAGACCACTTACGATGATCAGTCGTAGTAGTACAACCCCACCATTTTCTACATGTAGAGGAGAACCTGTCGGATTTACTTGTCAACCAAACACTGAACTCCTAAGGAATGGACCGCCTTAGCGGAACTTCCAGGCCATTTGGGCCAATATAATAAGGCTGGGCCGGCGCTACTCGGCCACTTACGCCACTCCTAGTTCAGATAAAATCCATGACTCTGAAACGTAAAGCTTGTCCCCACTTTCCCCAAGTAGAAACTTGTTGATACGGCTCCACCAAGAAGTCGTATCTATTTGGAAAGGAGAACTCACCGATATTTCCCAGGCGATGCCTGTTAATGGATTAACTTGTTCCAAGAATTTTACTTCCCGAGTGTTGGGTAAGTAATCAATTCATTTATCAAAACAGCAACCTTGTTGCGAATATAAAACACACCACAGAGCCGGATCCCTCAGGTTTTGAGCGAGTATTTAAATCCCCTTCGAAAGGAGGATCTTAAAAAAAATGAGTTTTGGGATCCACTCTAACTTTTAAAAAAATCATTTTGAAGACTCGCAAAACATTTTTAAGAATGTTTGGAGTGAAGCTGATTTAATGAAGTAAATCAGTCCCCAGAATATTTAGAAAATGTCTGAATATTATTATTTAAATAATATACCCATAAAAAATAATCTTTAAAATAATTGAAGTAGAAGTATTAAAACTTATACTTGAAATGAATAGCAAATAATCAAAGATATACTTATATGAAAGTAATATCTTTATTTGAATAATCAAAAGTAAGTTTGATTATCGACACCTTATTCTTTAATACAATAAAGAATATTATTAAGTAATAAGCGGAGTCATAATACCTCGAATGAATACTATAAATAATATTCATAAAATAAAGGAGTCATACATCCTCAAATGAATATCCAAGTAATATTCAATAATAATATAAACTGAGTCATAAGCCCTCGAATGAATATTCAAATAATAAAATAAACTGAGTCATAAGCCCTCGAATGAATACTCAAATTAATATTCAATTAAGTAAAATAAAGGTATCGAATAAACCTTATTCGATCCATAGTTTTAAAAACTATATCCATATATATATATAAATATATATATATATATATAATATACTCGGGAACATCGACTCCCGGTTTAGAAATATGTTCACCTTTTATCCCCTATACTAAGGGTATACGCAACTACTTGCTTATTTCTAGCATAGGTATTATGCAACTATAAGCATTGAAATCAACAGATAGATAACCAGATTACGAAACAGACATGCATATATACCATATCAGCATGCTCCAATATATCGCAAAATTTGCTAATAACAATCATGCACTATCACAAGATAATGCATATACATATATTTACATCACAACAACAGTATATCGGGTAGAAAACTTGCCTGAGCGACTGGGGGTTACGAATGGCTCGGGACGAGTCTGGTAACCTATAAACAACAAGTAAGTTGGAATTAAACCAAAGTCACTTGTAAATCTATACTCTAACCAACTCAGACTCTAACGCTCATTTTGCGCTTATTGATTCTCTTAAGTCACTCGAGTACCCTCGGCTCCACCATTTTTAATAATTTAACCTTTACGAGTTTTAAGGCGATTCCTTCGCGAGTGTCTTACCAACTGCCTAACACACTTACCATAAATGTTTCATGCATTAATTAACCCTTTTTGGTCTTTAACCTATGTTTCAAAGTAAGGCGAGGGGAAAAGTTTCATTCGCGAAACGCCGTTACTTGAAACGGTCGTTTCTCCTAAACCGTGCATTGGAATCGAACGAACTACATATCAAAACGAAGCTCGTAACATGAGCTATCTAAACATGGGAGTGGTCATAATCTAGCAGGGGGTTCTCGGGTCCTAATGTTATGCACAAAAACAGTCCAAAGAAAATCGGACGTTACGACGGCTATGTTTACGCGATTACCAATGTTTAAACTACTCCAATTAACCACCAACCAACTCATAACCATCAATACAACAAAACTTCACCTAAACCATACCACATCAGTCCATAATCTCCAAGGTTTTCAACTCAAACAACCACAATCAAGACCTATGAACTATAATCAAGCTTTAATTACCAAAAACACTTCCAAATCAAACCAAACTACTAATAATCACAATCCATGCTTCTCATTTCACAACACCAACCATTAAACTTACTAACAAATAAAGTAAAGGCTAGGGTTTGAAGTTTATACCTTCCTTGGGAGGTGTTAAGTTGCTAGGAAGCCTTAGGGAGCCTCCTACAAGCTTGATCTTTCCAAAGAAATCAAGAACACAAAGTTAGGCTTTGAAGTTTCTAAAAGTCCGATTTAAAGAACTGTAAAACTGAGGGTCTTACCATGATTATTTGGACGAGACTTGTGAACAAGAGTTGTAGGCCATCTCAATACCTTTCCAATGAGCTATAGAACGCAATATTTGACTGAGAAATGAAGGAGATACATCAGTTTTAGTGTTCTGGTTCTGTTTTGGCCGAGAGCATGAAGAACAATGCCTTGGTTTCTTTTTGATTTTGATGAAAAATGATTTGCTTGGCTTGGTTGGTTTGATTTTTGTGTTTGTTTTAGTAAATTACCTAGTTGCCCTTGATTTTGTGTGGTTAAAAAGCCATCACATCTCCTTCCTTCCCATGTCATGCTTGTGTCATCCTCATGATGTCATCCTCCCCTCCTTGTCCTCTTCTCATTGGTTGGGTGACATCATCCTCTCTAATCCCTTTGATTAACTTCCTAATTGTTTGCCTAATGACCGCTGATCTGTTATACGGTTCGCTTAACTTTCGTTTTCATTTATCGTTTGAAGGATCATACCCGGGATCTTATTACTTAGGTTCCCTTAACCTTTCTCAATATATTATATTCCTTTTATGATCCTCTCCTATAATCCTTTAATTTAAATCCTTTTTATCCTGTTACCTTTTTCTCAAATCTTTCCGTATCTAGTGTATTTCCGGGAAAAATCAAAGTGTTCGGATTTGGATTCTGACGATCTTTACATACACTTATATCCCATATAAAGTACTAATAAAATCTCAGAATATCCATATCAGAACCCCTACATAGTGTGGCATGAAAAGTTTTCTCATTCAGCAAAAACACTATTCATAAGGGTTTCAAAAATTTCCCAAAAATTGGGGTTATTACAGCTTTGTTCTTGAATGTTGTATTGGATTTTCAGTGATGGCAATTGCACTTGTTCTATCACAGAAAATAGGTATTTGTCCACTTGTAGACCATAGTCCAACAATTGTTTTTTCATCCACAAAATCTGTGCACAGCAACTACTAGCAGCAATATATTCAGCTTCAGGTGTAGAAGTAGAAACTGAATTTTTCTTTTTACTGAACTAGGACACAAGCTTGTTTCCTAGAAATTTACAGGTTCCTGTTGTACTTTTTCTATCAGTTTTACAACCTGCATAATCTGCATCTGAATAACCAATTAGATCAAAACCAGAATCTCTAGGGTACCAAATGCCAAGTTTTGGTGTTTCCTTGAGATATCTGAAAATTCTCTTAATAGCTACTAAGTGAGATTCTCTAGGATTATGCTGATATCTAGCACAAAGACAAGTAGCAAACATTATATCTGGCCTACTAGCTATTACGTATAGAAGTGAGCCAACCATGCCCCTATAGCTTGAAATATCCACAGACTTTTCAGTAGTATTTAATTCAAGTTTAGTTGCAGTGGTCATGGGAGTTTTTGCAGATGTGCAATCCATTAGATCAAACTTCTTTAAGAGATCATAAATATATTTTTGACTAATGAATATTCCATCACTAACTTGCTTAACTTGTAAACCAAGAAAGTAAGTTAGCTCTCCCATCATGCTCATTTCATACTTACTTTGCATCAATTTGGCAAACTTTTTGTAAACTTTTTCATCTATAGAGCCAAATATAATATCATCTACATAAATTTGAACAAGTATACTAGAGTTATTAACATTTCTAAAGAATAAAGTTTTATCAACAGTACCTCTTGTGAAGTGATTTTCCAAAAGAAACTTTGATAAGGTGTCATGCCAGGCTCTAGGTGCTTGCTTCAATCCATAAAGTGCTTTCAAAAGATAGTAGACATATTCTGGAAAATTTGGATCTTCAAAACCAGGAGGCTGACTGACATAGACATCCTCCTCCAAATCTCCATTCAGAAAGGCACTTTTGACATCCATTTGATAGACTTTGAAATTGGCATGGGCTGCATAGGCTACAAAAATTCTAATGGCTTCAAGTCTTGTAACAAGAGCAAAAGTTTCATCAAAATCTATTCCTTCTTGTTGACAGTAGCCCTTAGCAACCAATATAGCTTTGTTAATGACCACTATGCCATTTTCATCCATCTTGTTTCTGAATACCCACTTGGTGTCAATTGGATTCTTTCCTTTAGGTTTGGGTACCAGCTTCCATACCTTATTCCTTTCAAATTTTTTTAGCTCCTCCTGCATAGCTAAAATCTAATCAGGATCCAACAAAGCTTCTTCTACCTTCTTTGGTTCTTCCTTAGAAAGAAAGCTGTTATATAGACATTGTTCTTGAGTTACTTTCCTTGTTTGAACTTTAGAAGATGCATCACCAATGATGAGCTCAAAAGGGTGATCTCTAGTCCATTTTCTTTGTTGAGATAGATTAGCTCTAGATGAAGAGGCCTCATTGTTGTCTTGATGTGTGACTGAGTTTTGATTATGAGAAACTCCCCCTAAGTTTGTGAATCTTTGATTTGAGAAATGGGTATTTTCTATAGATGATCTATTCTGACTTTCAGCTTCTCTCATTATTTTGACGGATGATGCACTTTGTATCTCGACGGATGAAGCTGATTATCTCCCGATGTATGGGGCAGATTGTCTACTGACGGATGAAGAATTTTATAACTCGATAGATTTTGAATTATGTGCTTCATTAGTTGTAGATTTTTCTGCATTATCATTAGCCACTATTTCTTGATCACTTTCATCATCACTTTCATCATCACTGTCATCACTAACCATCTCGACATTATCAAACATGAGGTTTTCATGGAAATCTCCATCTTGCAGTCCTTCAATCTTTTTATCATCAAACACAACATGTATTGATTCCATAACAATCTTGGTTCTTAGATTGTAAACTCTATATACTTTTCCAACAGCATATCCAACAAAGATTCCTTCATCTGCTTTAGCATCAAAATTTCCATATTGATCATTTTAATTCCTTAAGATATAACATTTGCAGCCAAAGATATGAAGAAAATTTAGAGTTGGCTTCCTATTATTGAACAATTGGTAGGGTGTTATACACTTTGCTTGATTAACCAAAGAAATATTTTGAGTGTAGCAGGTAGTATTCACAGCTTCAGTCCAAAATATATTGGTAACTTTGATTCTTCAAGCATAGTCCTTGCAGCTTCAATAAGAGATCTGTTCTTTCTTTCCACTACTCCATTTTGTTGTGGAGTTTTTGCTACAGAAAACTCATGCATAATCCCATTCTCTTCACAAAATGATCTCATCACAGAATTCTTGAACTCAGTTCCATTATCACTCCTGATTCTTCTTACTTTAAAGGTCAGGATGATTATTGACTTGCGTTATGTGATGATGATTTCACTAGCTTCATCTTTGGACTTTAGAAAATATATCCAAGAGAACTTTGAGAAATCGTCTTCAATTACTAGGCAATATTTTTTTCTTGAGATGGACAACACATTGACTGGTCCAAATAAATCCATGTGCAATAGTTGCAAAGGTTCTTCAATAGTTGAATCAAGCTTTTTTCTAAATAATGCTTTAATCTGCTTTACTTTCTGGAAGGCATCACACAATCCATCCTTAGTAAACTCCACTTGAGGAATACCTCTAACCAATTCTTTCTTGACAAGCTCATTCATGGTCTTGAAGTTTAGATGGGACAGCTTCTTGTGCCATAGCCAACTTTCATCTTGACTTGCTTTACTGAGAAGACAAGTGACGGATTCTGCATTTGATGAGTTGAAGTTAGCTAGTTACACATTTCCTTTTCTCACTCCAGTGAGAACCACTTTGTTGCTCTTTATGTTTATCACAACACAGGCTTCTGAATTGAAAGTAATTGAGTTGCCCTTATCACAAAGCTGGTTGATACTCAACAAATTATGCTTGAGACCATCCACTAGGGCAACCTCTTCAATGATGACATTTTCTTTTGAAATCAAGACATATCCCACAGTATAACCTTTGTTGTCATCTCCAAAAGTAATACTTGGGCCAGCTCTTTCCTTGAACTCAGTGAGCAGGGTAGAATCTCCAGTCATGTGCCTTGAACAACCACTATCCAGATACCAAAGACTTTTTATGTTTCCCTGCACACATCAAAATCAAATCAAGTTGATTTTGGTACCCAAGTTTCCGGGTCCTTCTATGTTAGCTTTCTTCTTTGGTTTCTTGCATTTGATCTCATTTGACTTGAGAATTTCAGATTCATCCTTAGTTATGTGAGTTGAACCTTTGAAACCAGTCATTAAAACAGAATTATCATACACATTTTGGTTTACATGAAGAGGCATGCTATTTGAAAACATGTTATTCCAGTAAGGCATGCTAAATGGCATTTGAGGCATACTAAATGCAGCATAATAAGGATTAGGTGCAAATGGCATATTAGCAAATTGTGCATTTATATTCTGAGTAGATATAGCATTCATAGGCATGGTAGGCATGGCAGTCATGTTGGGAAAAGAAGAGGGAGCAGATATGGGTGTAGGCATAACAAGTTTGTAATTAATAGACAAATGATTAACACTACCACACTTAACACAAATTTTCCTTGGTGCATATTTATCAGGTGTGTAGTTGTTATGTTTGTTAATTCCTACTTTCCCATTCCTATTTTTTTTCTTTTTAGCTTTTCTTTTAACCTCATTTTTATAATATGTCATTCAATTGCTTGATAGACAGATGACCAACATTAACTTTCTTTTCTTTTCTGACTTGACTTGATTCTCCTGGAATAAAGTTTTTAGAAACTGGTCCATATTTCTCATTCAACTTAGCAAGCTTAGCGTTGCTAACTGGTTTACTCACAGCAGACGGATGTGGCTCCTTGTCTCTCGACGGATAATCGTTTTGATTATCCGGTGGATGATTTTCATCATTCGTCGAGTCCACATCTGTCAACAATCCTTCAACTAAATTGGACTCAAGCTTCTCTTTACTCTTCTTCCAGGAAGCATCATAAAAGGACTCAATACCTTGAACTTTAGTGATTTGAGCATGAACATCTCTAGATGATTTCCATGCCTTAATCACTTCCTTTTCTCTTTCAAGCTGCTTCTTTAAAATCTCTTCTTTCTTCAAGGACTCAGTTAATTCATCCTTAGCAATCTTACACTCAATTCTCAATTTCTCAAATTCAATAAACTACGACTCTAGCACATTATTCCTCTCACTTAAAAACAAATTCTTTTCTTTAATTTTAGCATTTTCCTTAGTGAGGGACTTAAGTGTAACACGCAGGTGATATAATTCCGTGGACATGTCATTTATGGCATCATTACACTCAGCTTTAAATAAATGTGCTAGGTTAGTGGTGATTACCTTATGGCCTGAAGAACTTGTTTCTGTTTCATCAGATTTGGACATTAGGGCTAGTTTGACATAGCTTGTTTCTTCATCTTCATCCAATCCATCTGCAGCCCAGTCATTTTCCTGTGTGATGAAAGACATTTCCTTTTGTTTGAGTAACTCAATGTATTTTTGTTTATAATCAACAGGCTCAAACTTCTTTTTGCTGGAATCAGACTTTCTACATTGACTGGAAAAATGACCCGCCAAGCCACATTTGAAACACTTGAATTTTGACTTATCAACCATGTTTCTGTTTGGCTTGGCTGCTCCAAAATTCTTCTTGAATTTGAGCTTGGAAAACCTCCTGGATAAGAATGCTAGATGTTCATCAATATCATCCATATCATCTTGGATCAACTTATCTTCATTTTCAGCTACCAGCCCTTTACCCTTGCTTTCACAGACCTTTGAAGTAGACTCAACAGCTTCTACCTTAATCTCTTTCTCCTTCTCTAACTCAGCAACTAGAGCTATGGACCCTCCTTTCTTCCTTCCTTTCTCCATCCTTTCATCTTGCTCTATTTTTAGCTCATAGGTTTTCAGGATGCCATACAGTCTCTCCAAGGTGAATTCCTTGTAATCCTGTGAATTTCTCAATGAGACTGTCATTGCCTTTCACTCTTTTTGGAGAGATCTAAGGAACTTGAGGTTAGAGTCTTTTGTTTGATAGACTCTTCCATGCAACTTTAGAGCATTTAGTAGTTTTTGAAATTTACTAAATATATCAGTGAGTGACTCACTGTCTTCATAGTGGAAATGCTCATATTGCTAAATCAGGAGCTACATCTTGTCCTCCCTTACTTGCTCAGTACCATTACAGATAATCTGTATTGTGTCCTAAACCTCTTTGGCTGTATTACACTTAATGATATTATCAAACATATCACCATCAACTCCATTGAACAATATATTCATGGCCTTCTTATCCTTCCTGACTTGCTCAATATCAGGATCTGACCATTCATGCCTAGGTTTTGGAACAGATGGCTCATTGCCAGTTGCAGCTCTCATTGGTACATGAGGACCTCTCTCTATGTAGTCCATATAGGCCTCATCTTGGGAAAGAAGATGTAGGTGCATATTCACCTTCCAATGGTGATAATTATCTTTGTCCAGAAGTGGAATTTTAACTCCAACATCCTTTTTGTTCATCTTGTTGTTTGTTGTGATCTTTACACTCATTGTACTTCAAGAGCTTGCTCTGATACCAATTATTATTCCCTAACAATATAACAAGAATTATATAAGGGGGGTTGAATGTAATTCTAGCTTCTTTTTGAGATTTTAAAATAGTTCTAACTTAATACATATAATAGTGTTTGATTTGTTGTAGTACGGAATAGAAAGATAATTGAAATCAAAACACTAAATATATATATATCAGTTTGAGAACGCTGTGAAGCTTTGAATAGCACACAACTACTTTACAAGTTGAACAAACAAATTATAGAGAAATTCTTACAAAATACAGCTTAATATGTTTCTCTGGAAAATGTATTTGCTTGGTTAATTATTCCACTTGCTACACTTGGTTTATATATCACCAAGTTTACATGACAGTAAGACAAGATAATAAAACAAAACATATCTAGTCTAACTCCATGCTGCTTCACTACTCAATTCCAGCATCTTTGAATATCTTCACATTTGCATGGAAATGGTAATACTTCTTTGTTCTCAAAATCCTGCTTAACAGGCTGCCACATTCCTTTTGCAAACACCCAACACATGTTACTGTGTTGTCACTATCAACAACTGTTTTGAATTTGATAATCCGGCGGGACTATGTTTGTCATCCGTCAGGAGTCTTGATGATTATCCGTAGGGAGCTTTGTTGATCATCCATCGTGTAGATCATTCATCGGGAGTCTATTTTCCACTTGACTCTATTTCACTTATACAGAATTACAAGACATCTCATATTTACAATTGGTCAACCTATTCTGCATATCAATCTAGTAGTCAATATGACTTAAATAACTCTATACATTCTACTAGACTAAAACATGTTGTTTACCGAAATGTGCTACAATACTTATTTGTTACATAAGCTACACTCTCGATGGATGTCAAATTGTCATCCTTCGGGACTATAAAGCTCATCCGTCAGGACTATATTAGATCATCCATCGAGAGTTACAGATTTTACTAAGTTAAATCTACTAAGGTGTTTTGTTTAACTTATCATCAAGTTCACAACATATTCCTAACAATATCTATTTTTACATGTTTTACTGATTTTAAAGCTTGAATGATTTATGATTTCTCTTCCTATAACTATTTAGCATAATGTTTTAGATTCTGTTATTCATATATTGGTACTGTTGTGCAATTGATTACTCACCTTTGCAAAAATGTTATATATATCGCAGATTCTTAAAAGACCTGTTCATCATTGCCAAGGCAGAGTTTCGGATCCTCCTCAATCAGGATCTTACGTGGTAGTTTAAGTTAGACCAGATGTAGGTCTGTTAAGTTGCTATAGGTGTATTTGTATCAGACTTACTTAAATAAATAGTGGTGTAATAATTGAGTAGCCTTATTCATACTTAAACCTGGTAAAAATCTTGGTAGGGGGTCGTGTTATGTAATATTATGAGTTTGGTTGTTTTATATTTATGGTTTATTGTTGTTCGTGATGTCAACTCCTGGCCCAAGGGTTGAGGCCATCATAACAACCTACATCTTTTGACCCATCATGTTCTTCCTTTATTGAATCTTCAAGTCATGGGTTTTCAGCATTCCATAGACTTCATCCAGTGTCTGTAAATCAAGATCATATTGATGCCTGATTATAGAGGCTTGAGTATCCCATTCTTCAATAAGAGCTCTCAGAAACTTGGTGTTTGAGTTTTCCCTATCATACTCTTTTCTAACCAATGATAGATCATTCAGCAGCGTCAGAAATCGATCATAGATGTTAGTAATTGACTCATCAGCCTTGGCATCAAATTGTACATACTCTTGCACAAGAACAACTCTTTTATTTTTCTTTATTTCCATTGTACCTTGGCAACGTATCTCCAAAGCATTCCATATCTCTTTTGCAGTCTTACAGGCAATCACCCAGTTGGACATCACATTGTCCAAACTATTGTGCAGAATATTCCTGATTTTTGCATTATTAAGAATTACAACCTTCTCAAGATCTGACCATTCTGATTTCTGTTTCCTGCTGTAGTGTTCAGGAACAGTTGCTGTCACGAAAATAACCTTTTCAGGGTAAATAGGTCATTTATTGATGATGTCAATATATGCATTATCAATAGCGTCAAGGAACATCAACATCTTTCCTCTCCATGTAGAGTAATCAGCTTTCTTCAGGATAGGAATTCCATGCTTTCATACTTACTTCCAGACATATTTGATCTTTTCAAATTAAAGGTAATTTGACCGCTCTGATACCACTTGTTACCCAGTAAGGTAAATTGTTTAAGGGGGTTGGATACAATTAACCAATAAATTGATTTATCACAGAAGTAAAGTATTAATAATATAGAACAGGTGAATCAAATAAAAAATTTATATTGATGTTTAATAAACTGTTACAAAACTCTCCCAAGAACAATATTCTTAAGAGCTGTTAGGTTATGAAAATACTCGAGTTAAGCACACCACAAAGTGATAACCTATTCTGTGTTTATATATCACATATCTACAATCAATACCTATCAATTACAAGATATGTTGCAATATAATTTATCTAATTTCTATACATATGTAAATCAACTATGATCCTATAAATCAGCAGATTCTGATTTATTCTATAGTCTTGACTTATCCAATCATATCCTGAAAGTCTTCATATCCTGATGCATATCCTGACTGCATCAGATCATGGCGCTTCACAAATCCTGACTGTCAAACATATCCTCATTGGCTTCACATCCTGACGCTTCTTGATAGATTCTGACTCCATAGCAATTCTTGATTCTTGACATAGACAGCTTCCAACAGATGGACTGGACCCTTTATTTTATTAAGGTAAGAATAGGCCTGGGTCCTGATATAATAGTGGGTCTATGCGGATGGGAATAGGTCCATAATGTATCTTGACTGATCAGCAGGTTATAGTATATATGTTGATTCTTGTGTCCAGTCTAGTTTATTGCTGATCACTGTCAATACCATTTCTTATATAATATGGACTTGCCGAGCAATTATGGCTCATGCTCGTTGTTACTTCATTTATCTTTCAGTTAAGCTTGAGAATGAAGCATGTTCATACTCGCATGGTAAATAAGTGAGTGAAAAGACGGGACCCTCTGGAACCAAGAGTGCTAACACCAATCCAGGAGGAGAGCTTAAAGTTACCTACTGAGGTGTAGTTTATGTAGTATATGTGTATGTTAAAAACTGAACTAGTTGTAAAACTTAACTAGAATTTTGGAGTGTAGTGTGTTTCTTATCCGAGTGGTGTTCAGAATTTTAAGTTGGAATGTAATAATAGTTATGTTTGTGTTGTTGTTTTGAACCATAACCTGAGATCGATCCTTAGTAGTTGGATGAGGTCAGTGGCATGTTTAGTCAAATATATTATACAGGTTGGTTTATGTTTATGTTTGGCATGTAACCCTCAAATCTAGACCTCGGATTTGGAGGGCGTTGCAATACATCTTTTTTATCAAAAGATGAAATGCATAATTTTCACTCACACAAAGTTTTTCAAAGAATTACATGCATTTTATCTCTATATTATTCTATGTTCTGTGATGCAGGTTCGGCCTCCAATGGTCTTCTTTTATTTGATAGTCACGAGTTTGAAAATCCACAACTTCCATCCCAGACTATAAAGAAAAATATAGAAACAAAACTAACCAACACTCTCTTACCCCTAAAATTAAGTATGAACAAGCGTGAGGGAGAAAGTGCTTTAGTGCACCACATAAGGAAGGTTCTTAGGTCAACCAAACAGCTTTGTCTCCTACAAAGTCAAGTAGTATTAAAACTGAGGCAATTGCTAGCCCCCATACATCTTCTCAAAAAGATGCATTGGCTGAAAAGGCACAACAGTTACTAGATTCATCCTCTCAACAGGGTGCGTCTATTGAAATTCGCTTGTTAGCCAGGTTATCTGAAGTAGTGTTACCATCTCGAACACAAACAATTCTTGATGCTCAAGGTGAGGTTACACACACAGAGGACGAGTTGATGAAAACAAAAATTTCGAGCATTTTAAGGTTAGATTTGATTGTTCAAGGTTCTTAAATGGACCAATTGCCTTTACAGGTGTTAGGAGAGGATACTGATCTAATAGTCATATATGAGTGTCTACCTCCACAGGCTTAAACCCCCTAATGTATCTGCGGATAGTGGGTCTGATATAGGCATAGATCGATAACTTGTTGACAATGATTCAGATTCACCTGATGAGTCACAAGGAAATTTCTTGACAGATATTAGAAGGAAACTTTGATCTTTATGCTAAATTCTTTGGATCATTATTTACCTTCCTAGAATTCAAATCTGGAATCTTTAAGGAATAATTAGCAACTTGTAGATTATAACTCGGATTCATCTGAAGAGTCTAATAAGAACGGGGATTTGCAAACTCCCATTGCACCACATGAGACCTCCTTAAGGATGGCTAAGGTGATTTTCCTTGCAGGTACAATTAGACTTTGTAGCCATGAGAGGAGTGGTACACTTGTGAGAATGAGTGTAAACATGAGTGGAGAGAAGAGTGAAACACTTTTTAGGTACACGAAACAAAATCACACATTCAATGTAAGGAAGAAAGAAAAACACCAAATCCTATTCCCTTTTCCCTAAACATGGTTCTTAATGTTTGATCTTTCGAAAGATGATTCTTAGAGACCCAACTCCATTCTTCAGGGACCCAAATCTGTTAATATCAGGACCTAACTCTTAGGGACCTAACATTTACAAATTAGAATCGAATAGCTGGAGCCTAACAATTGTGATCTAACAGTTGGGAGGTATAAGGATGTCGGGAAAATTGGTTAACCAGATGATCAATGGTGAAGCCATTATTGTAGTATTTAAAAGGAATTGGTTGATCAGACTCCAACTTTCTACTTCTTTTCTAACCAAGTTATATATGAGAACTTCTTCAGACAACATAATACCTTCCTTCTCTTATTCCAAAGGGAAGAGGTGTTACATAAGAAATATTAGAGGATTCCTCAACTAAGGGGTATAAGTGGAAGGAAAAAGAAAAGGTAAAGAAAATGTACACCAAACTATTATTTTAAACTATGGATCATATTGAACGGGAGAAGTGGTAAATAAAGGTGATTTCATAGTGATTAGAAGAAGTGGTATTGGTTCACCACTGTTCTTCATAAGAGGAGAAGTTGTTTTCCTAAAGGGGAGTCCATTTTTTTTACCTATAGATCCTATTGAATGGGGTAAGTGGTCAACGAAGGTGATCTCCTAGTGATCATAAGAAGTGGTATTGGTTCATCAATTTTTTTCGTAAGGGAAGTAGTTGGCTCTCATAGGAGGAGAAGTAAGAGAGATATGTGATTCTCAATAGGAAATGTGGTTGTACAAAAGATGATGTTGATGATTACTTCAAGACTAAAAAGTGTTATCTGGAAGATATTTGAAGAACCAACAAAATAAAGATGAGACTACTTGAAAATCAGTTCAGCGCTAGAGGAACAAGCATCTTTCATTTCAGTTACTCAAGAAATCTGTTAATGCAAAATGTGATCCAGAAATCTAGTAGCATTATTTACAAGTCCTGGTACTTTACTTTTTCTAGTTGTTAGTTGAGTTATCCTCTATATTAATTTTTCTGTTAGGTTTAACAATCAAATAGGGAGAGGTTGTTGGTGAGATTGCACAACTGTATGAACAGTAGACGTGATTACTCAATGCTAGAACAGGGCAGGTATATAATACTATGTCTACACAATAAATCAGGAAGAAACGAAGAAAAGGCAAATACAAAGAATGAGAACATTAGAAGAAGTTTTAAAGTCTGTTTACAGGTCACTGAAAGAAGTTGATTAATATGTTCATGCACCAGTGAAGAATAAGGTTTAAAGACTTTCAAGGGTTTAGAAGTTTTAAGAATTTTAGTATGACAGTGCCACAATAAGATTTCAGTGTATTAGCATTGATTGAAGATAAACAATGTTTGAAGTACAGAGAATTTGAAGAATTGAAGACAGGGTATAAACAAAGGTTAAAGAAGAAAGCTGCAGTCTTGAAGTTATACTCACTAAAAGGATTTCATTTACATAATGATGGTACACAGTAAAGTAAAAATAGAGGCTTGATGGATCAAGGGGAGGATCTACTTCAAGAAGTCAACTTCCTTCTGCAAGAAAATGGACTAAGTCACACACTCTTAACTTAATTATTAGAAATCGTGATAGTGGTGTCAAGACCAGAAAAGACATTCAAAATGAATATCTCTATCATTCTTTTCTATCTCAAACTGAACCTAGGAGGGTGGATGAAGCTCTTCAAGATGCTGATTGGATCACAACAATGCAAGATGAGCTTAATGAGTTTGAAAGGAACAAAGTCTGGACATTAGTACCAAAACCAAAAGACGGATCAGTAGTTGGTACTAAACGTTTGTTCAAAAACAAGACTGACAGTGAGGGCATTCTTATAAGCATTAAAGCAAGGTTAGTTTAAAAGGGTTATTCACAGCCAGAAGACATTGACTATGATGAGACTTTTGCTCCAATTGCAAGACTTAAAGCCATCATAATTTTTATGGCTTATAATGCTCACATGAAATTCAAGGTATTTTAAATGGATGTGAATAGTGCATTTATGAATGGTGAACTTGATGAGGAAGTTTATGTTGAACATTCTCCAGGGTTCATTAATCCAAAATATCCAAATCATGTCTATAAGTTGGAAAAGCACTCTATAGAATAAAGCAACCTCCAAGAGATTGGTATGAAACACTTGCAAAATTATTGGAAAATGGTTTCAAAAGAGGTACCATTGATAAAACCTTATTTTACAAGTATCATGGTAATGACTTGTTGTTAGTTTGTATTGATGTTGATGATATCATTTTTGGCTCTACTAATGATAAACTCTGTGAGAGGTTTGCTAAGCTAATTCAGTGTAGATATCAAATGAGTATGAT
Source organism: Apium graveolens (assembly GCF_009905375.1). Taxonomy (NCBI): domain Eukaryota; kingdom Viridiplantae; phylum Streptophyta; class Magnoliopsida; order Apiales; family Apiaceae; genus Apium; species Apium graveolens. The sequence continues at coordinate 236,788,453 of NC_133654.1, read as the reverse complement.
GGAAGAATTGAGTTATTTTCTAGGATTACAAGTGAAGCAAACTGAAGAAGAGATCTTCATTAATCAAGCTAAATATACTAGGAATTTACTTAAGAGGTTTGGAATGCAAGACAGTTCAATTTCTACAACTCTCATGACCACTGCAACCAAGTTAGACTTAAATATTGGTTCATCTGTAGATATAACTAACTATAGAGATATGATTGGCTCTCTCCTATATTTGACTGCTAGTAGACCTGATATCATTACGCTGCCTGTCTATGTGCAAGGTTCCAAGCTGATCCAGGAGAACCACATATGTTAGATGTGAAAAGAATTTTTAAATACCTCAAAGGCACCATGAGTCTTGGATTATGGTATCCTAGAGATTCAGATTTTAAGGTAATTGGATATTCGGATGCTGATTTTACAGGATACAAAATAGACATGAAAAACACTTCAGGAAGCTGCCAATTTCTTGGTGGTAGATTAGTTTCTTGGCTTAATAAGAAATAATAGTCAATTTCCACTTCAACTATAGAAGCAGAGTATATTGTTGCAGGAAGCTGTTGTGCACAAATTCTTTGGATGAAAAATCAGTTAATGGATTATGGGTTATAGTATTCTAAAATTTCCATTTATTGTGATAATCAAAGTGCTATTGCAATGACAGGAAATACAGTACAACAGTCAATGATAAAACACATTAGCATAAGGTACCATTTCATAAGTGGACATGTGATGGAAGGTACAGTGGAATTGCATTTTGTGCCTACAAATCAACAATTAACATATATCTACACGAAACCACGTTATGAAGCTACATTTACAAGATTGGTGAATGAGTTGGGAATGATCTCAGAACATTTCTCAAATAGTGATGAATGAATTTTGTTCTTTAACAGGCATATGAGTTTATATTTTGGTATCTTTCTCCATCTATGAGTATTTCTTAAATTCTGATTATTTTATTAAACACTAATGTCATGTATTTATGCTATTTATCATATGAAATTTAAATAGAGTGTTAAATTGTAATAATTTGCTCTCTAAAGTTGTTGCATAAATAAACTCTGATAATGTGATTGGTTGATAAAATCTAAAAGTAGTTGGTTAAATACTGATAATGGTCAAACTCTAATTGACTATTACTTAATGGTAATTTTTGAATTTATTCAAAAAGTATCTAAGTCAATATTTTATTTAAAATAGTAACTGTGAGTTAGTGCATAATTTTATGTAATGATTAAATTTTGCATGGTTGGTGGCGTGTGTTTAGAAAAAACATTTCAGTAATTAGAACACATTACCTTGTGTAGCCGTGCACGTCTTTACTTCTCCTAGTTATCTGTTCCATGATTATTCTCTGAGCAATAAAATTGTGCCACGTGTCCCACTAAAATGAACAGTTTCTAAGTAAAAGAGTAATGAGATATACAAAATCAATCTTTGATTTTAAAATATCATTTTATCTTTACTCAAACTCTTTTACTCTCCCTTATTTCTTCTTCTCTCTCGTTTAAACTCTGATACCCTAATCTGTTTTTAAGTTTTTTTTCAAACGTTCACTATGTCTTCTCTAGTTGCTACCAAGGCTTTCTACCATGATGGTGCTAAGTTTATACCAAACAACTATGCAACAATTCTGGACAAGATGGGTGTTCATCTTGATTATCTCATTTTTCAGGATTTGCTGAGTACAAGTGAGGTAGGGTATGCTCTTAGAAATCCTAGTATTGTTTTTGGGGAGAATGTTCTTGCTTTATGGAGGACTGGTGTCTATGATGATGGTGGTGAAAGTCGTACTCCAAGTATTGTTTTCAAACACAATGGAGAAACAAAGGTTGTAACACCTCAAACAGTTAGGAACGCTCTTCATCTACCTACTCATCAGTCTTACAATACCTTCATTGGTGATGCTGAAATGAGAAGATTCTTCACAAAGATTGGGTATGATAAAGAACTGAATAATATGGGGAATTTGAAAAGACATGGGCTTCGAAAGGAATGGATTTTTTACTGCGATTGCATCACTAGGGCTTTCAACAATAAGTGCACAAACTTTGATACACTCCTTATAATGTCACAGCAGATTGGGTACTCTCTGATTCATAACTGTAACTCTGACTTTGGTATAGTTGTTTTATGTTTTATAGGAGATAGATTAAACGCTGATGCAAATATAGTTTATTAGGCTAGATTCTGTTAGCTTATATTTAGTCACTGTTTTTTTGATATCCCAATTCCTGTTAATCAAATTATCAGTATTTAAGTTTACAAAAAAGGCTTTGTTACCCAGTAAAGAATAAGTTTAAGAGGGTTGAATACAATTATTCAAACAATTCGATTATCAAGAAGTACAAGTAATAGAATTAGAATCAAATAAAAGTTTGTTAATTTCTTATAAACTCTTACAGAACTCTCTCAAAAAAATAATATTCTTAAGAGTTGTTAGGTTACAATGATACTCGAGTAATACACATCTTTGAAGATAACCTATTATGTGTTTATATATCACACTACTACATAATAAATCTTTATCAATTAAAAGATATTTTACAGTATAATTTATCTAGTTTCTATATATATCCAAATTAATACCTTCGATCCTATAAGTTAAGAACCGACTATATAAAACTCCTCAAATGGTGGGACTGAAAAAATCAATAGATTCTGATTTATCCTGTAGTATAGTCATATCCTGATAGCCTGTATCGTAATGCAAATACCGATTACATGTAGATCCTGATGCCTGAGCAGATCCTGATGGATATAACAAATCCTTACCGACTTTAGCAATTCCTTATCCTGATCCCAGCAAATTCTGATTTTTGACTTAAACATTTTCCAACAATCTCCCCCAATTTATGCTTTGTAGAATAAGCATAAATTCTGTAGTAATGTGTGATGCCAAAAATAGAAAGACAAAATGTAGAATATAAGGATTGTAGAGCATACTTAGATACAAAAGCTGATCTTCATGCTTCTTGATAAACTCTGAAGTATCTCTAAACAAATGCCTTTACATTTTCATCTATCTTCTTCCAGAGTAGCTGATGTAGCCTATTCTTAAAATTCCTTTCATATTCAGTTTTTTCAGATAACTGATATATGGTAGCTCTCAAACTTCTGATTGGATTTATCTCTAATATCAAGTCATCCAGCATCACATAACATGGCTTTTGTCCATCAGGATTCAAAGGTATTTGCCTTTGAGTGAGCAAAGTTTTAAATACAGTTGCACCTCTTCTCATGTTCACTTCCTGATAACTTAAATTCATGTATATGGGAACATAGTGTCCAAAATATTATATAACTTCATCAAGAATCCTTCTTCTGATAGCATAAAATATCAAGTATGGGCATTCTTTAGATGCTTGATTTTCAACCCTCAACAGATAATGAATGTACTTGAGTTTTTTGGTTGACATCATCATCAACTCATCATATGAAAGAACTTGAACTTGATCTCCTTGCAGCATAAGCAAAATCTTCTATTTTGGTTATGAGCCATCATGTCTATCAAGAATGATTTTTACAGCTTCCAGCCTGTCCAAATGATCAACTATGACTTGCTGACCAGGTCTATCAGCCAATGTAAAATTCACCTTTTATGGACTTATCAGTTCAATTTCATGATGCCCAATTCTTGCTCTTATGTGTGGTCCAGATAATTTGAGAGCTTGAGCCTATCGCAACCATGAATGTGTATCATCATTTATGTCCACAGTGCTAGGCTCAGGTAATCCTTCCTTGCTTATTCCTACTAGAATAAAGTTCATCTCTTTCATGCACTTGAGATAATCAACTTTCTCCCACTTGTAAGTGTGCTTTATTTTAGGAAAGTAATCATCCTTTCTCTTTTCCCTTTCATGTCTGTGCTTCGCCATCTAGTCCTACCAGATCTTCACAGCTTAATTCGGAATTCTTGATTTGCTTTATTAAAAGCTATTCTAATTTTCCTTCTTCTTTTCTCTCTTCCTCATCAATTTCAGCATTATAAGAATCAACATAGACATAAAAGATTTGAATGTTTAAATGCTCCTAGACAGATTCTTCTCCATCTTCAATAACATCAAGAATTGACCACCTATCGGGGTCAGGAACTGAATTGTTAGGATTAGCAGTTTCAGGATCTCATATGTCAGGATTTATAGATGTATTGTCAGAAGCTACTTCAATTTGCAATGGTCTTGGTCTTTTACATAGTTGAACCTCAACTTCCTCATGACCTTCTTATTTGTACAAGTTTTGATCAAGTAAGTCCCTTGGCCTTGGTCCAGGATTAAGAAATAATGGATCAATGAGCACTTTGGGAGCGAGACTGAGATGTCTCAGGTATTTCTTCAATTCTGATCCCACTTAATCTTGTTCTTCTTTGAGAAAGAACAATAGCTTGTTCATCAGTTCTTGCAGCTCTTCTTCTACCACCTCTTATAGCATTCCTAGGTCCTCTAGCTCTTCCTCTTCCTCTAGAAGAACCTTGATTTTTAGTTTAAAATTGACTGAGAATTTCTTCATGCTGTTTGAGCCTTTCTTTCTATGATATGTCACAAAATTCATCAGCCAAATGAGTGAGAGCTCTCTTTCAAATAGCTCCTCAACTCTTTTATCCTTGTGGTAGAGAGTTATGTTATCACCAACCTTGGTTCTGAAAGTCATGTAATATCTCTGAGCATCATCAAGATTATCAATTATTAACTCTTTTTCATCAGGAATTAAAGACATAGTTTGCTTTCCATTAGGATCTGAGAGTGAGTAACTGTTTTAGTTTTTATAGTCTTTGAACCATCTTTAGAGATATAAGTTAACTATGTGGTTTGAGTATGAGTTTAAAGTCCAGTTCTAGATTGAACCACCACAACATCTGAGGTCCATGCACCATCATTATCAGAATTAGCATCATCTTTCCTCAACACTGATTCAGATGCACATTTTTTCTTGGCTACCATCTCCCCCTTATTGGCATCAAGACCCTATAACAAGGAGAAAATAACATCCATTTTTTTTGATTTGTGGCATGCTGATTTGCTTCAATAGCAGCCAATTTTTCATTCATATGTTCTTGTTGAGACTTTACACTCATCATCATTTTTACCAATCCATTGTGCTTATTTGTGCCTTTGATAGTCATAGAAAGGTCAATAACTTATTCTTTTAAGTCAATATTAGAGTCCTTCAAGGCAGAAATAGAAGAATGCATCCCTTTGACTAGCACTTTTATAGATTTCATCACAGTTTTAAGCTCAGAATTAGCAGTAGAGGTGACACCATGATCTACAAGAGTTTGAACATCTTCCATAGATATTATTTCATTGGCTAGCCTCCAAGAATGGCACTACTCACTTGCCGTATGAGAATTAAGAGAAGCATGGCCAAATGAAGATCCAAAGGTAGAAAGTTTAGAAGCTTCAAGTGTATCTTTCAGTTGTGCATCAGTAGGATCATCACCATCTAAATCAGAATCAGAATCACCACTAGACTGATCAGGAACATCAATAATATCATGAACTGGCTCATCAATATTTCCTTTAATTTTGAGATGAGGAATTGACTTAGAAGGCCCAATATCCTGTGATGAACTTGAAACAAAAGAACAAGGAACACCTAAATTTCTCTTTTCTTTTAAAGTGATCTCAATACTTCTCACACATATATTACTTTTAAGAGTAATATTTTTCTCACTTTTATCACTCAATTCTACCTCTCCCTTTTCCAGTACAAGAGACTACCTCTCAGATATTCTATTTTTCACTAAATCTTTTCCCACATTTTCACTTAAAAAGTTCAGTTCACTCACAAATAAAGAAATAAGAGATGGAAAAGAAGAATGGTCTGCAGTCATATAAATAAGGGTATCCTCATGCAAAGGTCTATTTATAATCATACTAACAGATATAGTAGAAGATGGAGTTACAGGTATACATGTAGTGAGTGGATCCTTGGGTAAAACAGATAAATGAGTCACCTAGATAGCTCCAATATTGTTCTTTGCAGTAATAATTTCAACCACTTGATTAGGATTTGAGGTGTCAGATATAGTTGCATCAGCATCAAGAATAGTTCTGTAAGAATTTGACCCCGTGTCAGGATTTGCAAGCTTGTCTACATCAATACTTTGAACTGATGGTTCTTGTGTGATTGAAGGTTTTGAAGCTGCTTCAAACCTTTGAGTTGAATGTTCTTGTAGTATTCCCTCAAAAATAGGATCATTGATCACAAAATCCAATTTAGCCAAATACTCTTGATGAGCTTCCTTCTGTTGAACATGTTACAAAACATCAGTCTCCACATACAGAACATCAGTCTCCACATAATTAGAATTACCTTGAGCATTGTCAAGAATTATCCTCGGAACAGCAGTGCATGCACCTTCAACTTAAGAGGGTGGTTCTTATGTGGCCGGAGCCTGAATAGCTGCACTTTCACTTTGAGAAAGTGGTTCTTGTATGTTGTGCTCCTTCTGTGCAGATTATAGCTTTGATTTCTTTCTGAGAAAGTCTTCTGTAACTTCAGCCTTCCTTTTTCCAACAGTATCCAGGCCAACTTTCTTAGCTAGCTCTCTCATTCTCTCAGCTGAGACCATAATAAATTTAGTTAGAGGTGAGTCATGATTTGATTGATTAGGAATTGGTATGACCTCATCAAGAATTGATGATGTAGCACTGTCAAGATATAGATGTTCTTGTTCAGGAGTGGCATAAAGTATAGTTTGCATCATGACTTTTCCCTGTTGGGCTTTAAGCTTATCACCCAACTTTATCAATTTTCTCTTTTTCTTTAGAGCATCATCTCCCACAGTAGTCTGCGCATCCTCAGAGATAGTTCCAGTATCATCCACAGGTTTCACATTGAGTTTGAACAAAAATTGGACCTTCATCACTGTCAGTGTCTGATGATTCAGCAGCAACACTTCTTCCAGCTGTTGTGTTAGAATAAATTGATGACATCAGTATATAAACTATCAGAGTTTATAATCAATATTTGATATCAGGATTTACTGAAGGTGACGTTATAAGTACTTGTCTATCAGTATTTGATGATCAGCATTTAACGATCAGTATTTAGTCATATCAGTAGATATCAAAGAAGGAAAGGGATTGAAGAATTCAAGGCGGTGAAGGACTTTACTTACAGAAGCAATCATACATGGATATGTATTAGGTTTCCTTATTGTAATAGAATAGGATTCCTTATCGATTGTGTAACAGTGCACTATATAAGCACAGATTAGGTTTACACTATATGTGTTACGAATTGATATATCTCTCTGATAACCTAGCAGCTCTCAAGGATAATTGTTCATCTTTTGAGAGAGTACTTTTGTAATAGTTTTTATTTGATTAATATAAAAACTGTTGATTCTGTTAAAATTTCTCGAATTGTTTGCATAAACTGTATTCATCCCCCTCTACAGTTGTATTACGTACCTAATAATTGGTATCAGAGCTTGCTGTTGATATACAAATAGTGTAAGATTTGAAAATCAATCTTTAATGGCAGACAAAGAACCACAACAACAGAATCCACCACCACCCCCATCCACATCACAGATTAGCATAATATGAGTAGGTATGAAGCTATCAAAGTTTCAATCCTAAAGATACATCAATATCAAATTTGGAAGGTCAAGATGGCCATGTGTTTGGAAGCTACAGATCCTGAATATCTAAGCAGAATTTATGATGGTCCTCATAGGCCAATAAATTTGGCGGTAGCAGTTGCTGGTCAAGAAGAAAAGATAGTTGATAAACCAAAGAAGGACTATACTGCAGAGGATCTATCATCAATAATGAAAGATGCAAAAGTAAGACATATCTTGCATAACATTCTTCATAGTGTTATGTCCAATAGGGTTATTGGATGTAAAATGACAAAGGAAATTTGGGATGTTTTAGAAGTAAAGTGTCAAGGTACTTCTGCTATCAAGAAAAACAGGAGAACAATACTTACTCAGTAATATGAGCACTTCGACTCAAGAGGCAATGAGTCCTTAACTGAGATCTATGATAGATTTCAAAAGTTGTTAAATGACTTATCTCTTGTCAACAAGGAATATGACTAAGAGGACTCAAACTTGAAGTTTCTTCTTGCACTCCCTGAAAAGTGGGACTTTAAAGTCACATAAATATGGGATTACTATGAACTTGATGAAATATCTCTAGAAGAGATCTATGGAATCTTGAAACTCGTGAATTAGAGATGGAGCAAAGGAGCAAGATAAAAGGATCAAAGTCTAGACCAATTGCACTAAAAGTTGAAGAGATGCCAAAAGAGAAAGCTAGGAGAAAAGGTCACTCCAAAGGAAAAGCAATGATTGCAAAGTTTGATACTGAGTCATCAAACTTTGATGATGATTCAGACACTGATAGTGAATCAGATACTAATAGTGATCATGACAACAATGAAGACATTGAAAAATAGTTGCTCTATTGGTTAAAAGCTTCAAGAAGATGATCAACAAGAAATTCAAGAAAGGGAAAATGTTTTCCATAAAGGGTTCCTCAAACTCTGATAAGAGGAATGATAGAAGAAATACTGATTGGAAGGAATCAAAGACTGGAAAATTTGACAAGACAAAGGAAAGGTGTTATAAATGTGATGGAATTGGACACTTTGCAGCTGACTGCAGAAAACCAAAGGCTGAGAAGAAACAAGCCATGATCACAAAAAATAAAAACTGGGATGATTCATCAGATTCAGATGATGGTGTTAACTATGCCCTCATGGCAAATTCTGAGACTGAGGCTGACACTGCTGAATTAAAGGTACCTCAAAACACATTTGCTTTTGATACTAATGATATTTGTGAATTAAGATTATTTCTTAAATCACTGCGTGTTAGTTATAGAGATCAAACTTTAGAGAATGAAAGAATCAAGAGTGAAAACTTTGAGTTAAAGAAAAGGAATGATCACCTACAAATTGAGTTACTTTCCTTGCTAGAAATTCAAAAAGAAAGAGATAATGTTGTTCATGTTAAAGAAAGACTGTTAGAAAAGCATGTTTATCTAGTAATGGAGTTAGCTAAAGAAAGAGAAATTATTAAGCTTTGGACTAACTCAGGAAAAATAACTCAGGAAATTTTAGAGAATGGATGTTGGGGATCAGGATTAGGATATGCAAATAGATCTAATTCTGATAAAAAAATGAAAAAGAAACTGAGAAGGTTAAACCAACAACACCTGATCATAAGGTAATACTGAACAAGGTTCAGCCGAAGCCCATTAAGTTTAATTCAAGCGTTGATACTGTTAAGTCAATTCATGAGGTGGGTTCAACCTCTGCACCTAAATCAAACTTGAATACTAATAAGAGTGAACAAGTTTACATAATATCAGTAAATATTGGTTTAATGACTCAGAAATAGCTTAAGCTTTTCTCATAAATAGCTTAAGCAAAAGATGAAGAAATTACACATGAAAGACAAGGAGAAAAAGCCTAGGAAAAACAGAAATGGTAAAGTAGATGTTATTGAAAATGGTACTTATAAAACTATTCCCAATGCACCTAGAAAGACATGCTTGAACTGTGGTTGTACTAATCATCTTTCTAATTCTTGCAGGAAGAATAAAATATAGATAATGTTCCTCCCAAATCAAAGTTTAGGAATAGAACATTTAGATATAAACCACAGAGTCCTTATTTTTAATGTGGTAGTGTGTGGCACTCTATCTATATATGTAAAGAGTATCACAATTTATATTATGATTATTATAAACTGAAATCCTCTTTAAATAAAGCAAAAAAATTTCATGCATATGTAAATACTGATAGTAAGAATGTTAACATAAACTCTGATATGAAGTCTTCTGCTGTATATGTTAACAAACTTAGAAAGGCCAAAGGATCCAAGCAAGTTTGGGTCCTTAAAAACACTAAATGATTTAAAAATTGATTGCAGGAATAAATTATTAGACTTTATTATCAGTATTTGATATCAGGATTTACTGAAGGTGACATCATCAGTACATGTCTATCATTATTTGATGATTAGCATTTAACAATCAGTATTTAGTCACATCAGTAGGTATCAAAGAAGGAAAGGGATTGCAGAATTCAAGGTGGTGAAGGACTTTACTTACAGAAGCAATCATACATGGATATGTATTAGGTTTCCTTATTGTAATAGAATAGGATTCCTTATTGATTGTGTAACTGTGCACTATATAAGCACATATTAGGTTTACACTATATGTATAATGACTCATATATTTTCGCGGTATTTAAATGTGTAATTATTGAATAATGGAATAAATAAAATATGTGTATGGGTTTTGTAAGCTATGAGTTGCTTTATTATTAGTTATGTGTGGTTATTGGTTTATGAGGATTATTTTGTATAATGGATTATTGAGCCGTGTTGTTTATTTCTATGTTTAAAAGTGATTATCCTTGAAGATTTATTTTTATATATACTTGGTTCATTTCTAAATTATTTTTATGGTTTTTGCAATTACAATAATTATTTTTGGGAATTTATAAAACTTATAAATCAATATTTTAGAAATTATTTAGCCCTAAATGATTTTCTGATTTTATTTAAGTATAAATTCAGTATAAAATTCCAGAATGCTTCAAAAATTATGAAACTCATATTTTAATACGTTTGGAATAACGAGAATTTTAAAATTATTTTGGTAATTTTTCGGATTAAATTCACTCGCTCTTTTGTTCGTAAATTTGTAAAATACGGGTTGTTGTGCGTTCCAAAAATGATTTAAAATTTTCAAAAAATTTATTTTTATTAGTTTTAAATTGTTGTGAGAATTTTAAAATTTATTCTCGTAGATTTTGGGTTATTACTACCCGAAAATATATTCGTTAAGATTTTAATTGCGAGTCAGGATTAATTTTTGGGAATATCGCATGACAGATAATTGGTGGTGGAGGAATTTATATGAAAATGAAGCCAACCACATCACCACACCACGGATCCACCGCCTTCCTTCTCTGTACAAGCTCTCGATCTCTCATCTTTCTCATCTCTCTCGTTCTTCTCTCTCCCTCATCTTTCTCTTCTCTCTTCTCTCTCTTTCTCTCCCTTCCTCCTTCTTTCTTCTTTCCGCCTGTGCTTCTCCCCTATTCTGGTGCCGTCTGTGTTTAATTTTCCGGCGATTCCGCCGCCGCCCCTGTTTCTTTTCATCTCGCATCCGCCTTTGTTTGTTTCCTTGGTATGTCAGTAACATATATACATACATATGCGTGCGTGGGGTGTGATTACAGTTGGGTTGTGGCTGGGTTGTTGTTCTGTTCGAACAGCTTAACTTGAATGGTTAAGTTGAGTTTTGTCCGAATTATTTGTTGAAGCTGTAAAAGAAATTCGTATGATTATGGTGATTATATGAAAATTCTGATTATTAAAATTAGTTTGAAATTATTATTTATTTTTCGGTGAAACTCGAGATAGGAAACTCGATACGGGTACCTCCGGGTTTTACCTCCATCAGCGATGAATTTCACAAGCTGACGGTGGACCGTGATGATCGTTATCTGAGTCCTAATATTTAAAAAGAAATAACATAGTTCGAATATTAGTATTCGAAATAAAAAAATTAATTATTTTAGAAATCGTATTGGCGTTTGGGCTATGAATTAGGTTTGGATTGTGATTGTTGATTGTGGTGACGTCGAATTGTTTCGACGGATAGTCCGATAAATAAAGGGAACGCTGCACGATTTCCGAGAAATCAAATTACGAAAATATGGGAGCGTATCCAATAATTATCGGGACGTCGAACGAATATGTATAAATATATATTAATATTCTATACGAAATCTTATTGTATATTTTGGTAAAATATTTTGCCAAGAATAACCAATAACCCTAATTTCTTAAAATATCGGGTATACGTATTTTCTGAAAATAAATACCGAACCGATTTTTGAGAATATGAACCCTAATTGATACGTGTACTACAATAATGCGTATGTTACGAGTCGGATTTTGTTAACGTACGAGTAGATTGTTAGAGAGGATAAGTCAAGCATAATTGGTCGTCTAACATAGGGTATTTTGACTCTGTAGGTTCTAGTCGGAAGACTCGAGAGTTGGCGTTGGACTAAATATAACCTAGTGATCATTCAACAAGCTCCGCAAGGTTCCAATCGGAGGACCTGAGTGTCAAGGTCGGATCTAGGATAGTCAAATAGTAAGCCGATAAAGCTGAGTGTCTAAATCGGTTCAAGGTCAATCAGAGATAGTTGTAAAGCTCTGCAAGGCAAGTACCCCTGACCATATCTTTATGGTTCAGTAATATATGAATAATTTTTTTATCTAAATTATGTACTGGAACAAATATTTTAAGACGTATCCCATGTGTTTCAAATTGCTTTGTTAACTTATGATTTGGGGAAGAAGTAACTTCTGAAAATACCTATTTCTAAATTTTGAATAAAATGAACATATTTTGGAAAGTGTGTTGTAATAGGACTGTTTTGATAAGAGATAGGTAAATGGTTTGAAAACTGGATAAAATAGATCAGATAATTGGATGAGTGTGCGCGAGGGCCCATAACGGCCAGGAAGATAGCGTAAGAGGGGAAGTGGTTGTGCACCCATTTTTAACCACTTAGTCCAGCGTGATAGGGACCTAGCTAGTCTCTAAGTTCTAGAACAAGTTTCATGGGATGGCAGATGGAGCCGTCCTATGGAGATAGCATGATCAGCTATCTCATCAGGGATCATCCAATACGTACATATCTGAGCTTGATGATTTTATGGTCCCGTAACGAAACAAGTGTTTTGGGTCCCCGTTAAGGGACAAATGGTTTTATGGTTCCTGTAATGGAATGGAAGATTTGAAAATGAGAATAACATGCTAAAAAATGAACTATGGTATTCACACAGCACAACTAATGAGATATTTACAGAGCATGCTAGTTATTGATATCCAATTTTACATCTATTTTACTAATTTTTATAAACGAGTTATGATTTCTGTTACTATAATTGTTTATCATAAACTGTTTTTCTTATTATTCATATAGTAGTACTGTTGAGCGATTGATCACTCACTCTTGCAAAATATTTTGTATATTCTTTTATTGTAGATGTCTAGGAGATCTTTCTGTCATAGGTGGAGCCAGATTCCAATTCCTCATTTGTTGAGCTCCTCTGAGTTTGTTGTGTCAGAGCAGGTATGGTCTGTGAGTTGATGTAGAAAGTTAGATATGTCAGGTTGTTTTAAATAGATGGTTTGTATTAAGTTTGTAACCTAAATCATACTTGAACCTGGAAAAGATCTTGAGAAGGGGTTGTGTTTATATTGAATAAGAATGAGTTGATTGTATTATAATTGTAGTTTGTTATTGCTAGTGACGTCAACTCCTGACCCCGGGGTTGAGGTCGTCAGAATATGTATTACGAATTGATATATCTCTCAGATAACCTAGCACCTCTAAAGGATAATTGTTCATCCTTTGATATAGTACTTTTCTAATAGTTTTTATCTGATTAATATAAAAACTGTTGAATCTATTAACCTTTATCCAATTGTTTGCATAAACTGTATTCACCCCCCTCTATAGTTGTATTACGGACCTAACATGTTGTTTTCCTTTTCTTCTCATCCAATTTTGGTCTAATCCTGGTATATGGTACATGCTTCTTATCTCTAGACAATTTCCTTTCTCCATCTTATTTATCCAGTGTTTGTGGTGTAAGTGAACAAACCTTTGGCCTGATTCTCCTCCTGACATATCATTCTCAGCTGGTTGTTTATGTTCTACAACTGATTCTTTTTGGGAAGAACCGGATGTGGAAATGTGTTTAGATTTAGGTTGGGAAATAGAAATACTTGGGTCAGGAACAAGGGAGGATGTGTCCTATTCCACAGTGTCAGGATTTGTCATATTATATTTATGTGGCATGACCCTTGTCAGGAATTGCCACATCTCTTTAGGTAAAATAGTCCTGCCAACAAATTTATCTTTTCTTTTGGCCAAATCTTGCATTGATTTTGATGTTATTTAAAATACAAAAATTAATTCATCCTTATCAAAAGAAATATCAGGCAAAAGATAAATGAAGATTAATCGCAGAAACCTAGTTTATCCTTGTTAGGAATATGTGTATTAGTTTGATGATAAGTTAAACAAAACACTTAAGTAGAAATCTGGTGTTTGTAGCCTTAACGGATAATACCATTCTGGATATCCGTTGATGGAGTAGCTTTACTTAGAAATAAGTTTAGTATTGTAGCACATTTCAGTTTCTGTATTCAAGTTATAATTCTTAGATGTTGTGGGAAATTATAAGTCATGTTGACTACTAGTGGATATGCAAATAGGAGGGCTAATTGTAAATATTTCATGCCTTGTAATTGTGTATAAGTGAAGTAGTATCAACTGATAAGTTAAAAGTCTTCAACGGATAAGAAACAAAGCTTCAACGGATGTCTCTAAAGCTTCAACAGATAACATCCATCAACAGATGAGTGCATCAACGGATAAAACTTCAACTGCTAATGCATCAACGGATAAAGCCTTCAACGGATGAAAGCTTCAACGGATGCTAAGTTCAATAGCAGTTGACAGTGACAATTCATAAGCTGACAGAGGCACATGGGTTGACAAAGACAATTGGAATGTGGCAGCCTCTTGGAGGAATCAAGAAAATGCAGCATTTCCATTCTGGTGCAAACAAGGATGTATTCAAAGATTCACAGATTATCCTAGATTGCATTGGATAGAGAAATGAAGAAGAAACATGTGAAGAATCTTTTCAATTGTATTTTATATTTTTGTCTTCACTTGTAAACTTGGTGATATATAAACTAAGTTGCAGCTAGTAACTAGAATGTGAATTTTCTAGAGCTGTTTAGAAAAACATTGAGAGAAAATCATCTAGTTTGTGCTAGGAAGGAGCTGTGATCAATTTCATGAATCACAGATTTTCTGAAATAACACATCTCTCGTGGAACAACAAATCCACTAGAAAAGTTTTTAAGTCTTTTGTGTTCTTTACATTTGTGTTTGAATATATATCTGTCTGCATTAGCTCAAATCAATTCACACACACTTGTTCATCAAAACACATAGTCTTTGAAACTGCTCAAAACTTGAAAAAGTTTTGAGACTTACATTCAACCCCCTTCTATAAATCTCATTGTTAGTTCCTTGGGAATAACAATTGGTATCATAGCAAGCTCTTAACTTACAAAGAGTTTAAAGATTCCAATCCTGGAAAGAGATAATTATCATCACTGGAAAGTGAAGATGCATCTACATCTTCTCCCTCAAGATGAAAGCTACATCAACTGCGTTGAAAATGGTCCTCACATCCCTCACAAGGTGGCCACAGCTGCAACTGCCACAGTTGCTATTGGACATTCTATTCCCAAGCCAAAAGTAGAATGGACTGATGAAGATATTGAAGAGGTTCACAGGGACAAGAAAGCCATGAACATTCTGTTCAATGGTTTAGATCAAGATATGTTTGATAATATCATTAATAGCCAAACTGCTAAGGAAATTTGGGATACTATGCAACTTATATATGAAGGTACTGAACAAGTTAGAGAAAACAAAATGCAGCTTTTCATTCAACAGTATGAATACTTTCACTTTGAAGAAGGAGAATCACTGAATGATACCTTCAATAGATTTCAGAAACTGTTGAATGGATTGAAGCTGTATGGCAGAGTGTACCAAGTCAAGGACTCCAACTTAAAATTTCTGAGGTCTCTACCAAAAGAATGGAAGCCTATGACTGTTTCACTAAGGAATTTTGAAGACCTATGAACTTGAGATGGAGCAAGATGAGCTGTTGGAAAAGGGAAAGAGAAGAGGTGGATCAGTTGCACTTGTAGCTGACAATGAGAAGACCGAAGCCAGGAATGAAGAAAAGACAATGCCAAGTCTCAAAATTGGCACAAGCAAATCAGAATCAAGTAAGGGAAAGGAGCAAGTAGCTGAGGTTGAAGATAATTCCAGTCAAGATGACTCTGATGATGTTTATGAATATCTGGCCTTTCTATCCAGGAAGTTTGCAAAGATGAAATTCAGGAAAAATGCTAAATTCACTAAGTCAAACAAGAACATGGTGGACAAATCTAAGTTCAAATGTTATAACTATGGCATAAGTGGACACTTTGCAAATGAGTGCAGAAAGCCAACCTCTGATAAGAAGAAATTTGAGCAAGTTGATTACAAAAAGAAATATTTCGATTTGCTCAAACAAAAGGAAAGAGCTTTTATGACTCAAGATGACTGGGTAGCAAATGGAGCCAATGAAGATGATGATATGGAATATGTCAACCTAGCCCTGATGGCTAATTCTGATGAAAATGAAATTAGTTCATCAAGCAACCAGGTAATTACTACTGACCTCTCTCAGCTTTCTAAGATTGAATGCAATGAAGCCATAAATGATATGTCCAATGAATTATATTATTTGCGTGTTTCTCTTAAATCACTAGCTAAAGAAAACACAAGAATCGAAGAGAATAATCTGTTTTTAAGTGATAGGAATGCTGTGTTAGAGGGTAAGGTAATTTAGCTTGAAAAGATTAAAATCAAATGCTTAACAGTTGAGAGTGAATTAGAAGAATCTGTTAAGAAAGTAGAAATTCTTTCTAAACAACTAGAACGTGAGCAAGAGGTAATCAAGGCCTGAAAAACATCTAGGGATGTGAGTGCTCAGATTGTCAAGGTTCAGGGAATTGAATCACTCTGTGAGAATGTCTGGAAGAAAAACAAAAAGGAAGTAGAATTAATTGATGGATTATCAACGGATATGGAATCAACGGATGATGAAAGTTATCCGTTGAAGGAAGAAAAGGAGCATACGTTCAAGGCTCATCAATTAAAACAGGCAAGTGATTCTAAAAAGAACAATTTGAAAAATCTCAATAAAAAGTTTGGTTCAACTTCCAAGAACTTTTTCAAAGAAGAAGCTAGCACATCCAAAGATGCCAGTAACGTGAATATAGGACATATGACTTTAGATCAGTTGAAAAATAGGCTTAAGATGGTTGAGGATAAAAAGGAAACTAAAAGAAAATGAAATAGAAATGGGAAGGTAGGGATTAACAAACACAACAACTACACACCTGATAAATATGCTCCTAGAAAAGGTTGTGTGCATTGCAAAAATGTTAATCATCTATCTGCTAACTGCAAGTCAGTTAAGAATGCTCCCATGCCTAACATGTCTATGTCACCTCTGCATGTTATGCCTGTCGTGTCTCAACAGAATCCTCATGCACATTTTGCAAACATGCCATATGTTAATAATCCTTATTTTACTGCATTCAGTATGCCTCAAATGCCATACAACATGCCTATGTGGAATAATATGTTTGCACAATCTATGCCTTATCATATTCAACCAAATGTGCTAAATGATTCTATAACTAACCCTACACTTCAACCAACTACATCTGAGACCAAGGTTGATCCAATGTTACCTAAGTCAAAAGATGCAGGAGGTATGAAGTCTACGAAAAAGACTAACAAGGCTGGACCCAAGGAAACTTGGGTACCAAAATCAACTTGATTGATTTTGTTGTGTGCAGGGAAAAAGAAGGAATCTATGGTACTTGGACAGTGGTTGTTCAAGGCACATGACAGGAGTTTTCACCCTGCTCACAGAGTTCAAGGAGAGAGCTGGCCCTAGCATAACCTTTGGAGATGACAGCAAAGGGTTCACTATGGGATATGGCTTGATTTCCAAAGAAAATGTCATCATTGATGAAGTTGCATTAGTTGATGGTCTCAAACACAATATATTGAGCATCAGTCAACTATGTGACAGAGGGAATACTGTTTCCTTCAATTCTGAAGCCTGTGTTGTCACAAGTAAGAAGGACAACAAAGTGGTTCTAACTGGAGTTAGAAAAGGAAATGTGTACTTGGCTGACTTCAACTCTACAGATGCAGAATCAATTACTTGTCTTTTCAGCAAAGCAAGTCTAGATGAAAGTTGGCTATGGCACAAGAAGCTGTCCCATTTGAATTTCAAGACAATGAATGATCTAGTCAAAAAGGACTTAGTTAGAGGAATGCCTCTAGTGGAATTCTCAAGGGATGGAATGTGTGATGCCTGTCAGAAAGGAAAGCAAAAGAGAGCATCATTCAGTAAGAAGCTTGAATCAGCAATTGATGAACCATTACAACTGCTACACATGGATCTTTTTGGACCAGTCAATGTATTGTCAATTTCAAGGAAAAGATATTGCCTAGTGATTGTAGATGATTTCTCAAAGTTTTCATGGACCTACTTTCTTGGATCAAAGGATGAAGCTAGTGAAATCATCATCATTCATATCAAGCAAGTCAACAATCATCCAGATTTAAAGGTAAGGAATATCAGGAGTGACAATGGAACTGAGTTCAGGAATTCTACCATGAGGTTGTTCTGTGAAGAAAATGGGATCATGCATGAGTTCTCGGCTCCAAGGATTCCACAACAGAATGGTGTGGTGGAAAGGAAGAACAGATCACTAATTGAAGCTGCAAGAACAATGCTTGAAGAGTGTTAGGAATATGTGTATTAGTTTGATGATAAGTTAAACAAAACACTTAAGTAGAAATCTAGTGTTTGTAGCCTCAACGGATAAGACCATCTTGGCTATCCGTTGAAGGAGTAGCTTTACTTAGCAATAAGTTTAGTATTGTAGCACATTTCATTCTCTGGATTCAAGTTGTAATTCTTAGATGTTGTAGGAAATTATCAGTCATGTTGACTACTAGTGGATATGCAAATAGGAGGGCTAATTGAAAATATTTCATGCCTTGTAATTTTGTATAAGTGAAGAAGTATCAACGGATAATGAAGACCTTCAACGGATAAGAAACAAAGCTTCAAAGGATGTCTCTAATGCTTCAACGGATAATATCCATCAACGGATAAGTGCTTCAACGGATAAAGACTTTAACTGATAATGCATCAACAGATAAAGCTTCAACGGATAAAGCCTCAACGGATAAGGCAATAACGGATGAAAGCTTCAACGGATGATTAGTTCATTAGTAGTTGATAGTGACAATTCACAAGCTGACAGAGGCACATGGGTTGACAGAGACAAACTGGAATGTGGAAGCCTCTAGGAGGAATCAAGAAAATGCAGCATATCCATTCTGATGCAAACAAGGAAGTATTCAAAGATCTACAGCCAAGCCTAAATTGCATTTGATAGAGAAATGAAGAAGAAACATGTGAAGAATCTTTTTAATTGTATTTTACAGTTTTGTCTTCACTTATAAACTTGGTGATATATAAACCGAGTAGCAGCTAGTAATTAGATAAGAATTTTCCTGAGCTGTTTAGAAATATCCAGAGAGAAAATCATCTAGTTTGTACTAGGAAGCAGCTATGATTTAATTCTTTGAATCACAGATTTTATGAAATAACACATCTCTGGTGGAACAACAAATCCACCAGAAAAGTTTTTAAGTTCTTTGTGTTCTTTACATTTGTGTTTGAATATATATATATATGTCTGTATTAGCTTCAAGCAATTCACACACTTGTTCTAAAAAACACTTAGCCTTAGAAACTGCTCAAAACTTGATAAAGTTTTGATATTTACATTCAACCCCCCTTCTGTAAATCTCATTGTTAGTCCACTGGGAATAACAATTGGTATCAGAGCATGCTCTTAACATACAAAGAGTTTAAAGATGTATTCTACTAACATCATGAGTAAGAAGGATATTGGTGTAAAGATTCCAATCCTGGAAAGAGATAACTATCATCACTGGAAAGTGAAGATGCATTTACATCTTCTCTCTCAAGATGAAAGCTACATCAACTGCATTGAAAATGGTCCTCACATCTCACACAAGGTGGCCACAGCTGCTACTGCAACAGTTGCTGTTGGACAGTCTATTCCCAAGCCAAAGGCAGAATGGACTGTTGAAGATATTGAAGAGGTTCACAAGGACAAGAAAGCCATGAACATTCTGTTTAATGGTCTGGATCAAGATATGTTTGACAATGTCATCAATAGCCAAACTGCTAAGGAAATTTGGGATACTGTGCAGCTTATCTGTGAAGGCACTGAGCAAGTTAGAGAAAAGAAAATGCAGCTTTTCATTCAACAATATGAATATTTTCACTTTGAAGAAGGAGAATCATTGAATGATACCTTCAACAGATTTCAGAAACTGTTGAATGGATTGAAGCTGTATGGGAGAATTTACCAAGTCAAGGACTCCAATTTAAAATTTCTAAGGTCTCTACCAAAGGAATGGAAGCCTATGACTGTTTCTCTAAGAAATTCTCAAGATTATAAGGACTTCACACTTGAAAGATTATATGGAATTTTGAAGACATATGAACTTGAGATGGAGCAAGATGAGCTGTTGGAAAAGGGAAAGAGAAAAGGAGGATCAGTTGCACTTGTAGCTGACAGTGAAAAAGTTGAAGCCAGGAATGAGGAAAAGACAATGCAAAGTCTCAAAATTGGCACAAGCAAGTCAGAATCAAGCAAGGGTAAAGAACAAGTAGCTGAGGATGAAGACAATTCCAGTCAGGATGACTCTGATGATATTGATGAACATCTGGCTTTTCTGTCCAGGAGGTTTGCAAAGATGAAGTTCGGGAAAAATATAAAATTCACTAAGCCAAACAAAAACATGGTGGACAAAGCAAAGTTCAAATGTTACAACTATGGCATTAGTGGACACTTTCCAAGTGAGTGTAGGAAGCCAACCTCTGATAAAAAGAAATTTGAGCAAGTTGATTTCAAAAAGAAGTATTTTTATTTGCTCAAACAAAAGGAAAGAGCTTTTCTCACTCAAGATGATTGGGCAGCAGATGGGGTCAATGAAGATGATGATATGGAATATGTAAACCTAGCCCTGATGGCTAATTTTGATGAAAATGAAACTAGTTCATCAAGCAACCAGGTAATTACTACTGACCTCTCTCAACTTTCTAAACATGAATGCAATGAAGCCATAAATGATATGTCCAATGAATTATATCATTTGCGTGTTTCCCTTAAATCACTAGCTAAAGAAAACACTAGGATCAAAGAGAATAATGTGTTTTTAAGTGATAGGAATGCTGTGTTAGAGAATCAGGTAATTGAGCTTGAAAAGATTAAACTTAAATGCTTGATTGTTGAGAGTGAACTAGAAGAAGCTGTTAAGAAAGTAGAAATTCTTTCTGAACAGTTAGAAAGTGAGCAAAAGGTAATCAAGGCCTGGAAAACATCTAGGGATGTTAGTGTTCAAATTGCCAAGGTTTAGGGAATTGAATCATTCTGTGAGGATGCCTGGAAGAAAAACAAAAAGGAGTTAGAAGTAATTGATGGATTATTAACGGATGTGGAATCAACGGATGATGAAAGTTATCCGTTAAAGGAAGAAAAGGAGCATCCGTTGAAGGCTCATCAATTAAAACAGGCAAGTAATTTTAAAAATAAAAACCTCAATAAGAAGAATGATTCAACTCTCAAGAACTTTGTCAAAGAAGGAGCTAGCACATCCAAAGATGTCAGTAAGGTGAATATAGGACACATGACTTTAGATCAGCTGAAAAATAGGCTTAAGTTGGTTGAGGATAAGAAGGAAAATAAAAGAAAAGCTAAAAGAAATGGGAAGGTAGGGATTAATAAACATAACAATTACACACCTGATAGGTATGCTCCTAGAAAAAGCTGTGTGCATTGTAAAAGTGTTAATCACTATCTGATAATTGCAAATCTGTTAAAAATGCTCCCATGCCTTCAAATCCCTCCATGCCTAACATGTCTATGTCACCTCTACATGATATGCCTGCTATGTCTCATCAGAATCCTCATGCACATTTTGCAAACATGCCATATATTAATAATCCTTATTTTACTGCATTTAGTATGCCTCACATGCCATACAATATGCCTATGTGGAATAACATGTTTGCACAATCTATGCCTTATCAATCAAATGTACTAAATGACTCTGTGACTAACCCTACACTTCAACCAACCACATCTGAGATCAAGGCTGACCCAAAGTTACCTAAGTCAAAAGATGTAGGAGGAATGAAGTCTAGGAAAAAGACTAACAAGGCTGGACCCAAGGAAACTTGGGTACCAAAATCAACTTGATTGATTTTGTTGTGTGCAGGGACAAAGAAGGAATCTATGGTACTTGGACAGTGGCTGTTCAAGACATATAACAGGAGATTTCACCCTGCTCACAGAGTTTAAGGAGACAGCTGGCCCTAGCATAACCTTTGGAGATGACAGCAAAGGATTCACTATGGGATATGGCTTAATTTCAAAAGGAAATGTCATCATTGATGAAGTTGCATTGGTTGATGGTTTCAAACACAACTTATTGAGCATTAGTCAACTATGTGATAGAGGGAATACTGTTTCCTTCAATTCTGAAGCCTGTATTGTCACAACTAAAAAGGACAATAAAGTGGTTCTAACTGGAGTTAGAAAAGGGAATGTGTACTTAGCTGACTTCAACTCTACAGATGCAGAATCCATTACTTGTCTTTTCAGCAAAGCAAGTGCGGTTGAAAGTTGGCTATGGCACAAGAAGCTGTCCCATTTGAATTTCAAGACAATGAATGATCTAGTCAAAAAGGACTTAGTTAGAGGAATGCCTCTAGTGGAATTCACAAGGGATGGACTGTGTGATGCTTGTCAGAAAGGAAAGCAAAAGAAAGTATCATTCAGTAAGAAGCTTGAATCTGCAATTGATGAACCATTACAACTGGTACACATGGATCTATTTTTGGACCAGTCAATGTATTGTCAATTTCAAGGAAAAGATATTGCCTAGTGAGTGTTGATGATTTCTCTAAGTTTTCATGGGTCTATTTTCTTGGATCAAAGGATGAAGCTAGTGAAATCATTATCAATCATATCAAGCAAGTCAACAATCATCCTAATTTCAAAGTAAGGAATATTGGGAGTGACAATGGAACTGAGTTCAAGAATTCAACCAAGAAGTTGTTCTGTGAAGAAAATGGGATCATGCATGAGTTCTCAGCTCCAAGGACTCCACAACAAAATGGTGTGGTGGAAAGGAAGAACAGATCACTAATTGAAGCTGCAAGGACAATGCTTGAAGAGTCAAAACTCCCAACTTACTTTTGGGCTGAGGCTGTTAACTGTGCATGTTACACTCAGAATATTTCTCTAATCAATCAGGCAAAAGGCATGACTCCCTATCAATTATTCAAGAGAAGAAAACCAACTTTAAACTTTCTGCATGTCTTTGGTTGCAAATGTTACATCTTAAGGAATCAATCTGATCACAAAGGAAAGTTTGATGCAAAGGCTGATGAAGGAATATTTGTTGGTTATTCTGCTGGAAAATCTTATAGGGTCTACAATCTAAGAATCAACATTGTCATGGAATCTGTGCATGTTGTGTTTGATGATAAAAAGATTGATGGACTAACAGATGAGGGACATCATGAAGGACTCAAATTTGACAACATTGAGATATATTGTGATGATAGTGAAGATGAGAATGATGAAGAAGGCATCTCAAGAAGAATTCAGAATCTGCCTTTGGATAATGCACAGAATGCAGCAACCGTTGAAAGTCATAATTCAGCTTCCATTGAAAGAAGCAATGCAGCATCCGTTGAAAGACAAAGTGCATCATCCGTTGAAGTTCATAATGAAGCATCCGTTGATCACAGTCTGTCAACGGATAATCAATTCACTTCATCAGTTGATAGAGCTCCCAATTCCTTTCAAAGGATCAGCAACTCAGGGGGAGTTTCAACCAATCAACATTCTATCTCACATCATGACAATACTGAGGCAACCTCATCTAGAGCTAATCTACCACCTCAAAGGAAATGGACCAAGAATCACCCTTTTGAACTGATCATTGGTGATGCTACATCTAAAGTGGAAACTAGAAGGGCTACTCAAGATGAATGTCTGTATAGTAGCTTTCTATCACAGGAGGAACCTAAGAGAGTGGAAGAAGCTCTATTGGATCCAGATTGGATTTTAGCAATGCAAGATGAGCTAAACCAATTTGAAAGGAACAAAGTATGGAAGCTGGTACCCAAGCCAAAGAACAAGAGTTCTATTGACACAAAATAGGTATTCAGAAACAAGATGGATGAAAATGGCATTGTCATAAGGAATAAAGCCGGATTGGTTGTTAAAGGCTATTCTCAACAAGAAGGAATATATTTTGATGAAACATTTGCTCCAGTTGCCAGACTTGAGGCCATCAGAATCTTTCTAGCCTATGCAGCCCATGCCAATTTCAAAGTCTATCAAATGGATGTCAAGGGTGCATTTTTAAATGGGGAATTGGAGGAAGAAGTTTATGTAAGACAACCTCCAGGATTTGAAGATCCAAACTTTCCAGACTATGTGTATTATCTGTTGAAAGCACTCTATGGACTAAAGCAAGCACCTAGAGCCTAGTATGAGACTTTGTCAAAATTCCTTCTACATAATCACTTCACAAGAGGTACTGTTGAAAAAACTCTCTTCTTTAGAAATGTTAATGGCTCTAAAATACTTGTTCAAATTTATGTAGATGATATTATATTTGGATCTACAGATGATAAGCTTTGTAAAAAGTTTGCTAAGTTAATGCAAAGTAAATATGAAATGAGCATGATGGGAGAGCTAACTTATTTTCTTGGTTTACAAGTTAAACAAGTTAGTGATGGAATTTTCATTAGTCAAACTAACTATATTTATGATCTTTTAAAGAAGTTTGACTTAATGGATTGTTCATCTGCAAAAACTCCCATGGCCACTGCCACCAAGCTTGAATTAAACAAGGCTGAAAAGTCTGTGGATATTTCAAGTTATAGAGGCATGGTTGGCTCACTTTTATATTTAACTGCTAGTAGACCTGATATAATATTTTCTACATGTCTCTGTGCTAGATTTCAAGCTGACCCTAAAGAATCTCACTTAGTGGCTATTAAAAGAATCTTCAGATATCTCAAAGGGACTCCAAATCTAGGAATTTGGTACCCAAGAGAGTCTGGTTTTGATCTAATTGGCTACGCAGATGCAGATTATGCAGGCTGTAAAATAGACAGGAAAAGCACAACTGGCACCTGTCAATTTCTAGGGAACAAGCTTGTGTCATGGTTCAGTAAGAAGCAAAATTTTGTTTCTACATCAACAGCTGAAGCTGAGTACATTGCTGCTGGTAGTTGCTGTGCACAGATACTATGGATGAGGAATCAGCTATTTGACTATGGTTTGACTGTTGACAAAATTCCAATATTCTGTGATAACACAAGTGCCATTGCCATTACTGAAAATCCAGTACAACACTCAAGAACCAAGCACATTGACATCAAGTACCACTTCATTAGGGAACATATGATGAAAGGTACAGTAGAACTTCATTTTGTTCCAAGTGAAAAGCAGATTGCAGACATATTTACCAAGCCACTTGATGAATCAACATTCACAAGATTAGTAAGTGAGCTAGGTATGCTTAATTATTCATAAATTTATGTCCTCTATATAATCTGCTTTGAAGCCTGCAATGAATTTGCTGCAAGAACAAAGTTGGCTTTAAGAAAGACCTATCCTATCAACGGATATTCCCTATCCGTTGAAAGCCAAAATTGTTCTATCAACGGATGTTCATTATCCGTTGAAAGACAAATACATTTCTGGTAATTTTATCCCTCAACGGATAAAATAGTGTTGGTCATCAACGGATAACTATTTACCTTATCCGTTGAAGTGTCACATCAGTTACTTTCAGTAAGTCACAGCCGTTGATTTCTTTACTTAACCGTTGATACAGATATACACTGTTGTATGTATTTGTTTTAAAGGCAGTTTAGAATTTCTACAGTTTTATTTATTCTTGAACGGCTGTAATTTACTTAAAAGTATCATTTTATTTATGTTTTAATTCAAGAAAGTATAAAAGCCCATTGAACTCTTATTTTCACTTTACGCTTTCTTGCAATTTTCATTCTCCTTCTCTCCCAAAATTCTCAAGTTTTTCTCTACAACCTCTACTCACAACAATGGCACCAGTAGTCAAAATTATGTCTCAAACAGGATTTGTTTATGAAAAGAATAATTTCGTAGCCTTGGTTGAATAGATTGAAGCCCATTCTAATTATCACAAGATGATGGACTTCATCAAAAACTACAAACTGAGCTATGCAATGTTGGAAGCCCCAACCATCTACTGTGAGGTGATTGAGGAGATTTGGACAACTGCAGAGTTCAACTCCACAGATATGACTATTGCCTTCTCTCTCAAAGGTAAGGATTATTACATTAACTGTGATGATATACAGTCTTGCTTTAAGTTTCCTGAGAATAATGCCATAACACCACACACTGATTAAGATGTATCTGCTATTTTAGATTCCATAGGCTATGCTTTTGATACTGCTAGTTTAGGTAGCATTAGAAGGAAAGGCCTTAGGAAAGAATGGAGTTTTCTTGGAGATGCCTTTATTAAGGTTTTCTCTGGGAAGATTAGCAATTTTGATGCCATAACTTTATCTCTTGTTAATATGCTTTATATGCTAGTTTCTGATAGGTACTTTAATTTTAGCAACTGTGTCATGCTAGAATTAGGTTCCAGATTAGGTAACAAAGCTAATAGACCACATAACATCTACTATGCTAGATTTTTTATGTTATTGGCTAACCATGTTGCTGAAGGATTGGTTATATCAAATGAGAATAATAAACTCAAATGATGGGCACAAGAGAAAAGGGTCCTTGCAGACCTTTTGAGAATGAACCTCAACAGCCAGGTGCCATTGGTATATTTGCCAATAATGAATGCACCACAGGTAAGTGAGGTAAACACTTCTATAACTCCTACTATTTCCAACCCCATTGTTTCTTTGTCTTCCAGTGTGGCAATGGAATCTGTGTCTTTGTCCATACAGGTTCCTACCAAAGCCACCAAAACTAAAGTTTCAAAACTCAAGTCAAAGAAAACTACCTCTGTTGTTTCTCAAAAGACAACAGTTGTAACAACTACCATAAACCCTGAAGGGAGTGAATAGGGTGTGAGTGGTGAGGGGAGGAGTGAACATCAAGAAACCCCCCAGGATAAGGTGGGAGAGGTGAGTGGTACCCAAGCCAGCCAAGCCACAGTCTCTCAAAAGACTGTGGTGGTTCAAAAGGAGTCAAACACATCCCTAGTTGCATCCTCCCAAAAGGGTGCAACTATTGAAAATAGTCCCCAACCAGGGACACAGACCAAAAGAGGGAGGGACACTGAAGCCACACTTTCACCAATTAAAGCCTTTTCAAGGAAGAAGAAGGCCAAGACCCTAGTTTCCATACAAGGGGCACACACAGCGCAGATACATCCACCTGTATCTGTGCCTTCTCAAATTCAGCTTGATGTGATTCCAGAAAATGTGGAGTCACAGCCCCATTCTCTCATAATAGAAACACACCAATCATCAAACTCTCTATCACCCTCTCTAGATGTGGATATGATATTCACATCAATTCCTGATTCTCCCTCATTAAAACTCAGGGAGGAGCCCCACTCAAAACCTGATGATCATCATCTTTTGGATGATTTGTTGGATCATCAGCCAATTCTTTCAGATGTAGTTGAAGAATCTGTGTCACCACACTTAAAATCAATTCACACAGATTCAACAATTATGTCACTTTCTATATTTCCATCTTTTGCTTCTTCAACGGATATCTCTCATCCGTTGACAAGTGGTTGTTCTTCAACGGATAAGCTTAACAGCAGTTATCCGTTGATACCATCAGTTTCCACTTCAACGGATACTCCCTATCCGTTGATGGTCTCTACACACATAACAGAAACAATTCCAACTATAGAGGACATGGTTACTGTACAATCACTTTTAGGTTTGAGGGAAGGGAGTGATCTTTTGAGTGAGAGGCTGGGTTGCTCCCAGGCAAAAGGAGAGGTTGAGAGTCACCATATGCATGCTATTTCTTCCAGCATGGCAAAAGTGAGTAAGGGGAGTGCCACCTTAGAAGGTGAGGGTGAGGGTGTGAGGGTGTGTGTGAGCCAGGGGGAGCCCCTGATACAAGAAAATAGAGAAAATGAGAGAAAGGCAGGTACAGAAGCTATAAGGGTGGATCCAGCCATTGCTAGTGAGTCAATGAAAGTGGATGATTCAGAAAAGGAAAGACAATTTCAGCAACATTACAAAGTTGTAATTGATAACATTTCCTTGGATGCTGACACTTTTACTCATCCTGTTTCAGCCTATCAATTATTGGCTGCTTAGGGCAATTTGGAGGCAGAACAGACATTAAACATTGTACACACTTCAGAATCTCTTCTCAGAGACAAAGCTACTGTTAACAGGCTGCCTTCTCAAGCTGGTGAGCCATCTGAAGAATTTGGAGTAAATTCTAATGACGATGACTCTGATTCTTTGGATGAGAGCATGAACTTAGGGGGAGTAGCAGGCCCAATTTCTGTTCCAGATCTTCCTGAATAGGCATGGGCAAAAGCATCAACACCAGGAGAGTTTGGTGTCACTTTGGTCAGACAAGTCATGACAATTCAGAAGGCCCTTCAGGAGACTACAGATGCTGGTACCAAGACAATTCTTCAAGCTCATCTGGAATCTCTGTATCTCTTGCAGTTGCAGCACTTCAGACAGAATCTAAGTGTGGATGAGCTCAAGCAGGACATTGCTGATCTGAAATCCTACAATGCTGAGAAGTTGGATTCAGTCATACCTTATGGTACTATGCAAGATTTGTTGGGGAGACTGAGGAAAGAATCTGACGCTGACAAGAGACTAGCCAAATTGGAATCCAGAGTTCAGATCATTGAAGACTCTATGGTCACCATTCTTCAGAATCAACAAACTCAAACAAATATACTCATGCAGTTGGCAAAAGCACAAGGCTTGACCCCTACCCTTGATGATAACAAAAAGGGGGAGAATAAAGGAGAAGGGGAAGGAGAGCCATCAACAACAGTTCAAATATCTCAAGTGCTAGTTCCTTCCATCACCACTTCTCCAATTATTCAAATCAAAGGAAAGCTTGATGGAATTGATCTAATCTATATAGCAGCAGCTGAATTGCAAGTCAAAGAGCAAAGGAAGAAGATTGATGAAAAGATGCAACAAATTTTTGGTTCTACAACTTCTCAATCACAATCTGTGAAGCATAGCATAAAAGTGGAATCAATTATTATGGAGCTCAAGCCAGTAGGGAGGAATAAGGTTGGAGAGACTTCTTCCAAGGATCTGAAACCTATGGTTCTCAAGCCCAACAACAGATCCATTAAGGACTCTACAAAGAATCCTCTGAAAGAAGTGGATTTTCCTCTTCCAAAGGCTGATGAGGACAAGCTTTTGGGTAGAAGTATCATAAAGCTCAAAGAGACCATGGATGTGGCTGTAAGGAGGAACATGGCTATTATCTTCATAGAGGGAAAGAGCATATGTGTGATGCAAGGACATCCCAAATTCTCAATAGCCAAGAGGGAAGAAACCAGAAGGTTGAAGGAAGAAACCAAACAGCTAAAGGCTGACAAAAGAGCACAAGCAAAGCTTAAAAAATAGCTAAAGTCAAGTCAGGCTGAAGAACAGAAAGAAATTAAAGACAAAAGTTAAAATGAAGCTATGGGGGACATGGTTGATACTGATATGAAAGAGAGAAGTAAGGAAAGAGAAGAATGGCAGAAAGGGAGCAGAAAGAAGGTCAATGCAAAGAGAAAGATGGTAGATAAGATTGAAAAACCCAATCAAAATCCAAACCACTACCTTCTATTCCTGAACCCATTGTGCCTGACCCCTTCATGAACATTCATGCTGAAACAATCATTCCCAAGGAGGAACCAATTGATTGGGACACCATCAAATTGCCCACCTTCCTAACCTCTTCTCCACCATCAAAGAAGCAGAAAAGAAGAATCAAATCAACACCCTCTAAAGCCTCAATCAAATTCACACAGAACCCTAAGCCTAAGCCTCAAGCCTCTAAGGATGATTATGTTCACATCTGTGACATAAAAGAATTTTCAGACATTGAACTCTATCTGGATGAGCTGGAGGAAGTAAGGGGAATAGCTGCCTACAGACAGCTACCAGAAAGACTAGTGTTCAAATACAAAGGAGATGGGGAAAGAACCTGGCCTCTTTACAGAATTCTGAATGAAGGCTACTCTACCTTGATTAGAGTCTACTCAGCCATACAAAGGGATTTTGGCTTTACTAGGACTGCCAAGACTGAGATTCTCAACAAGATTGCCAATACAAGGAAAACTTGGAGGGAGCCCAATGCTTTGCCTAGAACATTACTCATTCAAGAAAGAGGAATTATAGTTCACAAATCACCTCACTGGTTGATGGAGTTCAGAGACAACAAAGGAGTCAGAAGATTTTTCAGAATTGAAGATCAGCTAAAGATTGCTAGTAATGAAACTCTCAAGGATATGCAATCTAAGTTAGATATCAATGGATTGCATATCCTTGAGAGTTTCATTACTAGCAATCTTTAGCTGATCTTCAATTCTGAAAAATCTTCTGACTTCTTTGTTGTCTCTAAACTCCATTAACCATTGAGGTGATTTGTGAATTGTAATACCTCTCTCTTGAATGAGTAAAGTTCTGGGCAAGGCATTGGGCTCCCTCCAAGTTTTCCTTATGTTGGCAATCTTGTTGAGAATCTCAGTCCTGGCAGTCCTGGTAAAGCCAGAATCCTTTTGTATGGCTGAGTAGACTCTAATCAAGGTAGAGTAGCCTTCATTCAGAATTCTGTGAAGAGGCCATGTTCTTTCCCCAGCTCCTTTGTATTTGAACACTAGTCTTTCTGGTAGCTGTCTATAGGCAGCTATTCCCCTTACATCCTCCAGCTCATCCAGATAGAGTTCAATGTCTGAAAATTCTTTTATGTCACAGATGTGAATATAATCATCTTTAGAGGTTTGAGGTTTAGGCTTAGGCTTCTGTGTGAATTTGATTGAGGCTTTAGAGGGTGTTGATTTGATTCTTCTTTTCTGCTTCTATGATGGTGTAAAAGAGGTTACGAAGGTGGACAATTTGATGGTGTCCCAATCAATTGGTTCCTCCTTAGGAATGATTGGTTCACCATGAATGTTTATGAAGGGGTCAGGCACAATGGGTTCATGAATAGAGGGTAGTGGTTTGGATATTAATTGGTTTTCTTCAGTCTCATCTACCATCTTTCTCTTTGCATTGACCTTCTTTCTATTCCCTTTCTGCCATTCTTCCTTACTTCTTTCCTCCATCTTAGTACCAACCATGTCCCCCATAGCTCTATCTTCACCTTTGTCTTCAATTTCTTTCTGTTCTTCAGCCTGACTTAACTTTAGCTATTTTTCAAGCTTTGCTTGTGCTCTTTTGTTAGCCTTTAGCTGTTTGGCTTCTTTCTTCAACCTCTTGGTTTCTTCCCTCTTGGCTATTGAGAATCTGGGATGTCCTTGCATCACATAGATGCTTTTTCCCTCTCTAAAGATAACAGCCATGTTCCTCCTTACAGCCTCATCCATGTTCTCTTTGAGCTTTATGATACTTCTACCCAAAAGCTTGTCTTCATCAGGCTTTGGAAGAGGAAAATCCACTCCTTTCGTTTGAGCAAGGCTTAGAGGGTTCTTTGTAGAGTCCTTGTTGAAGCTGTTGTTGGGCTTGAGAACCATAGGTCGCAGATCTTTGGAAGAAGTTTCTCCATCCTTATGCCTCCCTACTGGCTTGAGTTCCATAATAATTGATTCCACTTTTGTGCTATGCTTCACAGATTGTGATTGAGAAGTTGTAAAACCAAATATTAGTTGCATCTTTTCATCAATCTTCTTCCTTTGCTCTTTGACTTGCAATTCAGCTGCTGCTATCTGGATTAGATCAATTCCATCTAGCTTTCCTTTTACTTGAATTGGTGGAGAAGTTGTGATGACAGGAACTAGCACTTGAGAAATCTGAACTGTTGTAGATGGCTCTCATTCCCCTTCCCCTTTATTCTCCCCCTTTTTGTTATCATCAAGGGTAGGGGTCAAGCCTTGTGCTTTTGCCAGCTGCATGAGTAGATTTGTTTGAGTTTGTTGATTCTGAAGAATGGTGACCATAGAGTCTTCAATGATTTGAACCCTATCTCCCAATCTGGCCAGCCTCTTGTCAGCATCAAATGCTTTCCTCAGTCTCCCCAACAAATCTTGCATAGTACCATAGGGTATAACTGAATCCAATTTCTCAGCATTGTAGGATTTAAGATCATCAATGTCCTGCTTGAGCTCATCCACACTTAGATTTTGCTGGTAATGCTGCAACTGCAAGAGATGCAGAGATTCCAGATGAGCTTGAAGAATTGCCTTGGTACCATCATCTTGAGTCTCCTGAAAGGCCTTCTGAATTGTCATGACTTGTCTGACCAAAATGACACCAAATTCTCCTGGTGTTGGTGATTTGGCCAGTGCCCATTCAGGAAGAGCAGGAGCAGAACTTGGGCCTTCTACTCCCCCTAAGTTCATGCTCTCATTCAAAGAATTAGAGTCATCATCATTAGAATTTACTCCAAATTCTTCAGATGGCTCACCAGCTTGAAAAGGCAGCCTGTTGACAGCAGCTTTGTCTCTGAGAAGAGATTCTGAAGTGTGTACAATGTGTAGTGTCTGTTCTGCCTCCACATTGCCCTGAGCAGCCAAAAATTGAAAGGCTGAAACAGGGTGAGTAAAAGTGTC